>NC_060077.1:42971602-43275799 GCF_922984935.1 Meles meles
CCCTGGGATCACAACCCAAGCTGAAGGCAGACACCTAACAATTCGCCACCCAAGCGCCCATCACTCTGTCTTATGAAAAAGAGACATTTGGTTGTGATGTCCCTAGTTCTGCTAAAATCTGCATCAATGACATTTGAACAACTTTTATGTAGAAGCAGATTGATTTCTGGCAGAGTAGAGATATAGAGCCAATTTGTCCCATTTCCACTCTATCTTAATGATTTGAAACTAAAGCAGAGGGAAAATGCTGAAGATGTTCAGATCTCTGTTGATAAATAATTTAAAGCAAAATAAGTCAAGACACTAGGAAAATTTTTTAAAATTGAAACATATTACTTGAAATGTTATGTTATAGAGATATAGTTAAACATAATTATCATTATATTATTTGCATACTATATAGAGATATACTATGTATTTATATACTGTATTATTATGTATTATTTAGAGATATGGTTGTATATTATAATTGTATTATATTGCATTATAGTTTATATTACAGAGACATACACACACGATAAAGATTAAGGGACTGGAAATCTCAAAAAAATTGCATAAAGGCCTTAAACTGGTAAGATATTTAGAACTGTTCCTCATTTCTGTGGAACTACATTTACAAAAATGCAGTGTGTCTCTTGTCAACACAGGAATTTTCTTATAAAGACTTCATTCAAAACAAGAGTCAAACCCCGGGAGCTCCATTTAAAATGAAATGGAAAAAAATTCAGAAAGTATTTATTTCTCTAGCTCTTAAAGTATCTTATGTAGAAATTAACTGAGACCCTGCAAAAAACTATTCTAACCCTATTCACTTTTGCTGTGGACCTCTGTGTGAGTCCTTGAGAATTCCACATCATTCTAGCATGACGTTCTCTCCTGCTAAAAGGTATCCATCTGCCTGTATAAAAGCATATATTAATTTCACATTAATTTCATGTCTCTTCCACCCAGGCTTCCAAAGTGCTCCCCTTCAGTAGCTAGCCGAAGTTCCACAAAGCATGTAAGGTCTTTAGATAAGTCAAATATTGATCAGAGATTTGAGGGACCATCTCACTACTTGACTTCAAGGATGAAGTATGGGTCAGTTTGGTGGTCACTGTTAGCACTCATTTTTTCCTTCAACAAGGATTTAGAGCAAAGATTGTGAGGATACAGATGAGTCAGATGGAGATCTCAGATGTTTACCTCTAACTGATGAGATAGCAGGAACATGTAGAGCCGTGTAAGCAATAAGCTCAAAAGGAAAATACTGGCAACAAGCTGTTATCTGAGTATGCAGGAGAGATGCAATATTTGCTTTAGAGTGGGGGGGGTGCGGATAAAGAAGAGAATGGGATACAGGATTCATAATCAGAGAAGTCTTCATGGTAAGACTATGATGAGCCTATGGGGTTTTCCATGTTGAGACTGAGAAGAAGGGTCAGTCTTCCTTCCTTCCTCTTTTCCTTCCTTCCTTCCTTCCTTCCTTCCTTCCTCTTCTTATCTTTTCTTTTCTCTTTCTTTTAAAGATTTATTTACTTTAGAGAGAGAGGGAGCAAGGGTGGGGGTGGAGCCGAAAGACAGAAAGAGTCTTAAGCAGACTCCACACTGAGCAGGGAGCCCCACACAGGGCTCAATCTCACCACCCTGAGATCAGGACCTGAGCCGAAATCAAGAGTCGAAGCTTAACCAACTGAGCCATCCAGGTGCCCTGGGTTATTTCTTTTAGAAATAACCATAGCACCATGAAGCACATTCCAGGAGCAGACAAGTCTTCACAGGAATAAGCCGGAATAAATGCTTCCAAAGAAAGGAAGTGTCCAGCAGAATTTGTCCTGTCCTTGTTATGGGCTGAATTGTATCTCCCAAAAATCACATTAAAGACCTAAGGCCCAGTAAACTGAGAATGTGACCTTATTTGGAGATAGGACTTTCAAAGAGGAATAGTAATTAGGTAAAAAATGACCTTAGGGTAAACTCTAATCCAGTACTTCTGGTGTCCTCGTAAAAAGAGGAGATTAGGACACAGACACACACAGGAAAAACCAGGTGAAGTTACAGAGAGAAGACTGTTATCTACAAGCTTGGGAAAAGGCCTTGGAGGAGATGCTGCTGACTCCTTGATCTTGGACGTCTAGCCTCCAGAAGGGTAAGGAAATAAATTTCTGTTGTTTAAGCCCAGTCTCTGGTACTTTATAACAGCAGCCCCAGCAAACTATTGCAGTCTCCATGGAGACTTTAGACATTTCCCCGGTTTGGATCTGGTTTGTTTTCCCAGCTCCCTCTCTTGCTGCAGCTTACCACTCCACCCAGTCAGACTTGTGGACCACTATCATGGACCATCTCACCAACTTGTCCATGCAGATGACACAAACCAAAACATAGCAATAAAGGCAGCAGTAAGCATCTTCTGAAGACCTACTAGGCATAGAGCATTGTGTTTAGGGCTGGATCACTGGAGTAGTCTTCTTAAGCTGCCAGGACAAAATGTCATAGACTGTGTGCCTTAAAAAACAAACATTTATTTTCTCACAATTTTGAAGGCCAGAAGTTTCAGGTCAAGGTTGCAGCAGATTTGGCTACTATTAAAAGCTCTTTTGCTGGCTTGTAAATGGTGGCCCTCTCACTGCTCATGTGGCCTTTCTTTGGTGTCTGAATGCCGACACCAACCCTTAAACATATGAATTTGGGTGGGGGATGCAGTTCAGTGATCAGCAGCCACTGATGGTTATGTGGAAGCTACTAAGTAAGTATTTACTGGACGCTTGGGTGGCTCAGCGGGCTAAGCATCCCACTCTTGGTTTCAGCTCAGGTCATGATCTCAGGGTTCTGGGATCAAACCCCATGTCAGTTTCCATGCTCAGCACAGAGTCTGCTTGAGATTCTCTCTCCTTCTCCCTCTGCCCCTGCCCCTGTCTCAACTCACATTATCTATCTCTCTCTAAGATAAATAAATAAAATTTAAAAAATTGAAGTATTTACAATATGCCAGATACTGTTTTAAGCATTTTAGACATTGAGTTCTCTTAACAAACATATAAGGAAGATACTGTTATTGGGCTGCTTTTCCAGATGAGGAAACTGAGGCACCAAGAGAGATTTTTGCCCAGGACTACATAACTATTAAGTGGCTCAGCTGGGTTTTGAGCCTAGGTATTTAGGCTCCAAATCCATGTTTCTGATAGTAAATTCTACCCCACTGCCTCTCAGGTTATGTGTGTATAGATATATAGTCACAGTCTGCAAGGTATCCCGGAAGGCTTCCATTTTCTCAACTTCACTGGACACAGGTGGGGGAGGAGGAACGTCTGGGGGTTCTTTCAGATGGAGCCACTGCAATAAGATGCCCTCTCCCTGTAACCCCCACATAACATAGACTCCAAATGTATAGAAGTGCTGGATAAAATATAACAGAACTGTTTCTAAGACATTTAGAGCATGGGAGAAGAAAGAGAAATCTCTCAAAAATAGGATGCTTGAGAGCATCAACATTATTTACTTCTTTACTGACTCTCTAAAACTTAACATTGTGCCTAGCATATTAATAGGCATTTGATAAATAGTTTTTGAAGGAAAGAAACTTTCAGGGACTGGAAAATGAATAGTAAGCTTGAAGTCAAAGTAGCATGTGAGAGTAATTGGACAGATAAAGAAGGTATTAGAATTTGACACAAGCTTCAGGAGTTGAGAGCTGGGGTTTTGATGTTCATATAGCCGATGTTCATAGATCAAATACACGATGTTTGCACATGTCAGAAGATGAAGCCACTAACCACTGTCAGAAGAACTTCTGTATAAGGCCAAGGAGTTGTCACATTTGTGACACAGAGACTAGAACACTCAAGGCCACCTGAGAAGCCACAGGAAGTTAACCTGCCCTCCCTGTAATGTGTCTACAAAACCAAGGAAGGTGGGACTCATAGGAAACAGCATTCACCACAGATGAACTCATAGGTAAAGGTTATAAATCATCCAGGAAACAAAACCCCCAAGGGAGAATCACAAGTAAAATCATTCCTAAGAATGAGAGGTACAACATGAGGAACAACATGAAAGAATCTTTAGAATAATTGTTTAAGATATTGAAAGAGATAAAAGAAAAAATATGCAGGAATTACATATTATGGAAAAAATATATTTATTTGGAAAAGAATATATAGAAACCCTACACATGAAAAACATATTAATTGGAATTTAAAAAAAACTCAATGGACAAGCTAAACACTTGAGCAGAGAGAGAATTCATGAAGTGGAAGATAGAGCAGAAGACACATTTCAGAATTCAGATTACAAATATAAGAAAGAGAACCATGAACATTATTTCAGAGACCTGGAGACTAAAACGAGAAATATCAAATAAGTTGAACGACACTTCCAGAGAAGAAAGTAAAAAGAACACAAGAATCACTATTGGAAAATGATGGATATTTTATCCATTCCATAGGTGAAGCTCTTAGGTGAGCCAAAAACATGAAAAATAAATCCACACCTCTACCTCTCAGAACAGAATGCAGAGTATCAAAGACAAAGGGAAAATATTAGAGTTGGCCATATGAATAAGGTCGGCTGCTGAGGAAACTGTAGCTGGGATAGAGAGCAGCGTGTGGCCAGTGTGCCTCATTCTTGCCCATTGGCCCCAAAGTCAGGCTTCAGTGGGCAGAGAGCACTACTTTGGCAAGGGAGTCAGAGTTCCATCTTGTCAACGGGGGGAGGTGAGTAGACTAGGGGAAAAAAACAGCTAGACTATAATTTTATTACAGTTTCAGGAACTGTCTCAAATATAGCATTCACAAAGACAGACTGAGTCAGTGCCAATATGTTATTTGTAATTCTGTTTGCATTTTCTTCAACTTTAATCTTGCTTCGATTTTGGACAGATGCCCAAGCATATTTTTTTTAATTGAAGATAATTAAAGCATAAATCAATCAGTGAACAAGCTTCACTGTTGTTAAGCAGCATCATTTGTTTATTCCAAAAGTATTTATTGAGCATCCACTAAGAGTAAAATACTTTGGCAAACATTTTAGAGTTAAGAACTATGAAGACATGCAGCATAACAATGGATAATGAGTTTCAAATGGTTTAGCTAGAATGATCCGGGCAGAGGGTTCAGCAAGTACAAAGGCTCTGGGCTAGGTCTGCATTTATCATGTTCAAATAATAGAAAGTAAGTCTGGAACATAGTCTCCCTGGAAGAGAGTGATTGAGGAGAGGAGTGCTACAGGGTCAGAAAGGGAAACAAGGGTCAGATCACATGAGGCAACTTTAGAGTCAGGTAAGGAGAGTTTGGACTTCATTCTAAATCCAGTGGGAACCCACTGGCAGATTTTAAGCTGAGGAACAACATGAGTTGATTAATTTTTTAAAAAGGTCCTTCTGGGTGCTTAGTGGAAAATGGATTGAGGAAGGACAAAAATGAAAGAAGGGAAAGGAATTAAATCGTTTTGCCACCAACTCAAGAGAGAATTGATGACAGCTTTGACTCAGTTAGCAGCAGAGATGGAAAGAGGCAAGCAGATTTGAGATATAATTTGAGGATAAAGTTTTGCTGATGCATTGGATCTAGTGAATAAGGGAAGGAGAGAAGAATCAAGGATAACTTCAAGACTTTTTGCCTGTCCACAAGGAGGGGGATGGTACCACTACTTAAAGTAGAAAAAAATGGAGAGAAACAGGAAAATCAAGCATCCCATATTGGGCATAGGTTAATTTTGAGATACTTATTAGACCCACGAATGGATATGACAGGTTAGAAGTTGGACAAAGTCTGTGGGCCAAAGGAGAGATCATGAGAGAGATGGGTATTTAAGAGTCATTGGACTTTATTTTTAATCTTTTTATTTTATTTACTTATTTTTAAAAGATTTTGTTTATTTATTTGACAGAGAGAGACACAGTGAGAGAGGGAACACAAGAAGGGGGAGTGGAAGAGGGAGAAACAGACTTCCCGCTGAGCAGGGATTCCCCGACATGGGGCTCGATCCCAGGACCATGGGATTAGATGCTTAATGACTGAGCCACCCAGGTGCCCGTCTTCCTTCCTTCCTTCCTTCCTTCCTTCCTTTCTTCCTTCCTTCCTTTCTTTCTTTCTTTCTTTTTTTTAATTTTAGAGAGAGAGAGCACGAGTAAGAGGAGGGGCAGAGGGAGAGGGAGAATCTCAAGCAGACTCTGCAACAAGTGCAGAGCCCAATGCAGGCTCCATCCCACAACCCTGAGACCATGACCCAAAGCTGAAATCAAGAGTTGCGTGCTTAACCAACTGAGCCACCCGGGGGACCCAGAGTCACTGGACTTTAGACACTACCAACAGCGGTGGGCTTCCAACAGAGAACCACTTCTGGAAAGAAGGAAGTGGGGAAAGAGAGATCTGGTGCAGGCCAGCATTTAGAGTTCCAGAAGAGAAGGAGAATCCAGCAAAGGCAACTGGGAAGGAATGGCTTCGGAGGTATGAAGAGGACCAGGGAGTGTCAGGAAGGCGAAAGGGAAGAATGTCCATTCCAAACAGAGTGGACAGCTATATCAGATGAGGATGATTTGGCATTGGGTTTAGTTTTAGTAACAGAAGCCTTGAAGTGGGCTTCAAAGTAAATGAAAATGGAAAAAGTGGGGACACAGAGTACAGATCATTATTTCAAGTAATTGTGAATGTGGAGTAAAGAAATGACATGGTAGCTGAAGGGGACTTGGGGTAAGGTTGGGGAGAGTTATCTAGGATGCTGGATAGGAGATGAAAAGATGCTGATGAGGCTGATTGAGAGGGAGACAGTGAAAATGCAGACTGAAGCCCAGGAGTAGGAAGAAGGGATGACGTCCAGAGCACAGACAGGTTTGGCTTTGCATAGATGGGGCGCCTCTCCCTCTGTCATAGGGTAGAGGGCAGCAGACGTGGGTAGTTAATAGTAAGATGATGGGCAAGTTCCTATCTAATTGTTTCCATTTCCTTCGTGAATGACAAGGCTAAGTCATCCGTTGGAAGCAAAGAGCCAGGAGGAAGATGAGGATCAGGTTAGGAAGAGAAGAAAGGGAACAATATAAATAGCTTAGAGAGCAGGAAATGCAGTGCGGTTTCTGGGGAATGTCAAGGGCCCGTAGAAATTTGGGACACCTACTTAAGATGAGACTCCCCAGCACCGTTGTGCAACTTTCTACAGTATTTAGTTGCACAAGCATACTTATGATGGAGGACAGGTGCTTTGATAGATGAGTAAATGGAGAGAGAATGGAGAAGCAGGGTCAAGTTCAGTGTGCAAGGAGGCATTTACAGAGTTGGACCATGGAGTCTAAGGCTGGGCAACAAGGGGAGAAAAACATTTGAAAAATGTCCCAATGAGATAAAATCACTTGGAATGAAGCATTTCAATAAGTAGGCCAGAGGATACCATGTCATGGCCAGAAAGTGGAAAACATAAATTTGGGTTTTCAGAGATATCCCCTGTCCCCCAGCTTTCCCTTTTGAGTAGGCAGAATAAGTCATAATCCGTGGAGGAGCTTGCAGAAATAACAGGAAAGGTTCATTGTCCTCACCTTGCCCAGAATATATCCCCCTACTTCTTCACAGGAGGCTGAAAGCCCTTTCTCCATCATCAAGTGACTTCCTGTTAGAATGTAAACCCTGTGGGAAAGATGACTTATCTCAACTCGGGCAGGCACACCTCATCCACGACTTCTTTCAGTAATTAGAACCTCTCAGCAAAGGCTGTTCCCAACTGTGACAATGGACAGCCTCGCCCTCAAGTAAGAATTCATTTATCAGATGATTTATAGGAAAGATTTTGATGTGGAAAAGAGCAGATATACCCGCACCTGAACCAGAAAGTTTGGGCCTTCACAATGAATCTCGGTCTGGCATTGTTTCCCTAAAATTAGAGGATAACAAAGAGTTTTTTAAAGGGGGTGGAAAAGCAGACATATGGATCAAAAGAATTTTTTTTAATTTTTAAAAAATTTTTAAAAGATTTTATTTATTTGTCACAGAGAGAGCAAGTGAGCACAAGAATGGGGAGCAGTAGGCAGAGGAGAAGCAGGTTTCCTGCTGAGCAAGGAACCTGATGTGGGACTCGATCCCAGGATGACCTGAGCTTAACGGACTGAGCGACCCAGGCATCCCTCAAAAGAATTTTTAAATATTTACTGTTAAACATAGAAATTCTGCATTAAACAATTTATTATAAGGAAATAGACATGATGTACTGAGATGTTTGAAAAAGGATGTTTAACACAATGCTTATTAGATACCGGAACATGGAAAACAATCTTAATTCTAAAGAATAGGAGAGTGGCTAAGAAAAGCACAGTCATCCACTGAGGGAATGCTATGCAGCAATATTGATTGATATATTGCCTAGTTGGAAAAGAAAATGCTTTTCCCTTTTTTAAAATTTAAAATCATAATAAATAAATAAAGAGGAAAAAAGAAAAAAGGGATATGTTTATCAAACTTAACAGTTTGTATCCACAGGGTGGACTTATGGGTGTTGATCCTTAGTGTTTTGTTTTGTTTTTTTCCTGTCTTTGTGCTTTATCATGTTTTGTGTGAAGGCAAAACTAAATGTGAGCAAATTTGGTCATTAAAGAAAATGCCTAATTTGATTTTATTTCCTAGCTGTGTGGAGTATACATTTATGCCAGCCTCAAAATTCTTCAACAAATAAAGCTTTTGATTCACAATGTTTATTCTGACACTTTCTATCACAAAGAAGCAGTTGGCTCAAACTGAATTACCTAATTATAAAAAGAAATTATTCTTGTCAGAAAATAATGATGCCTGTGTGCCTGGGTGACTCAGTTGGTTAAGCGTCTGCCTTTGGCTCAGGTCATGATCTCATGGTCCTGGGATCGAGCCCCATATCATTGGGCAACCTGCTCAGTGAGGAGTCTGCTTCTCCCTCTCCCTCTGCCACTGCACTCCCCACTTGTTCACTCTCTCTGTAATAAATAAATACAATCTTATAACTAAATTATCTTACCTTGGGAAATGTAGTTAATGCAGTAGCTTGATCTGGAAGACATGCCATATTGTAAGGCTTGGCAAAAATAGTTCTGGCATCTTCCTGGAGTCGGAGTGGGAACATTTTGGGAGGAAATGACAGGTGACAGGTATAGTGACTGCCCTCCATCGTGCTGGACACTGGAATCAGCAGGCAGCACACTGTCCTGTGCTGCCTTCTATCTCATTTCCTGGATTTCTACTTTAAACTCCAAACAGACTAAGAAACAGAAGGAGGAAGAGAAAGATGGGCAGTGAATCTGAAGGTGGAAAAAGCAGAGAAGAAAAAAGAAAGAAAAATGGGAGGAAGGAGGAAGAGGACCATGTCACTTACTGTATTCCCATTGGAATAAAGGAGGGAGATTGAAGACTTCCATTATAAATAAGGCATTCATTTATCTCAACACACATGGATTAGGCCCCCAGGATGGCTTAGGCCTTGTGTTGCAATAAGAAAGAAAAGCATGTTTCTATCCCAGTAAACAAAACCAGACCAGTATTCTAGAATGTACTTTTTGCTATTCCTCTGCTCAAAACTTCATGATCTTGCTCCATGACCTTGGCTCATGATTTTCCAGACCCTAGAATCACTGTTTCCTCCATGTTTCCCCACCAAATCCTAATTGTTCTTCACTGCTCATCTGCTCCCTGAAGTCACCTTTAACTTTTCCTTCTAGGCTGTGTGCGTATTTCTCCTTTGAACTCTTATTTTATTTACAGGGAGTACTATGTTTACATGTTAGAATGAAATTATTCTCTATTTGTATGTGTTTCCTATTCAGAGTGCAAAGTGGATCTCGTGGATTCCTCAAACTAACAGTAACACAGAAGTTGACATGCAGTGAATGTTAATTAATAGTTGCACTCTTATTGTAGTTGATGTCATGCACTGAAATAATGCTCTGAGAGACCAATCCGAGGGCTTGTGCAGGGCTGCCTCTACAAGGGAGATAGTAGCAGCTGAATTGTGCACATAGCTTTTATTTAGGTTGGTTTTTTTTTTTTTTTATCAGCAAAGTGAGGACAGATGTATCAAAGCATGAGGAAGGAATACAAAGAGATGGTAATTATTTTGAAGGCAGAAGGCAGGCCTGTATCCTCCCCTAGGCTTGGGCACACAGGGAGGGGGTTATCCGATAAGGGAGGAATGGGATGTTCGTGCTAGCAATCAACCAAGGCAGGAAGGGGAGTTGAGGGTTACTTTCCTTCATAGCTCCTTATCTATGCCAGGCCCCAGGAGATAATGGGATCCTGTTCCTACTGGGCCATTGCGTTTAACAGCCTGAG
This sequence comes from Meles meles, assembly GCF_922984935.1. Lineage (NCBI taxonomy): Eukaryota > Metazoa > Chordata > Mammalia > Carnivora > Mustelidae > Meles > Meles meles. The sequence goes on from NC_060077.1 coordinate 42,981,856, forward strand.
AACCAGAATGCTGCTAACGTTTCAGTTGCTCCCACAATCACTCCTCAGGGCTTACCGTACACTTGTGGGAATAACCTCACAGTTGACTGTATGATTACAGGGATTGTGTGATAGTCGGGATCAATATATTAATACTGACTGAAAAACACATCATTATTGTCCTTTGATAACTAAGAAGTAACTTAAAGCAGGTGATGATCGCTTGGTTATAGCAAGTATTTATAGAAATGTGTTGACATCATTTATTCACTCATCCATTCAATAAATATTTATTAAAGATTCATTGACTAGGAAGATACATCCCCTTGCTTCCTGGTTGTTTTGCCTGTAACTGAAAGGGAGAAGTTAAATTCCAAATGGACTAGACAAAGATCAACAAAATAAGCTAATGAATACTTGCCTAAAGCCACCCTAGCCTCTTAATGCCTCCTGCACGAAAACACGTGTTAGTTATATATTTACTTAGGTAAATTCCAAGAAGCATTATAAACACTTTGGGGGAGGGGAGCCAGAGAGAATAAAGTACCTTATTCTTTTGTAGATTTTGAATAAGGAAAAAGTTCATAGATGTACTGATATTGCAAAACTAAAGCCAGTCATCATCAGGCTCATCAATATTGACACCAAGCATTTATTTAACACCTCTCTCAACTGTGAGCTAGGTAATAAGTGTAGAGTAAAATTATATAAAACATAGAGTCTGCTCAGGAGAAGCTTAAATGCCTCAATGGAGAGAGACAAGAATGCCATGCATAAGTTTGCTGGCCCTATCTGGAGGGGTTTGAAGGTACTGTGCATCCCCCAAGAGAAGGCAGTCTTCACCAACAATTCCTCTCAAACACACCCTGGTCAGGGCAACATAGAAATGTGCCTCAATTTTCCCATTCAATCACCAGGCAGTTCACACAGATCCCATTCTGTTCTGTTGCTTGCTATGAGCTCCTTCAACTTCTAGTCTCTCAGGCTCTTCTCTTCCTTTATACTCTGGGGTCTTTTTACCCACCTACCTTCCTTCTACAGGATCCCTAACACCGGGCTTCACCCGGGCTCCAACCAGAACAGCTACTGGCCTGGTCCACACTTGTCTACATCTTTCACATGTAGCCCACAAGACAGACAAATCCTTTCTCTTGCTAATAGCGACACTGTCCCTGTAATCTGTGAGCAAGGTAGAAAGGGGAGGATCAAGGAGAAGAAATATCCTGTCCTGTAGCATATCCACAGCCAAATATAATTCAGAGAAGAAATGATATTGAAAAAAAAGTATTTGATAGGAGTAACTTTGCCTCTGAGAAATAAAAATCCAACATAATGGTGACTAAAGCCAGGATAAAGGCATATTTTCCCTCTTATATGAAATTTCACAGCTAAGTGTCCCGTCCTGCGTCTACTCCATGGAATTCTCAGAGACTCATCTCCTTCCAGCTCACTGCTCCATCATCTTGAGGATGTGGCCATAGTCTTCAGGGTCCAAGATCTCCTGCCATCACATCCTCATTCCCTATAGCAGGATAGAGGTTGGAGCAAAAAGTAGAGAAAAGGAATACAGGTCAGTTATTGTTATTTAAAAAAAATTTTTTTTACAAATGACAATATTTTATTATAGAAAAAGCATCCCAAATATAGGATTTCATAAATCCTAGTAGATGAACAAGTATAACTTTAGAAGTACTTACAGGGACACCTGGGTGACCCAGTCAGTTAAGCATCCCATTTTTTATTTTGGCTCAGGTCATGATCTCAGGGCCATGAGATCAAACCCTGCGTTGGACTTCATACTGGGTATGGAGCCTGCTTTAGAGTCTCTCTCTTCCTCTCCCTCTCTCCCTCCTCACTTCTCCCACCCCTGGTCTCTCTCTCTTAAAAAAGAAAAAAAAAGTACATAAAGTAAAGAGGCAAACCCAGAAATATTTTGCCTTTGAAAAAGAATATAATGTTCTCCTGCAGAGGTGATCCCACCCAGAGCATGAATGTGGCTCCATCTCTCATGAAGACATCAGGTTTGATTTCTGAACTCACTATACCCATTTTAACAATTTCAAAATGATGGCAAGAAGTAGCATTGAATAAATTACTAAAACTCCTTGATTCTTAATTTTCTATTGACACTCAATAAAAAAGATTCCATGTAACACTTTATGACAGACTTTGAGTTAAAGCCTGATTGTTTTTACTTATGGAAAGGCCCGGTGGAACACTATTTGCAAATATATCCATTTTTCCTGGGCTTATGCCACAGTATTTTCATAGACTTGTATACATTAGATATCACACTGTTCTCTTGGAATTGAGTTTAAAATAATATTGGCTGTTGCATGATGTGCAGCAAATCTGGCTACGTTCTAGCTCCCTAACTCTCTTGGCTGTCATTCTTCCAATACCTTTCCTCCACTTTGGAGAAGCCATTAAGTAATCTAACCTGACACATTTTAATACTGCCTTTTTGTCTACTCTGCAAATCCTCAAGGTCAGTGCAGACACAGACTCAAATTCTAAACTTCAAATTCAGGTTAATTTCGGCTTGCTGAAATGCCTAGGAGTAAGATATCCTGGGTAAAACCATTTTCTTATGAAAATGTTCCTGTATAAACAGCCTGGCTTATTTAGGCACCTAGAAAAAACACCAAACCTGAGTTCCAACTTTTTCTATTAGAAACACTTCTTGCCTAGCTGGCCAGTTACTACATGCCAGTTGTCTCTTGAGGAAGATTCCCAGAAGTCTCCACAGGACAATCCTACTTTTATATCTTTTTGGTGAGGACTTGATCACCTGGTTACTACAAGTCAAAATAAATTCAGAAATGGAGTCTTTTCTGAATGGTATGAGCCCAGCTAAAAACTGGGAGTTTTCCTGTGGAAGAAGGAGAGAATGGACATTGCAGGAGAACTAGCTTCCCAGCCACAAATAGCAAACAAGATACTTTAGAAGTAAAGAGTAGAAAAAGATCATTTTAAAGTGAGGAGAACTGAAAATCATTTCATGAAAGAAAGTTGGGTCTTGAAAGTCGTACTATTTGGTCTGGCAGAAATTTGGACTGGCAGATATAGGACATAACAAGTGGAATGAATAGAATGAATAAATGCACGGTAGTGGGTACATGTTCTCTCATTTCCTTTAGTCATGACATTTAAAATATTTTTATTTAAAATATTTTTTATTCTATAACTTTCAGTTACACATAAATATAGGAAGAATATAGTGAACCTTCAGGGCTCATCAACCATTGTGAGTAATTTGGAAATGATCGATAAACATTTATGAAGTAGGCTTTCAACTAAAAACACAGAAATGATAAAAATGCAGAGGCCCCAAGAAGATTAAGCATAGTGGCTATGTCTGAAGGAGTAATTCATTAAGGAAATGAATGAACATTTGGCGAAGTTGGGTGGTAATATAACAGCTGATGTAACCAGGATACATATGTGTTAGTTCTTTACTAAGTTCCAGTCATTGGTTGGAGGAACTTGTATAAAAAGCTCATTGTTAGCCCTGTGGATATTTACTGTCCTGAGGAAGGGCTCATAGGTCAATGGAAATAAATGGCCACAAATTGTGGAAGGTCTGGACTATCATGGCAAGGAATATGAACAGGCAATATTCAGGCAATAGGGAATTACCAGAAGGAGTTGACCAGGAAAATGACCAAATAGTAAATCCAAGTTTTGGAAAGATAATCGGTGCCTGCATGGGGGATAGACTGCAAAGAGAAAAGCAAAAATTGGAAAATAGTTAACAATTAAAAGTGAATTTTAAAACAACCTGAGTAAAAGGAAGAGGAGAAAATTAACATATTTTGATGTCTATATTGTCCCATGCATAATGGTTGGCCCTTTATACACCTTATGCCTTACATTAATCTTCATGACAACACCAAGAGGAAGGTGTTATCCCTGTGATTTTTAGATGAAGACGTAGAGGCCCGGAGAGTGACTTCCTGGCTCTATTCCTAGGTCCCAATGGAATCGGAATTTGAATCCGTTTTGCTGGAGTCTGTGTTTCCAACTGCACCACATGCCTCCATGTCCTGAACTACAGAGGTAGCAGAAGGAATGGGAAAGAGGGCACAGACGTGAGTTTGCTCCTGAAGAACAGACCGGGTGAGTAGTGAAGCGGCATGGCTGGGGAAGAGGGAGAGATCAGAGGCATCCAAGACCACTGAAACCTCAAGCCTGAGTGTCCGGAGGATGGTAATGTGTTTATCTGAGGTAAACGAGACAGAAGATAAGGAGTCCAGGGAATAGATGCATTTGAATGTGGAGGAATTGTGTTGGGGTTGATGTCTAGCAACCAGTTGGCAACTTGGATCTGAAACTGAGGGAAACACCAAGTCCCTATACATACATGAAAGTTCTTGTATGGTGTGACAGGAGCAGTACAGAGCATGTGAGGTCTCCCAAGAGAGAAGGACAGGGTAAGAGAAAACAAGCACCCGAGTTGACCTTAGTTACTGCCCTTATCTCCCAGATATAAGGAGGAAACTGGACAAGGTCTGGAAAAGGGCTGTCAGAAAACAGAAGAAACAGGAACGAACATAGCTTGTCCCAGGAATTGTGGAAGGTGACAGCCCCAAGATTCACAGTTAAGTAAGTGAACATTGTCTCACAGTTGGAGGGTTATCAGTGACCTCTTCAAAAGCAGTGACCCTGCAAAGGTGGGGGGTGGAGGAAGGAGCAGGACAGCGGCAGGCTGGGAGAGAGCAGAGGCTGGCTGGCAGAGACACAAATGCCATATCCTCTGTGGAGAAATCATCATTGAGAAGAAGAAAGAGCTGAGACTGAAGCAGGGTAGGAGACGCTCGGCTGTAGGAAAGCTTTTCTTCTTAGAATGAATGGTATTGATCTGCTTGTGAGCAGAGAGAAAGGCGCTGTGGAGAAGACAGACTAGTTTTTCCCTGTACAAGAGGAAGGAAAAGGAGGCCAGAGGGAAAGGAAAGAGAGAAAACGTGAAGACTTGTGCATTTTTTGATGTACTTGGCAGGTTTTCAGGAATTTGAGAGGTAAGGTGGTAGATAGAATAAAGAGCAAGGGTGTACTTATGGCTGGAGGAGAGTGGGAAGGATTTGGAACAGATGCATAAAGGACCAGCAGGGGAGCGGGGAACAGTGCTGGGCCCAGGCAGGGGTGGGCACAGGAACACTTCATGTGGAGCCCAGCTTTTTGGGCAGTGTGGCATCTGAAGAATGCAGGCCTCCGAGGGTCCAGGGTGAAGGTAAGAGCTTAGACGCAGTGGCGCCTGGGTGGCTCATTCAGTTAAGAGGCCGACTCTTGATTTTAGCTCAGGTCATGATCTTGTGGAGGTGGGATTGTGCCCCACATCAGGCTCTGTGCTCAGCGGGGAGTCTGCTTGAGGATTCTCTCTCCTCTCCCTCTGCCCCATTCACCCTCTCTTTCTCTCTTTGTCTCTCAAATAAATAAATAAATCTTTAAAAAAAAAATGGAAGAGCTTAGCTGTAAAGAAAGTCGATGACCTTAGATGCCTCAAAACAACCAATGGACCCGGGCAAGGGAGAACATTTTCCTGAGGGCAGAAACCGCGCCTGATGCTTTGTCACATCTCTCAACTCCTGGCATGTAGTAGCTTCTCCATAAATATTTCGTCATGAATGAGCAAGCTGAGTATAAGATATAAGGTCTCAGGAATATGCCTCATGGATAATGCAGACAGATGTAGGCCGAGGCATTCCGGGCAGTTGAGGGAATCCTACCAAGAAACTCCTCTTTGTTTATTTCCCTACAGAGCATCTCGTTCTTCTGTCTTCTTTTGGCATGCAACTTTATCAGAGTTAACCCCTCCTCTCTGCATCTAGTACGGTGTCTTGCGTCTTGCATGGAGTAGACATTCAACGCATGTCTACAGGATTGGGTGCAAACCAAGCTGTGATTGGTATTTCCCGGTGGTTATTTATCTTTGGGGAGCACAAAGCCTGCCCAGTACAGGAATTGCTGCTTCTGCTTCCTGTCACCATCCCTTGGCCTCATGATGCAATCTGTATTGCTCCTTTTACATCTACCTGGGTTACCTTTTGGCTTCCACTCCCTCACCCTCAGCCAGTCTTGAAACAAACCCCCCTGAACATTCTGGCACTGGTGTGGCCCCGCGTGGATCCTACATGGCACTTCCCACCCTGTCTCCTCACAGAGGGAGCCTTTGCCCTCTCAGGACTCCTCCCCAGCGTGCTCAGTATTGCCTTGCTCCATCTTGACTACCTTCCACCAGTATTAGGTCTCTGCTCAGACAGTCTTGGGTAAACACTTCTCCCTGTTCAACCCAACCCTAGGTCATCCCTGGGTGACCCCTGCACAGTTAACCGACTTCAGCAAGCAGAGGCTAGACCAGAACTATTTTCTGGAATTCACAAACTACTCTTCCACAATGGAGGTCCTTTTAAGAGGTAGGGGTGTCACATAGTCTAGGTGAAGTTACTAGTACTATGACAGTCATATAAAGGAAGCCAGAATGGAAGCCCTGGCTGTGTTATATGTATTTCAAACCTTGTCAGTAAATCTTTATCCCTGAGGGCTAAATAGGGTCGTTCCTTCCTTTTTTTTTTTTTTTTTAAGATTTTATTTAGTTATTTGACAGAGAGATCACAAGTAGACAGAGAAGCAGGCAGAGAGAAAGAGAGGGAAGCAGGCTCCCTGCTGAGCAGAGAGCCCGATGCGGGACTCGATCCCAGAACCCTGAGATCATGACCTCAGCCGAAGGCAGCGGCTTAACCCACTGAGCCACCCAGGCACCCACTTCCTTTCTTTCTTAAGTAAAAATCCTTGCTATTGCAGTTGAGAAAAATTAGTACTGAAAATACAGAGTCAATCACCAGCCTGGCCCTAAAATCTGGACCCACCACTCCTGACTAGAACTGAAGGCAACCCATTGGATTTCTAACCTCAGATTCTACCTTATCTTACTAAATATTGCAGTGACGGTGGGGTCTTAACTCACATCATTGCGCTGAATCTATTCAAATAAGTCTCGCGGCTCACCACCAAAAGTTGTCTTGTGCTAAAAGTTTGATTCATTAAAGGTCATTTGAGACAAAATCAAGTCCTTTGTGGGTATACATCCCCCACCCCCACCCCGTGACTCTGTAATTACTGTTCTGTTATAGATCAGCAATACTGTTGACCAACCGAGCTGAGTCGGATTCTTTTAGTGCAGCGGAGGAATCATGGAGCTAGACAGAATTGACCTCAAATCCACTGCTTTCAGAATATGTAAAAGTTACATTCCCCACCTACGCCACTGGAAAGCAAGTGTAAGGATATTGTACTCCCATATGGAGATTTTGTGGGGTTTAAATGAGTTCCTTTCTTTAAGAAGTGCCCAGGGAAGCACCTGGCACAGATAGGGTGTGTAACAAGGGGCTTCGCTTCCCATTTCCCTCCCTGAGTTCCTACCTTGTTTTCCTGAGGGTAACTTTTTGAAGGGCAGATAGAACATATTACGGAAGTACTTCTGTACCCATTCATAGTACAGAAATCATTTGAATGTATAGAATCAGGAATTCATTTTTGTGACATTTTCTTACTTATTTAACCTAAAAATTTTACTGGAGCTATTTTATTTTTGTATGAAATATGTTAAAGTGCTTCCTAGTTGAGGCTGCACTTTGGGCATGCATAAAGTTATACATACAGCCTGGTGAGGCAGTTCAGGGTCAGGTTATTTGTATTTTATAGATGGACAAACTAATGTTCAGGAAGGTGAGCTCAAGGTCATGTGACATGTATGGGAAGAGTGGAATGCAGATCTCTCATCACCTCACCCCCGTGACTTTCTCTCCCTAGCTGCACTGAGGTACTGGTCTTCCAAAGCCCAGGTGAGAAGCCACCTTTGTTAGATGAATTCGTCACTTGCTATAGAGTATGAAAAGAACAACATCCTTGACGAGGACGGAGGGTGGAAATGTTAGTTGCCTCAGACATCTAAGGATTTCCTCTATTACACTGCTGTGGAAAAACCCAGCTTCCCATGACCCTCCCCCAAGAGCCTCGTATAGTTTCTGTATCACTGGAGAGAGTGAACACTTAGCCTTGGAAAGGACCGAGGAAAAGTGGGAGGGGATTCAATAAATAAGAGATAAGAATCAGGGCAAGAGTTGTTCTTGAGGAGGCTTTCACGGTTTCATCGAGACAGATGGCAGCTGTCTATAAAATATGCTTGTAAGTCCTACTTCCTTCTTCATTTTGGTTTGTTGTGACAACTGGAGTTAAGTTTTAGGCAAATAAATATATAGGAGCATATTTTCACTCCAAGTATTGGAATAACTAAAGCAATAGGATGCCTCACAAATTCCTCCATTCACTTTGGGCAGGAAAACTTTCTGCGAGGCAGGTTTTTCTAGACTTTGTTGGGGAGGCAGGGGGAGACTGCGAGGCAGGTTTTCCTAGACTTTGTTGGGGAGGCAGGGGGAGAACGTTAAGATCCATTTCTCTAGTAGTAAGCACTCCTGGTATAAGGTAACTAATCAGAGTTAACCTGGAGCAGTCTCCCACTCAGGAGAATTATCTTCTTCCATTTGGTATCCCACACTGCCTTTTGTGCCGTGCACCTGATGCTGGTTCTTGGAAGATCACACCTCTAGCATATTGGGCTGCAGTGTTCCTATCAGGCCTGTCTCCCACCCCAATCTACCGACCCCAAGAACCAGCCCCCTCATGACATTCCTGTCCTGAGCTCCATTCCCTCAGTGTCATCTAAGCTGAGGGCTGGGACTCCCACTGGAAATTCTAAGCCCTTTTGAAAGACATATTTTATTTTCAAAAAGGCCCCCAATGCAAAATCTAGGGTCCATGCTAGAGACCATGTTTCAGGGGATCCAGGTCTTTCAGGATTTTAGTCATGCCACCTCTGTAGAGATAAATGATTGCTGGTAAACAGTGGAGGGAACCGCACCCCAATGATCTCCTGACAGAGAGACAGATCACCTCACTCTACCAGATATCAAATGAGAGCATCTTGCCATATGACTCAGAGGAGAATCTCCAGGAAAAACAAATACTGTACAACATGAATTACTGAAATGCAGTGAAGCAGGAACTGAGTTGCAAAGGCCTGAATAGAAACGAGGCTCAATATTAAGAGTGGGGGAAAAAACCAAAACCAAACATCTGTAAGGACAAGTGATAAAGGAGACTACATGGAAATGTGTGCAGAAATACGCTTCATGGAAGTAAACTTTGGACAATGAATGTCAGGTGAAATTAGGAGCAAGAAGGAAATAACACGAGGTGCTTCCGAATGGCTGCTCTAAGGTATGATGAGTATAATTTGACTTGATTAGACTCTAGAGTTTCTGATTTACACAATGTGAAGATAGGCGCTCACTGTCAATCTATTTACTGTTTACCTCGGAAAACCCCTGCGCTTTCTTGTCTTGTTTTAAATTCAGGCGTGGTGGGTTCTTTCATTTTTGTCATGCCAGTTTGTTTCTTTATGGAGCGATGGTTTCTTTATGGTTAAATGTCTGAAACAGACATGATGACCATCTCCCAAGAAATAAAATCAGTCACCTTTAGGACTGAAAGGTGAAGGACATTGGCTGAATTAGTAAGTCTCCTCTTGAGCCTGAAGAAGTTTTAAAAAGAATTTTTTTCTCTCTTTTGTGCCTTTTTCATGTTTCTTCATTTAATTGATTTGTGTAGACATTAAAAGTTCCCTAGTTCTGTGTTCCTGATGATTGAAATGATATTGTTTCCCTGGTTTATACAATTTTAATGGATTGGGGGGAACATAATGTATGGGACAACTAAATTTTGCAAAACTTTAGATAAAGTTGAATGTCTATGATGGTGTCTCACATGTGCTAACTGGGCTTATGTATCGTGGTAGCTTTGGGGCCTGCCAGTCTGAGCCGAAATGCCACTTAGTAGTTGTGTGACCTTAAAAAGTTACTTTTTTGTAAAAAAAAAAAAAGTTATATTTTGGCATCAGTATTTTATCTGTAACCTGGAGATAAAGAATGATGCCTACCTCTATGGTTGCTGTGGAGATGGAGGTCATATACATGTAAAGCACTTATTAGAACAGTGTTTTTATTTTTATGCAACAGGTTATATAGTCTTAGAGGAGCCACAGAAGGTTAGAGGTTGTGCCCATTTAAATACTTAGAAATATTTTAGGTAAAAATGTGTTTTGATATATACTTGAATGATTTTTTTTAATATTTTATTTATTTATTTGACAGAGAGAGATCACAAGTAGATAGAGAGGCAGGCAGAGAGAGAGGGAAGCAGGCTCCCTGCTGAGCAGAGAGCCCGACGCGGGACTCGATCCCAGGACCCCGAGATCATGACCTGAGCCGAAGGCAGCGGCTTAACCCACTGAGCCACCCAGGCACCCATACTTGAATGATTTTTATTATGGTATTAAAAAAGTCTGTTTCTTTTCAGGTTGCAAAATGTCCAAACACAAAATACTAAACAACATGGTTGGGATGGAGAGCTTATTTGGCTTAGTTGGTAGCTAGAAATAACATCTATTTAGCACTAAGTTTTAATAAAGAGCAAATTTAAAGATGCAGAATGTTTGTCTTCACTTTATAACTTAACTTCTGCTTAAAGTTTTGGCCTGGCAGTAGACATTTGTCATTGGGTGGCTGCCCAATAGCCAAACTCCTTTCTTATGTTCACAGAAAACCCTATTGTATGAGTCTTGGTGGAGAAAGCCAGAAGGAGACTGTGCCTTATTTGTCTCTGCCTTATGCCATGTTTAGAATCCTTCCAGGTACACAGTATGCATTGGTTAAACTGAAAATGTAAACAGGAAGAAGAAAATTTTCACAACCAGGAAAGGCTCCATGATGAGTCATGAGTTATTTTCTGTTCACATACTTGTGAACAGAATCCACTGTGATTAACTGAATATCTTTGGGCAAGTCACACAACTTGTTGCTCACTTAGTTACTATTTAGTTAGTAGTTTCTGCATCATATATATGAAATGTAAATAAACCCATTGACCCAGCTGGAGGGATGTAAGGACTAATCAATGAATGAAAATTAACTGGGGATAGTCATATAAAATCATATGTCTATCATATATGAAAATATATGTTAAATTCACAAATACATATCCCATTGTAAGTGGTTTTTTTTTTAAGATTTTATTTATTTGACAGAGAGAGAGAGCAGAGAGTGCAAGCAGTGGGAGGGGCAGGCAGAGAGAGAAGGAGAAGCAGGCAGGGAGCCTGATGTGGGGCTTGATCCCAAGACCTTGAGATCATGACCTGAGCCAAAGGTAGATGCTTAACTGACTGAGCTATGCAGGAGCCTCTATAAGTGTTTTTAGATTGGTTTAGTTGAACTCCTAGAACTTTCTATGCTACTTATTATAATAAATATGAATTTACTTTTCATACAATTATGAAAGTAAAAGAAATGTTTTATCTTGTGTCCAAATTCCAAAATTCCAGTTTCTGGACATTTAGGAAATGTTCCTTCTTCAATCTTCCCTTTTACTTAATTAGGAATTTATTTCATAGTTACCACCTTTTAAAGCTTTAATTAAATTGTATATTTCCTACTTTAATATTCCTTATTCTTTGTTTTCCTTATGGGGCTTCTGTAAATTCAGCTCCCATTTTTTTTTTCCTTAAACAGAGTCATTGCTTACCGCCCCCCTTGAGAAATATGAATTAAAAATTTCCCATGACCTCTGTAATTACTATTTCATTCCCCTCCAAATATTTCAATCCAGTTATCCTGAAATATGTGATCCAAGGCTGATTAAGCCAACTTCATCTTTTAACACACATTTGCATACAAACACCACAACCCACCTTCGTCAGTTTTTGAGATTTCTGGAAAGAGTATAAGTTACTAAATCCAGTAGACCAATCCCTAACATGTGTATGGTCATGGTGATTTATGATGCCAAGTTTAAAGCCAAGGTGATTTATGATGCTAAGTTTAAAAGAAATATCACTGCTGTTCATTGATCTGCCTGCCATTTTATGGCTTTTCCTAATAAAACGAGACAGGAAAACATTTAATTACAAGTGTACTAAATTTGGAAGACATAAAAGTCTTTAGCAATCTTTGAAAATTAAATACTGCGTGTGTGGGAGAGAGAGAGATGCACTTCGCTTCATGGAGTATTGCTGCCATGCTCCTGAGACTTTGAACATGAAAGGAATTTTTTAAAGTGAAGTTTAATTCTTTGAAAAACCAGTCTTGAATCTTTTTATAAAACAGAGGAAGACTTTGATTTTAGCCTGGAAGGGAGGGCAAGAGTGAGACAATTAGAAGCAGAGAAGTCAGGCATTTCAGATAGGAAGAACGTCATAACCAAAGCTACAGACCGGGAATGGGTGTAATGTTTTCCAGCAGGGATGAGGCGACGAATCTGGCTGGTACATAGAGGGAAGAAGAGGGAAACCCAGCTGGTGATTGGTGGAGGCAGATACTTTGGGACAGGGCTGGGGAAACTGCTCACTGTCCTGCAACTGTTTTCCCACAGGACAATAGCTGTGTGGCACAGTCCACCCACTGCATGGATCCACCTTTGCTCCTCCTTAAGGCCACGTTCATCCATTTGTGCATCAAATATTTATTAAGCTTTCTTCTGCAGTATGTTCCACAGTGTTAGATGTTATTAAAGCCACAATAACAAACTAGACATGTATCAGGCAGTCAAGTGTCAAATAATCTAGAAAGGGAGATAGGATTTACATATAAATAATCATCACATGGGGCATTATGTGAGATACAAACAAGTTGCTTTGTCATTCAATAATATGAAAGGAAAAATGACATCCAGTTGATGAACTTAATGAAGACTCTCGCAGATGCAGCACTTGCTCAGAACTTGGCAGAATAAGCAGAACTGAGGGGAGAACATTCCAGAAAGGGATGTTTGAGCCAAGTTGAGAGGACATAGGTGGGAGGAGGGGGTGTATCTAGTTAACGTGTGGGACCAGAGGATAGATGAAAGAAGTGGGGATATGAGGGAGTGACGTATGTCACCAAAGCTGTCAGAATTTCATTTTCTGGCTGAGGAAGGACCCCAGAGACAATGTTGTTGCTGTGTATATTTCCAGGTTGCTGAGTTTTCTCTTAAAACCAGTCAGGCATTTAAAGCCCTAGAGCATTGATATTCACAGAAACTTTAAACTGGGGAGTTGTTGACTCCTAACAAGAATATCGGTTACACCCAAGCAAACATCCCTCAGGTCCCACTATCTAACGACAATATGAAAAGGCATTTTAGCAAACATCATTACAAGCTTTCACTGAGCACAACTCAGAAGTGAGTTGATAAGACTCTGAAGCCAAGGGCGCTGGCTTCTCAGGAACCTTCTATTTCCAAAACAATAGCAATATAAAACTTGCTCTCTGAAGCTAAAATAGAAGAGGTAAAGTGATGTCTGCCCAGCAGGAAAAGCTTTACAGGCTCTTCTATAAATCTGAGAAGAGGAGGGCAGATCAAGTGTTTGTTTCCATTGTAAATTCCACATATCCAGTTCGAATTTCCTTTAGTATCTTGTAGGATCTTTTCAAAGGCTCCCCCCTTCCCAGCCTGCATCTGCAACAACACTGTGCCGTGTTTTCTGGCACAAGATCATAAAATAATTCAGGAAAGTTTGAGGAGATGAGAAATCTGGAAAGGAAGATGGTTAATTGACGGTGATAGCATGAGCTCTGGGGAAGACTTGTTCCCATCGCACCCCTACCCCTAACCCCAAACTGTTCTTGTCCAGTCATTACAATGTAATTCAGTTCCTAACAGTCAGTTCCTAAAGCTGATTTCTGATTCCGTGCAGATGCCTGGGCTTCCTTCTTATCATTTTCTGCCTTGCCACTCCTCTGTTTGTACCTTTCCTTTATCTTTTCCTCTCCAGCTAAAAGACAAAGTCTCAGCAGCCTGTGCTCTGTGTTGAAGGGGAGGATGGAATGAGGGTGGGATGTGCCAGCTGAAGGTGAAGGACAGTTGGGAAAGCACATGTTTCAGCAGTGAAACTTGTGAGAATCCCTGTTCCAGCTGTAACTTTTCTTTCTTTCTCTACCCTCTGAGGCAAGTGCTATATTCTTCTGTTCCCGGAAGTTAATACAAACTGGGCCCATCCCTGAGTTTAAAATAGTCTCTTTCCTCACAGAAGTTTGTGGAAGGTACATCATAACTAACCCACTCAAGGGGTGCTCCATCGATTAGCTAATCAATTGATAACTACGTAACACTCTAAACTTGCTGAACACGTATTTCATACATTCTGGAGATTGTCATTTAATAACAAGACTCCCTTAGTAAAAACACCAAAACTTCAAGAAAATAATCTACAAAGCCATACCCTTTCACCCTGACTTTTCTTTTCTTTAAGATTTAATTAATTAATTATTAATTAATTAATTAATTTGAGACAGAGAGAGTGAGCAAAAGAGAGAGCATGAGGGGGGTGGAGGGGCGGAGGGAGAGGGAGAAGCAGACTCCCCGCTGAGCTGGGAGCCGGATGTGGGGCTCCATCCCAGGACCCCAGGATCATGAACTGAGCTGAAGGCAGAATCTTAACCGATGGAGCCTCCCAGGTGCCCCTTTCCCTGACTTTTCTAACATTGGAAGAAATTTGTCTATCATTACTAAGCCATTTAGAGAAATAGGAAGGACTGGAGGGAGGAGAAGGAAAACCTTTTCAGTTGCCAAGAAAATTCACTTAGTGAAGAGCTTTCTTGAGGGAGAATATAGAATGTTCTCCCTCATGAAGCAGAAGAAGGGAAGGAGCACACACACATCGTCGGGATCGTTCCATAGGACTAACACCCCCAAACTGAGGAGGAACAAAGAATGGTTTTTGAAGTCTTTTGGAAAAGGAGAAAGAGACCAGATGTACTTGGCAAACACATTCTTTAAGAATAGTTTATGGTTGTCCAGACATTCCATTCAAATTAGTGGCTATTCTGGAAAGAAATGAAGACAGTAGCTGCTGAAACAAGCAATCTGGAAGCACAAGAAAGTTAATATTCAGAGAGGGAAAGTTGTCCAGGCTGGCCTCAGAATCGTTACTGTGGAGTGTAACAGTGAATTGCTGAGGGTTTTCCTAAAAGCTTGGGGCAGAGCCCTTCTTCGGCTAGTTAAAATCTCTCCTCCCTCCATAACTCCTAAAATTCTTATTCTTGTTAGTATTATTTGTTTGGTTATAATGCACAATACTTGCTGATAAAACTTAGCACTACAAAGGAGAAGGAAAACCTCAAGGTGCTAATCAAATCCTTAACATTTTCTCTAAACTGCCCAGCTATGGAAAGTGGTGGTTACTCCAACAAGGGAATAATTTTCAGACAAAGTCCATCTCCTAGGTGACACTGAGTGATCCTTAGAAGGTCTCCCAGATGTAGCTCTGCCTACTGAGTAAGGCAGCAATCCTAACTGCCTGGTCATGGAATAAATTGCCCCAACCATGATGAACAGCCCACCACTGAGGGATTCAAGCAGAGACAGAACAATAACATTCCTAACGGGGTTTCTGCTCCTGCAGCAGATCAGACACATTTGCCTCCTAGGCCCCTTGTTCTATAATCCTGGCAGCACATAACCCATGAAAAGAAAAAAGTCCATTTTTATTTAGGTGACTTTGTTCTCAGGACCAAGAATCACAACCACTGATTTAAAAGAAGGCCAACAAACCTAACTGGAATGATTTGGAGAGAGATATATTGTGAATGACTTCTTAGAAGAGTTTTTGTGCTTCTACTATTTCCTTTTGCACTTCTGGTCCATCTTTTCTTGCTCACCATTTAGAAGGATTTATTACTAAATGAACTGTGCATTACACTATTGAAAAGAACCCATTCCTTGCAGCTTCTTAGGGAAGTTGCCAGACATACTAAGTTTGTCTTGCCAGCCATGAAGGTAAACTTACAAAACTCATAGGCACACAATAACATTAAAAAAAAAATACAGAGATATACATACATTTATTGATTCATTGTCATTTGTCTTTCACTTATTTTAATTTTTACTGTAAAATAAAGATACCACACAAACACTTGTGTAGTCATCATTCAGGACACCCTATGCATAATGCTGTATGCCTCTTTCAGACTGCACCAGTTTATTTCTCTTTCTATCATCTTCTGCTACTGGCTTCATTGTTTTTTCTTTGTAGTTTTTATTGCCTATGCTTTTATCCCTAAATGATCTATTATTTAGAGTTGCCCATTTATGGAATGGAATAAGTAGAATCATACTTTAATCTTTTGTTGCTTCTTTACTTAATATTTTATTTTTGAGATTCATTCATGCTGATGCAATTGTATAGTATTTCTTGTCTGACTGTACCACAATTTAATTATCTATTCCACCATTGGTGGACATTTGGATTCTTGCCCTTTGCAATTAGAGCAATGCTGCCATAAAGATTCTTGCATGTGTCTCTGAATACATTTGTGCAAGGATTTTTAGAGGGTATATGTACATAACAATGACATTCCTGAATCTTCGTGTATGTGTATTCCAACTTTCTAGAGTTATTTTGCATTTAAATTCCAACGAGCAGCATGTCTGAGCTCTGATCGGTCACTCTACACCCTTGTCAACACTTGACATTGAACAACTTTTAAAATTTTTGCCATTCTGATGAGTGTGTGGTGTGTCTCATTTTAGTTTTAATTTATTTTCCCTAATTACTAATGGAACTAAGTATGTACAATTTGTGCATGTTGTGTGTGTGTGTGTGTGTAATTCCTTTTTGTTTCTTTTGCTCCTGTTTCTACTGATTGCTAGACTTATTTATTGATTCATATGAGTTTTTCATATATTTTGGATCCCACTATTTGGTGGATTATATATGTTGCAAATATATTCTCCTAGAATGATACTTATTTTTGCTTTGTTTTAATCTAGTTTCTCTTTTAATGAAGTTCTAACTTTAAAGTAGTCAAATCTATTGATCTTTTTCATTATAGTTTATAGTGCTTTTTTCTTTATAGTTAGTCCTTTTTGTTTATAGAAGTACTTCCCTACCTGGAATTTGTTAACATATTCTGCTATATTATCTCCTAAAAGTTATCACATATCATTGAATATAAGTTGCCATTGATTATAAGAAACGTCACGATTTCAGAAATGGCAAAATGAAAAAGGAAGTATATTCTTGAAAAGATGACAGCAAAGCAAATTTGTTTCTCTTATATATGCCTTTAATCCAACTAAGACTGATTTGGAGGTACACCATGGAATGGAGTCCAAACTCTTTTCCATGCAGATAATCAACTGCCTCCTCACCTCCGCACCTTATTGCAAAGTCCACCTTTCCTCAGAGATCTGACTTGCCACCTCTACCATATATCAAGCGACTATATATACTGGGTCTGTTTCTGGGCTATTTTGTTTGATTGATCTATTTGTCTATCCATGTCCCAATACCACCCTTACTGATTACTGTAGGTTTACTATACAAGAACATAAATCCTCCCTCTATGTTCTTGTTCAAGAAGAGACCTCTGTTGGGGTTTTGAATGGAAATGCATTGAATCTATGGGTCAGTTTGTGGAACATTAGTATTTCTATGAGATTAGGTCTTTCTACTCAGAAATACCATATTTCTTTAAGTAGGTCTTCTTCATAGCTTTTCAATGAAGTTTCATAATTCTCTTTATAAAAGTCTTGCACATGTTTATTTAGGGTCTGAAAGTTAAACTGACAAATACAGATTAACAGGAGAAAAGCATATAAATGTATTTAAGTTTTGCATGACATGGGAGTCTTCATAAAGAAATAAAGACCTGAAGAAACAAGTTAGACCCATATATTTTTATGCTAGGTATGATGAAGAGTGGGCAGTCATGTAGCAATAGGAGATGTTAAGGAGTATGTAGTAATTATAGTAAACACTATCATCTTTTTAAAAATGCATCTTTTTATTGTTAAATGACTTTATATATTGACTTTTGTACCCACAACTTTGCTAAACTCTCATGTTCATCTCAGTAGTTTACATACATATTCTTTTAAATTTCTTACATTCACTATCATGTCACTGTGATTTGTTCCTTTTTAGTCTATATGTACTTTATTTCTTTTTCTTGCCTTACTCCGCTATTTAGGTCTTCTAGTACAATACTAGAGGTGGTGGCATACTTATCTTGTTCCCCATTTTATTTTTATTTTTTATTTTTGAGAGAGAAAGAGAGTGTGTGTGTGTGTGCATAAGTGGGGGAGTGGGCAAAGGGAGAAGGAGAGAGAGAATCTTAAGTAGGTTCCACACTTAGCTTGGAGCCCCAAATGGGTCTCAACCTCACGACACTGAGATCATGATCAAGAGTCGGATGCTTAGCCTACTTAACCATCCATGTGTCCTGTTTCTTCATTTTGCTGGACATAAATTGTTGAAATTTTGCTTAAGACTTTTGTGTCTATATTTTTGAGTGAGATTCACCTGGAATTTCTGTTTTTCACATTCTCCAAGTCAGATTTTGGTATAAGGTCATGCTAGTCTCATAAAATGAACTAAGAAATAATCTCTTTTTTCCTATACTCTAGAATAGCTTGTGTGAGATTAGTATTACTTATTCCTTAAATGTTTGGTAGAAGTCACAGGTAAAATTGTTTCAGCCTAGATTTTTCTGTGCAGAAAATATTTAACAATAGTTTCAAGCTCTTGAATGGTTCTGAGTCTAGTCTTGTTTTCTATTTCTTTTTCTTGGAACTTTTCCACTTCATCTTAATTTTCAAATTTAATTCACATAAATGTGTTCATAGAGTTTTTTTTAATCTGTAATTTCTGCATCATCTGTGATTATAGCTTTTTCTTTATTCCTGACATTATTTGTTGTATCTCTTTTTTCCTTTATCAATTTTACCAAAGGTTTGTAAAATTTTTTAGTCTTTCACAAATCCAATGTTTGGCTTATTTGGTCCTTTTTATTGTTTCTTTGTTTTCAATTTTATTATTTTTTTACTGTTTTATTATTTTTTCTTCTATTTTATTTGACTTTATCTTGCTGCTCCTTTTCTAACTTTTTCACTCTTCATATTTCAGACTATTTTCTCTTTCTCTCTCTCTCTTTTTTTTTTTAAATGTAGGCTCCATACCCAGCATGGAGGTCAGTGCAGGGCTTGAACTCAGGATCCTGAGATCAAGACCTGAGCTGACATCAACAGTCAGCTGCTTAACCAACTGAGCTACCCAAGTACCCCAAACTATTTTTCTTCTAATATAAGCTTTTATGTCTATAAATTTCCTTTTAACTACTTCTTTGGTTTTCTCTCTGAACTTTCTACACATAGTATCAAATATTTAATACATAGCATTTAAATATTTTCAGATTTTCAGGACGATTTGTTCTTTGACCCATGAGTTTCCAAACAAATGGGTATTTCTAGTTATCTTTACTTTTTATTTTTTCAAAAGATTTTATTTATTTATTTGAGAAAGAGAGTGCATGTGCGAGCAGGGAGCAGGGCAGAGAGGGAGGGATAGAGACAAAAAGACTCCTGCACTGTGAGCACAGAGCCTGACTTGAGGCTGGATCTCAGTGCCCTGAGATCATAACCTGAGCTGAAATCAAGAATCCTGGATGCTTCACTGGCTTTTCCACCTATGCACCTCCCAGGTACCTTAAAAAAAAAAATTGATTATTAATTTCATTGCAGTAAGAAAATATGGTCTGTGTGATGCAAAAATTTTGAAATTTGTTGAAACATGTCATATGGTTCAATCTATTAACTTTAGTCATTATTAAATGATATTATTAATAAATATAACACTATTTATATAAATATTATTTAATATTTCTTAAAGAATAATCATAATATAAATCAAACATTCATAAGTATATAACATTTAATAAATAAAATTAATTTAATAAATTAATAAATGGAATATTATTAAGTAATGTTATTAATATTATTAAAATAATTGATTTTTTCTAGCTCTATGATTTTGCATTTGGAGTCCCAACTTTATTGGGACTTTTATTTAAACTGCATTCTTAAAGCAGATGCTAGGCTTTCACTTCTGCACCTAAGACTTCCAAGGCTACAAAAACCAATATTCAGATTCATTTAGATTCAGTAAATACCTTCCAGTCAAAAGTTGATTTGGGGCTCTGCTTACCCCACTGGTTTCTGGCCTTTACTCTGTCCTGCTGCTACTGTTCAACTTCTTGCCGGTCTATAGATGCCAGAATGTATTTTTAGAATTTTACCCAGTATTTCTGTTGCTGTTATTTTCACTGAAAGAGTTAGTCCAGACACTTCGCTGAGCATATTATGGTAGAGGCAACTAACCAGAGGTGAAAATGGGTGGTTAAAAATGCAGGTTTGGGAGTCAAGTATGCCTGGGGACAAAACCCAGGGTCATTGCTTACCTAGCTGTAAGACTTGAGGCAAGTCACTCAAACTCTGTGTGCCTCGGTTCCTTCATCAATAAATTGGTGTTAATGATAGAGATACTTCATAGATTTGTAGTTAGAATTTCTAAAAGAACTAAGCATACAGTGATGGCTCGGAAAATGCTTTGTGAAAGGATTTCAATCTATACTTGAAAGATATGGAATGGAGGATATGAAATGGAGAATATTGCTCATGCACTCCCAGAACAGAACTTAGAACTGAGAGACTGATTTCCTGTAAATGCCTGGTTTACAGAACACAGACTTTATTTTCTTGCTATAGCATGAGTTTCCCAAATTGCTGTTCCTCTGCTATTTCCTGGTAAACTCAAATTCTGGTAATTCTAGCTTGTATCACTTCACTTCTTTATTGAATTGATGGTCCTCACATAAGAGATGGATAAACTGGGAAAAACAGAGTTATTTCTTTGTTTTTTTGGGAGCTGCCAGAGGGAGGGCATTAAAACCCACCTCCCTTCTAACTCTGAGCCGGGGAGACTTGATTCTTATTCTAGAGAAAATCCTCCCCACTTCTGGGTTTCCTTAAAGAGAACCCTTTTCACTGGTTCTCTTCCTCCTGACTTAGATAAGTTCCTCAATGAGTTTAGAGTGTTGGGAATTAAAGACATAAAGGAAACGTCTTCAGGCCACTTGTGCTTTCCAGAAACCCTTGAGACAAGCAGAATGCCGGACTACGTTGTTAAAAAGGGGTGGGGGGTGGGAGGGAGAAAGAAGAAAATGCACGGAGAAAGATAGAAGTTAATATTTCAAAAATTATCTTGTTTCAAAAGGAATGGCTAAAGCATACCAACTGAAAGGAGCCGGAGAGAATACTGGAGAGAAAAAAGAACACTCTGATGCTGTGCTAGAAAACAGACTTTTTTCTCTAGGCACAGTTTGCCAATAGCTTGTGCTCCAGGTAGATCTGCAATTCAGAGTGGAGGTTACTTAGAAGTGTGGGGAACTGGAGGGCAGAAGCCCAGTTCAGATGTGTCTGCCATGGGTCATAAGAGACATAGCAAGGGCCTGACCGCTAGAGAGGTGAGGCCGCATGGTTATGCAACCATGGAGGACCCTGCAGGTAACCAACATGGCAGCTCTGCTGAGAGCCTTAAAGTAGAAATGAACAGATTTCATATACGTGGGATGAAAGTAAAGGGAAACAAGACTCCTTTCCAGGTTTTTTTCTGGCCAGAATGGCTAAATGGGTGATGGTGTAATTAACCAAAATAGTAGATTCAGGAGGAGCAGTTTTGAAGAAACAAACATGACGGACCTGAATTGGATGTCACTGTGGGCCATGCCAGTGGAGGAGATGTCTAAAGCCACCAAGCACAGGCATGAGGCTCTCAGAGGAGTTTCTGGCTGATTGGAGGAGGAGGGAGTTTCAAGAAGGAAATCGTGGTCAACTGTCTTACCCTACAGAGACTGTGAGAGAACACTGAAAGAGTTCTACTGTATTTGGCAACCCGAAGGTCATTGCTGGCTTTAGCCTTGACTCTTTCAGGAGTCAAGAGGAGCAGGAGCCGGACCAAGAGCATGAAATGAAAAAGCAGAGTCTCCTCTTTCCAGGTAGCTTGGCTACCTTGGGGAGAGTGAAGCTGCGATGTAAGTCGATAGCCTAAGAAGGCTTCTCTTCTCCCTTCCCTTTCTTTCTCTTCCCTCTTCTCCTCCTTTATCTTAAGTGGTAGGAGAAGCCTGAGCCTGCTAAAGCTAAGAGAGTTGAGGGAGAGGGGACAACGGAAGAGTGAGGGTCCCCCATGGAGCTGGGAGTTGGTGGAGCCAGAGGACAGGTGAAGGAAGACATTCCTCCTTCTGACATTTCAGTAGAACAGGTGGGTATTTGGTGATTCCCCACAGACTCCTTAGGCATCGGGGCAGGAAATGAAGGGATATCATGAAACAAGTATTTAATGAGTCCCTACTTTGTTTAAGTTGTGGTGTAAAGTCAGTAGACACCAGAGAATGAGGAAATATTAGAAATGCGAATCATTCGGAGTGAGGTATCAAACCTAAGGTTGTTTGGAGGAAGGGAGGGGATGTCTAGGGCTTCCTGAATGATGAAAGGAAGAAAGGAAGCTTGGCAGAATATTTCCCTCCCAAGTCAGGAGGTAGCAAAAATAGCATGAAGGAAACAGGAAAAGTCTTATTTGGGGGAAATGGAAGAAAGGAAAGAAACCAAAGGTTAACAGCATGTTCCAGGTTCCTAATTTTGTAAGCCAAATTAGGCACTTAATAGGCAAAACAATCCTGTGAGAAAGGCATCACTCTTTCCATTTTATTGATGTAGAAAGTGAGGATTCAGCTCTTTTTCTCTCTTCAATTCCACTTCTCCATAGAAGAGTAAAATGCTTTGAAATACTGGAGGAGAAATCCCAGTTCTGGTCTTTTAAAATTTTTATTTCACTTGGAAACCAATTGAAAGGCACAGAAAAGAGGAAAAATTCTTGGTGTGCTTGGGCCAGTGAAACTACCTAGTCTCCGTAGGGCCTTATTTAAGGATGGGGCATAGCTTGGCAAATGCGAAAGAGGAGGCCAAGAAAGTTAGATGAGGAAGTGGTTGCCAGTGTTCCTTCTTCATAACCACAGAGGGGCCCTGAGACTGGCAGCCGGTTTCCTGGGTCCTGGCACAGCCCAGCCACACCACACTCCATCTGTGGGAAAAAATTGTGCGGCCGCTGGGCTCATCAAGCAGAAGCTTTTTAAGAATACTTGTTTTCCGGGGCGCCTGGGTGGCTTAGTGGGCTAAAGCCTCTGCCTTCAGCTCAGGTCATGATCTCAGAGTCCTCGGATCGAGCCCCGTATCGGGCTCTCCACACATTGGGGAGCCTGCTTCCCTTCCTCTCTCTCTGCCTGCCTCTCTGCCTACTTGTGATCTCTGTCAAATGAATAAAGTCTTAAAAAAAAAAAGTGCCTATTTTCCAAGATCCTCAAAGTTATATAAATTATCCCCAGAACGCATACTGAGAAATTAACTGACATTTGGAAGTAACACATGCACTTCCATACATAACTTTTAATAATAACCTGCAAAAACATAAAAACCAGTGGGCAGTCATATACAGTTTTGGCAATCCCTCTCTTAAAAAGTGTATTTTTAAATGTGTAGCAGGATTGGGGAGGAGAGGAGAGGGGCGGGGAGAGTAACCAAACAGGCGAACACTCTACTGGGGACCAAAAGTGGATTATAGAACGTTCAACTGTATATCTTTTTTTGCATTTTAATATTTACTCTTTTTGGCAGTAGGTATCGAAGTTCCACGGGGTTGCCATGGGACCAGCAGAAACTTTTTTTTTTTTTAAAGTATACCTAGCGTTGAGCCGAGCAAGAGGCCAGTGCTCCGGGCAGTGCAGAGCAGGGAACAAGCAGCAGCCACCGCGCGTTTGGCTAGCGCTGGCTCGGGAAGGAGGCCGCTAGGCCGTCTCGCGGCCGGGAGGCGGCGGCCGAGCGCGGCGTCACGTGGTCGGGGAGGGGCCTGCGCGCAGCCCGCCCTCCCGCCGCTCGGCCGCCGCCGCCGCCGCGTCCCATTCATGAGGGCCGCCCGGCTCGGCTGCGGCCCAGGCGGCTCCCGAGGCAGCGGCGGCGGCGGGCGCCCGGGCCTCGCGCGCGTCCTCAGCCGGCCCCGCCCCCTCAGCCTCCGGCGAGCCCTCCCTACCGGGCCGGTCCTCACTGTCGCCGTCCAGCCGCCGCCTTCCCTTGGCCGCCCGCGGGCGCCGGCGAGGGTCGGGAGCGGAGGCGCCGCAGGTAAGCGGACGCCCGGCCCGGTCCTCGCGCCACCGAGTGGCCCCCATGTCGCGGCTCGGCCTCCGCGGCGGGCGTCGCGTCTGTGCGCTCGCGGGCGGCCGGGGTCTCCCAACTCGGCGCGGTGCTGCGGGAGGCCAGGACCCCTGCCTCGCCGCCGCGTCACGCAGACACGGCCCCCAGCGGCGCCGCGGCAGGACGGGTTCGCAGGGTCGGCGGGTTGCGGGGGGTAGGGGGGAGCCGGCGCTGGCGGCTGCGGGGTCAACCTGAGGAGCGGGACGTGAAGACTGACTGAAACATTCGGGTGCTCCTGCCGCAGCCCGAGGTGATGGTTACTTCAGAGCCCCCAGTTCGCGGGTTTCTGGCGTGGAGGCTGGAACGGAGGCCCAAGTGACGCTTGGCCCAAGCGGCGCCCGGCGAGGAAAGCGCGGCTAGAGGCCGCGTCTCCATCCCGCCCCCGGCCCTGGGGGAGGGGGCGCCCGAGGCACGTGATCCGCATTGAAGCCAGGGCTGGGAAGTTGCTGTTATTTCTCCCCCGCGGTTCGTTTGCCCTGCGCCTCCGCCTCCAGGTTGTAGACCCTGTCCTAAGTGTGAGTAGTTTTTCCCTTCTCAAACCCCCAATCCCTCGGCAAATCTCAATTTGTAATTTGCATCGAACGCGTTAAGGTAACAGTTTTATAGTAAGGGCTCCTCTCTCAACTTTAAACCTGGCGGATCACCATTTTCTCCACTAGCCTGAGCAAATTAAGACTATTCTAATTGAGAATTTGGGATGACATTTTGAAGTCATACTTAAAAATAACAGAGCCAGAAAGATCAGCCTTCTTTTTAGAAAGTGCTAGAAGTCTGAATATTTGAAAATGCTCTGAAGGACTCCTTAAGCCGCTGTACTAATTTTAATGGTACATTTCGGGATGATTTTTCCAAACCTATTTATTTTAAACTGAAAGAGAGTCTCTGTCTTGGTGTCAGGCCAGGCCCTGTTGAAGCTGCTTGCTCAGTAGAGATGCTCGCTAAGTGTTACTGTTTATTAAAATCTGGCCTGGCTAGTTCATAATGCTTTGACAATACAAAGTCAGTTTTAAAATAAATTTGAAATATTTACAAATTATTTAGTGGCCCATGTAGTTTATATATTGAAGGTCTGATACTAATCTTAGTGGTTTAAGAATGAAAAGTGTGTCAGATGGCTGAGGTGGGGAGCGTCAGAGCCCACAAGGTGCAGGGGAGGTATTCTGGTGGTCCCCTAGTGTAGCATCCTCACGTTGCCTGAAGGGCAGTCAGCCAGGGGACCATACCCATCCAGAGTATAAAAAAGCGGGCCTAAGGCCACCTATGAAAGAGTACTGGCCAGTGCATGCGGCTTCTTCCTTCCAATTAAATGTACAGTTAGTTGTGGTCTGTCAGACTGAAGTATAAGTAAATGTTGATAGAGATGGCTGTACAATGCTAGAAATAAAAAGATAGGTTCTGTTTTAATATGTGATAGCACAGCTGAGAACCAACAGAGCAGCTTTATGTTTAAGAGGAACTGGAAACGGGACCATTTGAAAACCATTAAACACTATAGTAAAGCCACTGTTAAGAAACAATTAATAGAGTCAGCTGGGCATTGTGTCCTTCATTGCTCCAAGAATGTAGCAATGAAGATACTCATCACCCTGTACTGTAATTTTTGGTTTATTGGGTGGACTGTTGCCTGCACGAGACTGAAGGTCCTTGAAGGCCGCAGGCTTTGGTAGCTGCCTGCTCTCAAATGCAGAGCCAGCTTTTAGAAAAACCAACGAGGAGGTCTGTTGAATAAAGGTAGGAAGCAGCAGTCAGTGTTTGTGTGTCCTTACCAGTGACCTGGGAGCTGGTGGCACTTCCTGAATGAGTTCACTCAACTTTCCTGAATTGTGAGCTTTGGTTGAATAATCCTGATGGTGCCACGCATTAGAGGTGGTAGAAGGTTAAATTAAGCTCATGAGTATTACAGGGAACATTTTGCAATGTTTAGTTTAAATATTAATATTTAGTTTAAATATAGCTTGGTTCTCTGTGTCAACAGCTATTTCCTCTGGGTATGTTTTTTTTTGTATACATTATTTCCTCATGTAAAGGAGCACAGTAACACTTAGCTGGAAGCTTTGTCTTGTTGGGAGATAGATTCAGCTGCCTCCTTTAGGTGCTTAGTAATGTTAAGTCAGGAGGCTTTTCTTTAAGTCTAACTTAAGCCCACCTGCCTTTAATTTAAATCTAGTCCTTTTACTCTGACCCTAGTAGCTGTCACTGTGTGTGTGCGCGCGTTTATTCACTGACCAGTCAATGGCTGGACAGTGGTTTGGGACATTTCTTTTGAAAGCCCATTTTTACCTGTTTTAATAAGACGTTACCCTTCTGGCTGAGCCCCAGAGTCTAAACTGTCATTTGCCTTCTTCATGATGAAATAACTCACAGGTTAGCAGGGAGAGCCTCCAGTTGGCAGAATCCTATTAAATTGTCTTATTAAAACTTTGAAAATAATTATTACACGCTGGAGTAGTAAGCTTTATGGCTATAACAGAAGGCCTTCAAATAAGATTTTTTGGTGGCTTTCCTAGCAGTTAACTGCACTTTTTGGAATCCACCTCCCCTGCTGTCAGTTTCATTCTTTATTCTTTTTAGTAACACAGTATTAGTAACACTAAACACTTTACATATGTACCCTCCTTACTCTTGAAGACAAATGTTTGGGGCTCCTGGGTGGCTCAGTTGTTAAGCGTCTGCTTTCAGCTCAGGTCATGATCTCAGGGTCCTGGGATCTAGCCCTGTGTCTGACTCCCTGTTCAGAGGGGGGTCTGCTTCTCCCTCTCCGTCTCCCTCTGCCCCTCCTCCCTGCGCGCACGCGCGCATGTGTCTGCGTGCGCTCTTTCTCTCTCTCTCTCTCAAATGAAATTAAAAAAAAAAAAAAAAGACAAATGTGGGAGAAAACTACACTCAGCCCTGAGGTCCAGGTGGAACAACTAGGTGTCTCTGAGAGTGGCAACCTGTGTATGGTGGGGCCATTCCAGTCCTAAGCTCCCTGTGACTACCTTGCTCCGTACCATCCTCTGGAATCTAGGCCCAGATGGTCTGCCTCCGTTTTGAAATTATGTGACTGGTTGATTCTGCTCTAAGTTTTCAGTCTATCAAAAAGGAAGAGAAGAAAAAAAAAAGAATCTGTTAGGAGATAAGCTGTGTGGCAATGCAAGATAAAGCCCTGAATGTGACTTTGAGGATTAGAATGATGATAAGATACACAGTTTTTTAAATTAGATTCACTGACTACAATTTAGATTCTTTTTCCTCTAAAGCCCCTGAATACTAAATTTCTGTCATCCTATTTTTGTCAAGTTAGATTGGTGTTAAAATTATTACTAAGAAGATGAGGAAGAAAGGAGCTGGAAATCTTTGAACTTGTAAAGTGTAACAGAACGGTTACAGCATTGGCTCCTTTTGCTACCTTCATTTTACCTCTGTACAAAGACAGTGTAGCTAAAAGTCCAGGTGGTTTACTTTAGAAGAAGGGTCTTTTAAGATTATTTTTATTTAGGTCAAATATTTAAGTTGAGAGACTACGTAAATGTGTTAGAAAAGTGGAGGATTCACAGAAAGATCTTTTAAAAATCCACTTAGACTTTATGTAGCTATTTTTGTAATTTTTGAATTTAAAACTTTATTATGTACTGTTTATATTTATCTGTAGTGTCCTGTATTTTCTAAACGAACCACCAAATTAGGCTTTTCTGCTTCTTTGGAGGAGAAGCATTGGCTCATAGGAAAGCC
Organism: Meles meles; assembly: GCF_922984935.1. Classification (NCBI taxonomy): domain Eukaryota; kingdom Metazoa; phylum Chordata; class Mammalia; order Carnivora; family Mustelidae; genus Meles; species Meles meles. The sequence goes on from NC_060077.1 coordinate 43,009,711, forward strand.
CACCTTGTGATGTTCAGGTAGCTGTAGGATTGCCTTTATCCTACTTGTCAAATTTGAACAGTTTAGCAAGTCTTTATTTCTGTAGTTACTGTAGCTGATTTTATGAATAGTGACTTAGTTTCTTGCCTTTATTTCATTTTATATCCTTACTTTTTGTGCCAGTTCTTTCAATTTTATTGTGTAGTAGTATGTGTATTTGTCTGAACTGCCTCAATTTTTCAACCAAGCAAAGTATAAATAAAATTTAAAATGATTTATAAATTTTAAGTTGTTTTCAACTCCCGGCATCTTTATCTTTCCTGTTTAAGAATAGCCAGTGATCCATTCTCATCTATTTCAGTAAATATATTTTTCCCATCTCAGTTCTTTCATTTCAGTTTCCTCCCATCTCCACCTGCCCCAAACATTGAATCCTTTTCAGTACTCACTTTCCTTGATGAATTTCAGCTGTAGGAAGATTGATCTTGTGTTACTTTGTGTTTGCTCTTAAATCATCTGTGGCTTTGGGGCGCCTGGGTGGTTCAGCAGGTTAAAGCCTCTGCCTTCGGCTCAGGTCATGATCCCAGGGTTCTGGAATCAAGCCCCACATTGGACTCTCTGCTTAGCGGGGAGTCTGCTTCCCTCTCTCTCTCTGCCTGCCTCTCTGCCTACTTGTGATCTCTGTCTGTCAAATAAATAAATAAAATCTAAAAAAAAAAAATCATCTGTGGCTTTCCTCTAGCTATTAATCTGCATTAGAGTAAATTAACTATTGTCTCCTTAATTTTCAGACTCTCCCTGTGGCGTTCAGGCAGTGCTAGTTTGCCTTCGTGCTGTAAACGTGAAACTAAGGGGAGGAATAGGGGAGAAACGGATTGTTGAAGGGAAGTTATAAGAGGCTAGCCTGAAAGGTTTGTCAGACTCTGGAAGAGAAAGTAGGATTTGAGGAGAGGAGGAAAGAATATTTACCTCACTCAGCCACCCAGGTGCCCCTAGGAGGAAAGAACATTTAAAGGGCAACACCTGAGGACAGGATCTGTTGATTTTAAAAGTAACTATGAGGGAGAAAGAGACAAAGGGATAGACCTTGGTAGGTTGATGTGCAGAAAGCTCAAATAGAGTGAGCTGGGGTGGTTGAATAGACCTGTTACTCACAATGTAGTGGAAATTTTTTGAAGGTCTAGTGTGCTGTCTCCCTTTGTTTTGATTTCTAACTTTTTGGGTCACTTGTGACTTTAGTTGAAATTTTAAGTAACATTATAGGGGGTATAAAGGGACATGGATTTGAAAAGTTTAAGAAACATGATTAAAAGCATAGTATTTAAAAGAGAAAGGGTACCAGTATCTAGGTTTAAAAATTACTTGGTTTTGAAAGTCATAACTAAGTAATTATTAGATGAAGAGGAGAAGCTGAGCTTGGGGAAAGCATCCTTCAGTGATTTTATTCAGAGTCAGAAAGATACGCATATGGTACCAAGTAACTTTAGTGACCGAATTTCTGCTTTTACCTATTAAATAAAATGGACGGGATAATTGATTTAAACATATATTTTTAAAAACCTCTATTTTTAGCTCAATAATAAGATGTCTTTTTTATAGAAAGAATCATAAACAAAAAATTCATTGGTTAATCTGGAATTGAGATCTACCTAAAAGCCTTTTTTATGCTTCTGAATAAACAGTGGAATTGTACAATTCCATGATGGTTCTGATCTATTCAGTGCATTATGATGTGAGCTATATTGCTCCTGGCAAGATACGTGTGTCCAGCAGTACTAGAGACTTGGTGTTTACTGATGAGGTGTCCAGAGTGTGGATAGGTTTTGTCAGGTATTTGGGCATAATCTATTAAATTTAGCTTTTCGGGGCACTTGGGTGGTTCAGTCAGTTGATTTCTACACAGGTCTAGATTTTAGGGTTGGGAGTTCAAGTCCTACATTGGACTTCATGGTAGGTGTGGAGCCTACTTAAAAAAATAAAAGAGATAAATATAAAGGAATCTCAGACAGCAAAACCATCAGATGGTGTCAATTATGAACTCTGAAGTGGAACTCTTTGAATTATGCTATATTATCCCCAACACTTGTCTGTAAGTTTATGATCTTTGTAAAGTGATGTGCCTTTTTTCTGGGCCAACATAAGTCAATGAATGTTTATGTTTACTGAAGAACCATAGGGAATATACTTTTTGTTTCCTTCAGGATGTTAAGTGTAACTATTTTTTTTTTTTTTGTAAAATATTGCAAAGTGCCCACATTTTATATCTTTTTAAATTACTTGAGTCGCAGCATTTTGGGGTGAGTAATATTTAGCTATTTGACATTAAAATTACAGCCATAACATGTTTACATACGAACTATATAGGAACAGGACTGATTTAGAGAAGTATCTAAATACTTTTTAAATAGAAAGCTTTCTATCTTCTTTTCAAAAGATTTTATTTATTTATTTAGTGAATGAGCAGGGTGGAGGGCGAAGAGGAAGGAGAGAGAGAGAATCTCTCAAGCAGACTACATGCTGTGCTGAAAGTCTGCTCTAGCTGGATTTCATGACCCTAAGAATGTGCCCTGAGCCAAAACCAAGAGTCAGATCCTTAACCAACTGTGCCACCCAGGAGCACTAAAAGCTATCTGTTTTATAGTTTAGAAAGTGTATTAAACAAATGCTTTATAAGAAAGGAGTGATCTTTTGTTGTAGGGTTTTCTAACTGGTTCAACAAATTCAAAATATCCTGCCTAAGTAGCAGTGTTTGAAAAGTAAACTTTTGGAATTTTGGTGTCTTTATACACTGTCCACTGTGACTCGGTCCATAAAAAGGTGCTATTGCCTATTTTTTTAGGAACACTGTTTCTAGGAGGTGTTTAATGTTTGTTAAAGGTTATGGTTATTATTACAGTTACATGTTTGAACACCTTTGGGTGAGGTATTATACTTTACATAAATTATCTCTTAAGAGACACAACAACCCTGTATGGTTGAAGGTGAAGACAATAAAGCTGAAAGATTTGCCAAAGGCATGCAACTGTGTTGATGTTGACCTCATTTCGTTACCCCTGCTCCCCTGCCACCATGCTGTCCAAGGACGGTAAGAATTCTCATGAATCTGATTGATGTGCTTAAAACAATTTGGAGGTTTTGTTTTCACTTTATTAGGTAGAACTGGAGAGCTTACTCTTTTTTTTTTTTTTAAGAAAATTTTAATGTGTAATGGGTTTTTAATTTTTATTGAATTAATTTTATAAAGTTCTATTTTAAAAAAATTTTATTTTATTTTTTTATAAACATATAATGTATTTTTATCCCCAGGGGTACAGCTCTGTGAATTGCCAGGTTTACACACTTCACAGCACTCACCATAGCACATACCCTCCCCAATGTCCATAACCCCACCCCACTCTCCCCCCAGCAACCCTCAGTTTGTTTTGTGAGATTAAGAGTCACTTATGGTTTGTTTCCCTCCCGATCCCATCTTGTTTCATTTATTCTTTTCCTACCCCCCAAACCCCCATGTTGCATCTCCACTTCCTCATATCAGGGAGATCATATGATAGTTGTCTTTGGAGAACTTACTCTTAACATCAGCATCTATAGGGTGCTAATAGAAGGATAGCACCTGCTGTGTAGGAGCCTTGGGTTTCTTGAAATCATTTATATATGCAAAACCAACCATGTTAAGAGAAAGGCCAGACAAGAAAAACAGTGGAAGTGACCTGGTTGCACCACACCTTCTTGGGATCTGCCCCAGAATGAGTTGTACAATAGGAAGCTGATGCTTCTCTGCCTGCCTTCTGTAATATGACCATATCCCTCGGCTGAGTTTGGATCCGGTATTTAAAACATGGCTCCTAAACTCAAGCTAAATTTTGGTCTCAGGCTCAGCTCAAGAGTAAGGCAGTTCTTTTTAGTGTTGGGAGGAAGAAATGGGCTCAGTTGGACTTTTTGAGACTTGGGATGTTGGTATCCAACATGATGTCTTCTTGAAGGATTTTCCCTGGTAATTTTGATTATTCCTTATATGTGAAGTGTACTCCATAATCCATGGGTTATGTGGGACTGGACTGTGTGTAGGAGTCCTGAGTTAAAACATTTCAGAGTTAGACAAAACTTCCAGCCTCTTACTCCATGTGGGAACACTTGTCCTATCACATTGTGGGTAGCCTGCTGAAACCTCTAATATTGTTGAGTATCTGAGTTTGTATTTTTGAACAGATTTGTTTTTCATGAATTGGCACTTACTTCACTATATTATTTGACTCCTTGGTAACTATATCTGCAGATAGGATTCTCTCTGATGGAATTTTAACAGTATTTTGCTTACTGTAACTGAATAAATAAGTGATTTGGCATATTTATGAACTCTTTAGTACAGAATAACTTCTCATTAAACAGAAATATATTCACAGATCTTTAGGAATTCCCAAATTCATGATTACATGTTTGGCATATAGTTACTCAGTTGTCTCCTCTGTAATATGGAGATAACAGTACCTACTGATAGCCTGATTTAGAGGATTGGATGAGGTTGCGTATTAAACCAGAGCTACAAGCCACCTAGAGGTCCAGAGGCAGGGTGGCAGCCTAGGATTTCTAACTAGACAAGACACCAGTGTTGAGAAGCGCAGGGCCAAAAAAGAAAAAAGGTGAATAGCATATCTCTCTTGCCTTGAAGTACCTTATAGTCTCATAGGAGAATTAAGTAAGTCTATTTCTGTATCAAGCAAACTTTTATAAAACCAGGTGGGGAGAGATTGTGAAGGGAGTACTGCATGAGAGATTGAAAGTGAGTCAAAGGAAGTATCTTGGAGTGAACTTCTGTGCTTGTATTTTTTTTTAGCATGAGAATATATTTAGTTGAAAGATATTTGTGCTTGCTTAAAACTTCCTTGACCCAGAACTTTTACCACTGTAGTGTTAAAATAGAAAATTTATTTTTATTAGCAATTTTGTATATAAGGTTTATGTACAACATACGTTTGTAAATTTAAGCCTTGTGATTTTTGCCATCATTGCATTTCTTGCTCTGTGAATTTTGTTGTCTAGGACTATAAGTGGAGCCCTTTCTTTGTGGCTAGAAAGCAGAACTGTCCTCTATATCTACTATGTATAGTGCAGATGAATGCTTAACTAAACAAACAAAAAACTGTTGCTGACTAATTCATAAAATCTCTAACATTTTTCTATAAATTTTAATAGCTGATTATCATTAAAATTTCCTTAGATGATAAACCTACATGAAATTTCATTTTCTACTATCTGAAAAATATCAATAAACCTATTGGTTAATGGTGGAAATTTTTTTAATCTTTTGTGTGTCATCCTTTTCATTGTTGGCTAGATTTTTTGCTAGTATGTTTGACATAGATACTTATTCCTCATAGATGAGATTCTTTATTATAAGGCTGCATCAGGTGATAGTTCTATTCATCTTTTAATTTTTTTCATTTTTTACACTTTTAAGTATACTTTATATCTAAAAATTCAGATAAATTCAGATATTACTTTGAGATATATAATGAAGAATACCAGTCTCTAACTGCTGATTACTACTTTCAACTTTTTTTGAAGATTTTATTTATTTGGCAGAGATCACAAGTAGGCAGAGAGAGAGAGGGGGAAGCAGGCTCCTTGCCGAGCAGAGAGCCCGATGCGGGGCTCAATCCCGGGACCCTGAGATCATGACCTGAGCCGAAGGCAGAGGCTTTAACCCACTGAGCCACCCAGGCACCCCACTTTCAACTCTTTTTATGTATTTCTTGTGAGCTTTAATCCTGTGGGTGTATGCCTAAACTACTGTAGCTTGGTTTTTTGGTTTTAGACATTCTATGTGGATTTCCTACTATGCTAGATGAGGATTCATCTCTTACATAACCCTCACACGCTTTTCCTTCTATCCTTTACATGTAATGGCATTATAATATTTAAATTTCTCAATATTCAGGATTTATGTTTTCATGGCCAAGTATTGTCTAAAACTAAGCCTATGCAACGATTTTATTTCTTCACCAGTTCAAATTTTTGTTTTCACTGAAGTTAATTGTTTTAATGGGATTAATCACAAATTCAGGCCCACAGTTTCTGACAGAGTTACAAGACTCTGAGTATTGAACACCTCACCTGCATCCCATTGAACTCTCACCTATGCCAGGCCTTCTTTCATAGATAGTTTTCTGTCGGCCTGCTTCCTCATTTTGGTGGGCACAAACCCTGGTAGCTTTTTGACAAAGGGTTCACAGGAGGTCAATTCTGAGACCTTACCTGTCTGGAAACTTATTCTAGCTTCATACTTAATGGGTAGGCTGGCTTTGGAATGCTAGAATGGAAATAGTTTTCCTTCAGAATTTTGATTTGTTTTCTCTTGGGAAATACCAAGCTTTTTAATTTCTGTTTCTCTCTCTTTCCCTCCTTTCTATCCTTTCCCTTTCTCTCCCAGTTTTGCTTTTCTGTTTTTTATTTTTAGCAATTATATCTCTTTAAATTCTCTCCTCCTTCTCATATTTTGATGAAATGCCTTCATTTGTGATTTGGGGTCTTCGTCCCTGTACCATCACTCTGAGAGAGTGACTGGAACACTGGGAAATGCCCTCCTCACCTGGCTTCATTGTGGACCCACAGTTCTGGCCTTGCTTTGTACACTCATGCCTGGCTAGTGGGCGTGTTTGTTATGTTAGTCTCTGTAAGTCAGAAGGATATAAAAACACTCAATATGTGGGTGCTGCTCCAATCTGATGAGGCCTTATCCCCACAAGCAGAATCATCGGCAGCTCTGTGTCCTCATGAGAAGTTTGGAAGGTAGCTGGCATTGAGATGCTCTACCTCTGATTGAAAGTACAGTGTGTGTCCTGCTTTGTATAGCCATGCCCACATAGTGATTTCGGAATCCTTTGCCCTTAAACTGCAGAGCCTTTAACATTGTCTGTTGGCATCTTTCTGTTGTGACTGCCTTTGGTGGAGCCTGCTACAGTGCACATACCTCTCCACCTTGGTGCTGGGTACTTGGTAGGAATCAATTTGGAAAATCATGTTTTTGACTCTGGGAAATTGTCTTGTAGTTGTAATGCTTTTTTTAAAAAAACAAAACAAAACATACTTCCACCAGTGTGGGCTCTTGTTTTGAGCACTGCTTCTCTTTCTGATCCTCCATTTTTTTCCTCCATCCATTTTTTGTCTTTCAAAAACTTGACAACCTTTCATTTTCTGTCATTTCCTCCAAACTTGCTCTCTATACTTGTGAGTTACCCCTTTTGTATTTCTTTACTATTACAGTGTATAACAAAGTACCACACATCGGATGGTTTAAACAATAGGAAAATTTATCGTCTCTCAGTTCTGGAGGCTGTTAAGTCTGAAATCAAGCTGTCGGCAGGGTTAGTTCCTTCTGAAACCTATAGGGAAAATCTGTTCATGCCTCTCTCCTAACTTCTGGTGGCTAGCTGGCAATTTTTGGCATTTTTTGGCTTGTAGATACAATACCCTGATTTCTGCCTTCATGGTCACATGGTATTGTGTGTGTGTGTGTGTGTGTCTTGGTCCAAGTTTCCCCTTTTTCTAAGGAAGCCAGTCAGATTGGTTTAGAGTTCACCCTTATGACCTCATTTTAACCTGATTACCTCCATAAAGATCTTATTTCCAAATAAGTTCACATTTTGAGATATTGAGAGTTAAAACTTCAGCTTAGCAGTTTTGGGGACACAGTTCAACTCTGAATGATGGGTTTTAAGAGGGAGTGAAGATTAAGTATATGACATTCTTTGTATTCATCAGAATGTGTAGTTACCGTAATACTTATAAAGACTCTTAATCACATCTGTCTTCACTGAAGATCAGAAAGCAACTCTGAGGAAGTAATTTTTAGATTGCAATTGGCGATTTTTGTCCAGATTCATGTGACTGTTAAATTTCTGCTGGTTTCCTGAATGTTTAACTACTTACTATTTGAGTCACCTGATTTGCCACCCTTGCTTTGTTTCTAAAGTAGTTTGGAGGTTAGCAACATGATTACAGCAGTGTTTGGTGAGAAAGTAAATCTTTTTTTTTTTTTTTTTTTTTTAAACGTGTGTATTTTTTTTTTTTTTTTTGACAGAGAGCGAGATCACAAGGAAGCAGAGCAGCAGGCAGAGAGAGAGGGGGAAGCAGGCTCCCCACTGAGCAGAGAGCCCGATGTGGGGCTCAATCCCAGGACCCTGGAATCATGACCCGAGCGGAAAGCAGAGGCTTAACCCACTGAGCCACCCAGGCGCCCCGAGAAAGTAAATCTTAAGTATATCATGACATAGCCAGGTTCCGATGCTGTCTTCTGTGTTAATCGCACTCTTTCTTTTTCGGATCTGAGACTTCCTGGGTTGAGTTTGTTTGATTTTAAGAGTTCTGTCATACATCTTTTTGGGTTTTGGTTCCTCAGTCCCTTTACCTAAAGTAAGGACTGAAGCTTTAGCCTTTCCTACCCTTCATTACTTCTGGCAGCATCACTCTCTTTAATTTCCTTTATAATAGTAGTTATCCCAGCCTGGAATTTTATTTTTTGTTTCTTTTTTTTTTTAAGTATTTTATTTATTTGTCAGGGAGAGAGAGCAAGCAGGGGGAGCAGCAGGCAGAGGGAGAAACAGGCTCCCTACTGAGCAAGGAGCCCGATGCTGGATTCAGTCCCAGGACTCCGGGATCATGACTCAAGCTGGATGCAGATGCCCAACTGACTGAGCCACCCAGGCGTCCCTATTTTTTTTTTTTTTTTTTTTTAATTTCTTGTCTCTTTCTCTGTTAGAATCTAAGTGCTATGAGAGCAGGCACCTCATCAGCCAGGTTCACTGCTTGATCTCAGCTCAGAATCTAGAATAGTGCCTAATATGTTAAAGTAGACACTGCTTTTAAACAGGTCAGTGAGTTGAAGTAAGCTTTATTTCCCAACATTCCAAATGTTGCTTCACTGAGTTACTCTTGCTCTTGGGGAGGTCCTTCTCTCTTGTTGCAGTAGCTCAGTTTACAGGCCCGCTTGTGATAACACAGTCGTACAGCCTTACCTGGCATTTGTTTTGCAGAGCTACCTAAAACTAGGCCATAGCTCAAACTGGAGTGATGGATGGCTCTTACAGTAGTGGTGCAGTTGGTGATGGCTGCTGTCTCCACAGCTTCTCCCTTTATCCACCCAGATGTCCCCTCAGGCTGGGAAAGGGCGGTCCCCTTCCTAACATTTCTGAAAATTCTACTAGGGTCCCAGTAGTAATTCGCAATAAAGCAAGGCCTGAAATTTGAAAGCTGTGTTTTAATTGGCTGCTGGTGGAAGACTCTCATCCATCTCCGCAGCCTCTTCCAGTTTCCCCAGGAGCCTCTGCAGACACCAGTATGGGATTCCTGGAGTCGGGAGCATGTTCTCTGCATGGCTGCACAGGAGTTCACATCCCTGCTTCTTGACCTCATGGTTGTCATGTTCTGTTTAAGTGAGACAGACCCAGGCAGTTCCAAAGAGAAGAATGGAGAACTGGTGAATTTGTGCTTCCTGATCTAAAACACGTTTCCCTGGAAACAGTCAGGGGGTTGCTGCATTCCTAAGAGTTAAATGCAAGAGAGATTATAAGCGTTGTTAAAAACTGAATATGTGTTACTGGAGCTGGTCACTTTCATGACTCAGTTAAGTAAGTGGATGGATTGGCACGTTTCCCCCATTGTTTCTTTTTTATTAGTATGCTACCAATAGTCAGGGAAGATTTTTCTCTCCACCTACAGGAGTCACTGAAAGATGGTTGACGCAGTATGTGAGGTTGGTCAAACTGTATGCAGCAGAAGTCACTTTTAACTAGAATTGTGGCACTGTCTTGGTTTTATCATGGTACCCTGAAGGGTTATAGGGAAATGGCTTGGCATTTTGATGGGTGCCCTGCCAATGATTGCTATAGCTTTGACCTCACTAATATCCCTTTGAATTTCAGTTAGGTTTAGAAAATATAAGCTCCAAAAATGAAGTGTACATATTCATGAAATGTTGAATCTGGTATTTCTCATGCAAAAGTTAACATTCAGCTTTGAAATGCATAGGCAATTTAGAGAACCTTGTGCCTGTAAGGTTTCTGAAAAACAAATGATGCTCTCTGTGTGATGTGAAATGGATGTGGTTCACTTGTTCTGGGATATATGTATGATTTCTGATAGACGCATACCTGCAGACTGTCCTGGGTCTGCATTTAGAAGAAATAGTCATTTCTTTCCTGCATCCTCACAGTGCCTGTTGGGATGGGGGTGATAGATAATGACAATTGATGGACATTATTCACAAGGAAAAATGCTGTTTAAATAAAAGAGTCAATGTGTTATGAAGTTTGACGTTCACGCATAAGATCTAATACAAGCTTTCAGTTTTCCATCCCATTATAAATGAATAATAAAGAAACTTGATACTTCTGTAAAAAAAAGTAGCTGTGGAGGAATATGACTAAACATTTATTCAATCAAATAAATGTACATTGCCCGCTTTAGTGCGATATGTGCATTTCAATGATCCTGTCATTCTTAAAACATTTGGAACACCCTTTTCTTTTTAAGTTGCTTTCAGTCTTGAAATATATCATTTTATGCTCAGTAGTGGAAGGTCTTTATCCCTCAAGGTAGGTAAGGCTTTGCAGAATTGCCAGAAGTCATTTAGAATGGCATTTGGTGGATCATGCATATTAGAGAGATGAATAATAATCTTTGCTGTTTAAGAGTTGTGACCATATAGTAATGATACTGATTTTTATCGTGTAGTGCCTAAATTTAATTTTAAGATCTTTCAGAAAAAAAGAAGAGTGCTAATAGCATGCTGGACAGGGGCATATCGATGGGATCAATTTATTATAGCCTTCAGAAGTATTTAATTTAAAAGACAGCCTTCATGTTAAATAGAGTTAGATAGGGTGTTAATGTGACTAAACAGTTTTACACCAGAACTTGGAAGACAGAAATACACTGAGGAAGTTGCCTTAGGGAGGCTGATCTGATTTGAACCCAGTGTAGGGTAGGATCTGGGGGTAGCTGGATCTAACAGTTTTTATATTAAGACCATTCCCTATACCCCTAGGATTCTTCTGACCCATGTTAGTCTTATTTTGGCTATTTGGGGATGGATGTGAATAGTACTATTTGAACAAGGATGCCGAGGGGTGGGCCTTAGTTGGGTGGGCCTTAGGGAATCTGAAGAAGGTATGGAAAGCTAAAACAAAGAGATAAAAAAGAGCTGTTGAATGAAGTAGGAATTAGATTATAAGTCATTTGTTTACATTCTGTGTCCCTCAGTAAATAGCTCCTGGATGGCAGGGATTCAGGTCTACCAGTCATCTGTTAGGCACCTGTGTGGCATAGGTCTTGAAAGTATTCAATACATTGCATTTTAATGAAAAGGAAGAAGTTAAGCACTTAGTAGTTTCCAGGTGGTACCTCATTGAATCTTAGAAGCATTCCTGTGTGGTAAGTTTGGTGACTCCAACTCTATGGAGGGGTCATAAGGAAGCTCCAGTTGAGCTGAAGCTCAAAGGGTAAGTACTGGAGATATTTAGTAAGTAGTAGAGATGTAGTTTCAAATTCTAATGGTCTAAATTCAAAGCCTAGGCTATGTGCCTGACTGGCTCACTCCTAACATTTGTGAGGGTCCAGCCAGCACAGACATATAAATACAGGGCCACATACCATCTGTCTAAACCAGTAGTTCTCAACTAGAGGGAATTTTGCCTCCAGAGAGCACTTAGAAATGACTGGAGACATTTTTGGTTGCCACAAATCGGGAGAGTGGTACTGGCATATAGTGATTGGAGATAAGGGTAGTGTGCTCCTTCACACCTTGGAAGAAAATGATCTGACCAATGTCCCTATGCCAAGGTTGAGAAACCTTGGTCTAAATTGTTAAAAGCTATGAATCCAGTCATGGATGAATCCATGGACTGTCCAACATTCCCACCATTGGCTGTTTCCCAGTCTTGTCACACATCCTGTCACAGAGACTGAGCACTAGCACATGTGTGCTAGGGAAGCTGGAGGTACAGGTCGAGGGGCAGTTTGGCTTATGCTTCCCTTCTGTTAAGTAAATTGTTTTAAAAAACAAACAAACAAACAGACTTTTAGGGGGTATCTGGGTGGCTCAGTTGATTAAACGTCTACCTTCAGCTCAGGTCATGATCCCGAGGTCCTGGGGGCAAGTCCTGAATTGGGCTCCCTGCTCTGCGAGGAGCCTCCTTCTCCCTCTGCCTGCCATTCCCCCTGCTTTTGGCACATGTGCTCTTACTCTCTGTCAAATAAATAAATAAAATCTTAAAAAAAAACTTTTCTAGAGATCTGAAAAGAAAAAGAACAAATGCAGTCTTTTTATTTGGGGTTTGTGGTATGCAGGGCTTTGTAAAGTGCAGGGCCTGGGGCAGGGACTCCTTTTGACCAGGGATAAAAGCAGTACTGGTGCCTGGCATTATGTATAGTAGACACTGGGAAAATGTTTCTTAGATGAATATTTCCATAGCACTATCCCTCCTGAATGAATGAATGGCATGCATTTACATATACTCTATACTGTTTCATTTCAAGGGCTGTTAACTATGTGATATAAGCCTTTAGATTACAAAGATTGTGCATGTTTTATCTAAATTCAGCTGGAAAGTAATTTAATTTTTCAGTACCTTCATGTTCTCATCTTTCAAACAACAGCTTGGATTAAGATCAGGGATTCTAGGGGCACCTGGGTGGCTCAGTTGGTTGAGCCTCTGCCTTTGGCTCAGGTCATGATGTCAGGGTCCTGGGATCGAGCCCTGCATCGGCCTCTCTGCTCAGCGGGGAGCCTGCTTCCCCCTCTCTCTCTGCCTGCCTCTCTGCCTACCAGTGATCTCTCTGTCAAATAAATAAATAAAAATCTTCAAAAAAATAAATAAAATCAGGGATTCTTTACTTAGATTCTACATACCAGCCATAGAGGGGTTCCAGCAGATCCTCAAACCTCAAAATTAGATTCATGATTGTGTGGATATGTACATATATTGATGATGCACACATTTTCTCTAAAGAAGGGTATACTAAAGAGCATAGTTTGGTTCCACCTTAGAGCTATTATGAATAATGCTGCTGTGAATATTGATTTACAGTCTTTGAGTCCTTGTTTTTGGTTATTTGGGGTATATATCTAGTGGAGTTGCTGGAGTAATTCTAGGTTTAGCTTTTTGAGGACTGCCAGATTACTTTCCACAATGAGACCACCATTGCACATTTCCATCAGGTTTTAGTTGCACAGAGATTTCAGTTTTTCTACATCTTTAACAACACTTTTTTTCTCATTTTTTTAATAGCCATCCTAGTGGATATGAAATGATCACTGTGGTTTTGATTTGCATTTCTGTAATGATTAATGATGTTGAGCATCTTTTCAGATACTTATTGACCATCTCCGTTGGAGAGCTACTTATTCAGGCCTTTTGCTCATATTTTAATTGGGTTGTCTTTTTTTTTTTTTTTTTTTTTGATAGTAGAAGTTCTTTATATATCCTGGATATTAAACCCTTATTTGGATACATGACTTGCAGATATTTTCGCCCATGACGTAGTTTGTCTTTTCACTTTCTTGATAATGTCCTTTGATACCAAAAAAGCTTTAAATTTTGGTGGAATCCATTTTATCTCCTTTTTCTGTTGTTACTCATGCTTTTGGTGTCATGTCTTAGGAATCAGTCATTTGTCAGATCAAAAATTATGAAGATTTACTCCATGTTTCCTTATAAACATTGTGTATTTTTAGGTCTTTGGTCCATATTGAGTTAATTTTTCCATGCAGTGTGAGGTAGGGGTCCAACTTCATTCTTTTGTATGTGGAAATCCCATTCTTGGTACCATACATTGAAGAGACGACTTTCCCCATTGAATGGACTTGGCACCCTTATCAAAAATCATTGGCCATCAGGGTGCCTGGGTGGCTCACTCGGCTGAGCATCTGATTCTTTGATTTCAGCTCAGGTCATGATCTCAGGGTGGTGAGATTAAGCCTTGCATTGGGCTCTGTGCTCAGTGTGGAGTTTGCTTGGGATTCTCTCTTTCTCTGCCTCTGCCCCTTCCCCTGCACACATGCTTGCTCTCTCTCAAAATCTTTAAAAAACTTGGCCATTGATGTTTGGGTTTATTTCTGGACTCTGTTCTACTCCATTGGTCGTAGGTCTGTCTTTATGCCAGTACTAGACCATTTTGATTAATGTAACTTTGTAGTAAGTGTTGAAATCAGGAACTTTCTTTTTCCTTTTCAAGATCTTTTTGGACCCTTGTAATTCGATATCAGTTTGAGGATTGACTTTGTATTTCTGCCAAAAAAAAAAAAAGTATTTTGAAATTTTGGTACAGATTTTGTTGAATTTGTAGATTGCTTTGGGTGGTATTGACATTTTAACAATATTAAGTCTGTGTCCATGAACATGAGATGTCTTTTTTTACTTAGGTCATTTTAAATTTCTTTCAGCAATGTTTTGTAATTTCAAATATGCAAATTTTCACCCCCTTGATGAAATTTATTCCTAAAGATATTTATTCTTCTAGATTCTTTTTTTTTTTTTTTTTTGAGATTTTAAAAACACCTAGCACATTAAATCTGCATTCCAACCTAGGTGTTAAGTCCTAGAAGGTACTATAGAAAACATCTTAAAGCTTGGAAATAAGTAAATAAATAAAAATAATATAAAAATATAAATATAAAATAAAAATATGAAAATATAATATAAAAAGTATATAAAAATAAATAAGTAAATAAAAAAACTAGTTGGTAACCTTGAATATATCACATAATCTGAGTCTCTTTCTTCATCTACAAATATAGGGATAAAGCAAATCTTTCACAGAAGTTGTGTAGATCAGAGATAATAATATATGCAAGGAACTAGCTCTAGAGTATGACTATGACTCAGTTAAATACTAGATAACTAATGCTAGGCTGCTAGTATTGTGTTTTCTTATATGGTTTCAATATAAATACTAGTTTGCCATATGATTTCTTGTGAGCATTTAGCTTTGATTATCTTTGTTTGCTTTATTTCTTTTCATATCCCGAAGTTTTGTGATTAAATACTATACATCAAAATCTTGAGCAGAATTAATTTGTAGCAAAGGCTAGTGATTTTTACACAAACTAAATATCCTTTTCCTCAGAGAACCTTATAAGTATGTTGCAATGGAGGCGGGGAGTTTTAAATATCATAAACTGTGTTTCAGTGATGCTGTGTCCTTAAAAGAGGGGAACCTTTCTTCTACTGTTCCTCTTCTCAGATACCTCTTTGCTTTCTTGGATCTTCTCCTGTCCTGGCATTGCAAGGTTAAATTTTAGACATTAACCAGCATTTAACCTCTAAGAATAGTAAAGCTGACTTAAGGCTTTACCCTCAATGGAAAAGGCAACTAATCCTGCCATTTTAGCATTGCATTTGTTTGTATGTGTGAAATATAATTATTGTCATGTATAAATCTGGGAACCAATGTTGCATTTTCTTCTATGCATTTTAGGGGAACCTTTTTTTTTTTTTTTTTAAAGATTTATTTATTTATTTATTTGACAGACAGAGATCACAAGTAGGCAGAGAGAGAGGAAGGGAAGCAGGCTCCCTGCTTCCCGATGCGGGGCTCAATCCCAGGACCCTGAGATCATGACCCGAGCAGAAGGCAGAGCTTTAACCCAGTGAGCTACCCAGGCACCCCTTTTAGGGGAGCTTTATATTGAAGTAGACAGATTCAGTTTCTGAAAGAGAGTCTAAGAGTTCTGTTTTCATTTTCCCTTAAATATAGACAGTTGAATAAAATCTTGAAGAGAATTAGATATAACATAAATGTTTCTTAATATGGTAAAAGTAAATTCCTTAAGTTATCATTGTCATAGCAATGTAATTTAGCCATTTTGCTATTCATTTCCTGACGAACATAAATGAATCTGCCTACAAGAATATGAACTTGTGCATATTCTGATAGGGAGGGAAGGGTGAAATGGATGCAGTCAAGTTGAGAAACATGTGGGTTTGAAAAAGAAACAGAAATTGGGAGAGCAAGCCTATCACGGAATTGCCAGATTCTGTTAGGGGCCCATTTAAGGCTACAGATGATGATTTATACTTTCACCCATCTGTCCTACCAGGATGACTCTTCTCAGCAGTGCTCATGATGATTCTTTATTAAAATGATAATCACAGTTGCTTGGGTGGTATTTTCTTTAAGCCTGGTAATAGGATAGCAAGCAAATTATAAACTAAACATTAACGATATGGTTAAAAGCAAAGGCTCTGGAGTCAGGCCTTGGTTTATTATCTTCTGGCCTCTCCATCTAGCAGCTGTAAAACTTGAGCAGGTTCTCACTGTGGTAGTTGTGGTTATGGGATGGCAGTTGGTTATGTCCTTTAGTACACTTATCTCTTGAGGGTCTATCATATTCATTTATATAGATGGAGGAAGAGAGCAGGAAGACAAGTACCAGCTAATACCTGTATTTTTTTTTTTAAGATTTTATTTATTTATTTGACAGAGACACAGCAAGAGAGGGAACACAAGAAGGGGGAGTTGGGGAGGGACAGGCTTCCCAGCAAGCAGGGAGCCGGATGCGGGGCTTGATCCCAGGACCCTGGGATCATGATCTGAGCCAAAGGCAGCTGCTTAACCAACTGAGGCACCCAGGCGCCCCTCATCTTTTTTTATACTAAAAAAATGTATGTATCAGAGTAGAATGCAAAGTATGTTGAATTTTAATGGTTAAAAAATGTTTCAAGATTATCTTTGAAAAAATACTTCAAGGTGAGCCTCAGGAGACCCTTCCTATTTTTTCTTCCTCTGTTCCTGAAAAGACCTATATGCATTTGATTTTTCATTAATTCACAACTCAAATGAACAGTCACTGGCTACCCTTGTTGAGAGTTTTGGGGATTGTATGAGGATATAATGAGACACTGGAACCTGAGTAGACTAGGTAGCCATTGTCCAATAAGCAGTTAAACTACAAATGTTTGAAAAACCTCAGTGTTATCAAGAGGAATTTTGCTCTTGGTTTTGAAGAAAGCACATTAGTCCCTTTTGTTTTCATAAATTAACAGTGAATTATAAGTAATTCCAGATAAAGGAAGAAAAACTTCATCGGTGTAGATAAGAGAGCCATCTGGCTCAAGAACTCTGTTTCAGGTGGGCTCCGGTCCTTTGTGTGTGGGTCTCTTTGTCATGAGTGCCCTTGCAAATATAGAGATATAATTGAGTTCATTCCTTTACTGTAGAACAGTCATGATAGAGATTGTGAATTCATTGTACTGAGGCTTTAAAAAATATTTTCATCATGATTTTATACTAATTGAAACTTTTTAGTGTTCTTACCTCTTCATTGGTAATTCAGTAGAAATAAGTGGCTATTCTACAGTCCGACCACTGGGGGGTGTAGATTATTTTCATTTTTGTCTTAAAGTCTGAATATAACTTGTGGTGTAAGTACTTCTATTGAACCAATGTAGCTCAACCTCAGATAAGCAGATCTCAGGAAGTTTTAAGTTAATTTTATGTCTTCTTAAAAAGCCCTTTAATACCTGGTCTCATATACTTACAGGATTACTAGTAAAAAAAAAATATTTTACTAGCATCATTATCAGCTGTGGAGTCGGAACAAGATTCTGACTCTTCTGATTAGCATTTTAGCTTTGTTTGTTTCCTGAGGCTAGACTTTTTTCTGGAAAGATTTAAGTCTAGGAAAAGAGACTTCTAAATTCTACTTAGTGCTTTTTTTTTTTTTTTAAGGTTATTAAAGATGCTGTCTAAAAGTAAAAAGTAGTATTTCTTGGTATTTAACCATTTATTATATTTGGTTGTAGACAAAAATTTTGACAGTACGGAAGCGTTTTTCTTTGAAAAACCCTATGGATGATCAAGAATTACTGGTTGTGGTTTTTGAACTATTATTGACCGAGTCCCAAAAAGTGCCACCACTCAAGTGATGGGCCAGAACCAGAATGTCGGGTACCAACTGGGAGTCAGGTGATCCACAGATCACAATAGGGGGAAACTGGAGGTGTGTACCTCTTGCAAAATCAGTGTTTGGAAGATGAGCTCACCATATCCGGGTCCATGGTGCATGCTCACTTGCAGTCAGAACATTCTGTGAGTCATCAGTCCAAACAGTGAAACAGTCAGTACCAAGACTAGCAAGAAATTGAAGTGACTGGCCTAGAGTCTGGTTGTTTTGTAAGAGGCATTTGAGGTGAAGTTTGCCTGAAGAGAGTTCATACCCATCAGCCTTTGGCTCTTGCCTCTCCTCTCTTGCTAGCTCTTTATCTTTTCTTCTGGTTGACCTTCATTCTCCTTTCCCTAGCACTTTGTCTTCAGGTCTTAACCTGGCATCAAGCGAAAAAGCATTGAACCAGAAATTGGGTCTAAGTGGGTGACCTTAGACTGAATTCCTGATATCTTTCTGGGCCTCAGTTTACTCACTTTTTAAAAATTTATTAGAGAGAGAGAGCACAGGGCTGGGAGCTTGGGGAAGGAAAGGGGAAAGAATCTCAAGCAGACACTGCTAAACACAGTGCCTGAGGCAGTTCATTCTCACTACCCTGAGATCACGACCTGAGCCAAAACCAAAAGTGGCACACTCAACCAACTGAGCCACCCAGGCACCCCTCAGCTGACTCTCTTTTAAAATGGATAACGTTTTTTTTCTCTTTTCCTTGTATCTATATCCCTCCAATTGCCCTTCTCCTTAACAGTTTTCCTTTTCTCCAGTCATTCCATCTATATATTTTCTCATTTCTTTCCAGTTTTATTTCCTCTGCTCTTCCTTCTTCCCCCTCTCATCTTCTTATATAGTTTCTCCTTAATCTTCTTTCTCATTCTTTTTTACTTCCCCTTGTCCCTGACGTCTTATTTCTCCTTTTATTATTTTCCCATTGGCAACCCCCCAATATCAGTTTTTTTTCTTACTACTGTCTGATGCTGGGGATCCAGAACTACAATAGGACATGGAGAGAAAGGTTTAAATTGTTACAAATTGTGTAATATTTAGACCAAAAAAAAAAATCACTTTTAAAAGGAAGAATTTGTGTTACCTGATGTATACTGAGCTAGATCACAAGCACCCATGGGCACTTTCATGATGTACTGCAGGCTCACATTAATGTCCAGTAGGCTGGGCAGCAAGCAGTATAACATACTAAAGGCAAGATAAATTTTTTGCCATTTCTCATATTGGTGAAATTTGTTTTTAATTCTGCCATTTAGTATTTTTATTATATGTTTCTTTGTAGTATATTGCTCTAGTAAACATTACCAGTCTCTCTTTACTTGGTCAGACACTTGTAAATACTGGCTTTTTGTGATGTATGAAGTAGAGGAAAAAGATTAGTAATTTGAACATCATTAAATTTGTGAGGATCAGCTAGTATATTGTTGATGAATTAACAGTACTTTTATGGGATGATGAAAAATCCTGTCATCTTCATTTCTTCATTAGTAGAACTTTGGCCGCATGTCCTTTTTTCCTCCTCCTCGTTCTCAAGGTTGTCTCAGGGCCCTTAGGTGGTGCTTTGTCCAAAAGAAATAAAATGGGAGTCCTATATGTAACTTTAAATTGCATAAAATAAAAAGAAAAAAACATTTAATTTTAAGAATATACCTTATTTAACTCAGTACATCCGAAATACTGTCATTTTAACATGTATCTATATAAAAAATTAGATTATTTCACACACATTTTGTGTGTTTTATGCTTACAACACATCTCAGTTGGTTCAGGCAATATTGCAGATATAGCCACATTACAATGAACAGCACAACCCCAGACAACTGTATTGAAAAATAATATATTTTTAATTAAAAACAACATGTTTTGTCCATGTGTGTTAAGTATGTTTTTGAGTTTTAGAAAAATTCACCTGAAGTTACTAGATGTTGACTTATGGAAAGACAGAAATACCAGGAACGTTTGAATTTTACAATGCTGCAGTGTCATACTCTTAAAATTAAATTGTTTAGTATTATATGTTAATATTATATAACACTGTAATTAATATTAACATATAATTTATTATTATAACTTTTTCATTATTTACAGGGCTGAACAGGCTGTCTTCCATCCAGAATTGTGAAAATATATTGAGTCATGCCGATAAGACAGAAAATTGTTTTTGAATTTTATAAAGCATCTATAACCTGCTGTCTTAGAGAAGCTTATTGATTCTTAGAAAATATATGTAAACTATTTTCCCTCAAATGATTACTTCTCTATATGTGTATTTTTTATTTCTAAAAATGAGGATGTGATTGATTTGGAGAATCATTAACTCAATCCCTGTCCTGTGTGATGGAAGCTGCAGTGACCGTCATGTGATTGGGCAGGACTTGGTACCTATCAGTGTAAACACATGGCACAGCCTGTCCCATGCCCCTCCTTATCTCCTTCAGAGAGAAGGGGTTGAGGCGTTTTGAGCAAATCTTATTGGTAAAGTCGGGTATGTATTGCCTTTTTTTTTTTTTTTTTAAAGAACCATTTCCTTTCAGTTTTAACCATATTACTGTGTCGGCAAACAGTTTACACTCAGTTTGTCAGCAGAGCGGCTTTCTGTTTTGATAATTTAGGACTGTAACTTTGTTTCTGAAAAAAAGACATGCTTGATAAGCTAGTTCAGTTTTAAGATGTTTTACTTAGAAGATGATAATAAATATGAGGAGGAGGAGGAGGAGAAGGTTCATGAAGACTCTTTAAGTAAAACTGAAGATGTTTACCATGGGAAGGCCCCTGCTGGTATCCTGGTGAGTTACATACCCCAATGTCCTGTTGCCTTTGCTTGGCTTGCTTGCTCAATCTGGGTAGTACTGAGAGAAGAGGGCTAATACCTTTTCTTTGGAAAATGTAGCACCGGAATGGATTTTATTAACTTTTAATGTTAAATTCAGCAGAAATATTTGGTACCTGCTCTCCCTCATTCATGCTACACCATCTTTTCACTTTTTTCTATTTATTATTTGAAAAGTAACTTTCTGCCTAGAAAAAAGTGAGGTTGCTGCTTTAAACAGAATTCTTTTAAAACTAGGTATCAAACTAAGCATGTCTGGTTTTACATTTTTGCTTCTAAGTGCAGTAGTTGAGGAATAAAAAACATTAAAAAGTTTTTTGGTTTCTACTATCCTAGCCAAAATTGTTTGAAAACTGAATATTTTGAAACTAGCATTTTATTCTGATAAATGATACAAAAGAGTGACTACAGTCTTTCTTTCTCCTATAATTGCAGACAAAAAAAATACTATAAGCTTGACATGCAGGGAAAATGCAAATTGAGGTTGTTGCTTTTTTTTTTTTAATCTGGACAAGATACAAAATCATAACTTATAAAAGTTATATGTTATAAAAGTTATATATAAAATGTTAAATATAAAATATAAATATAAAATGTATAAAATGTTATAAAAGTATTAAAAAAGTTATAAAAGAACTTATAAAAGTATAAGTTCTAGAAGTCAGCGTTAAGGAAATAAAATCAGGTAAATTAAGGACAATATAATTTAACTCTACCTGTGGAACCTTTTCCTTCAAAAATAATCTGAAATAAATACCATGAGGTAAAGGTATTTTTTAGGAAATTAAGGATATATGTTTATATGAAAACAAGTGTAAAAAACAGAAAATTTCTAAAATCTGTGGTTCATAATCAGGTTGATTTTAAAATTATATAAATTTTGTCACGTTTAAAAATTATCACATTTGTGTGCTTTTTGCTTTTTGTACTTGTTGATGAAAGTACTTGTTCGGAGTTCTCAGGAACTGATGGAACTGAACATTGTTTGAACATGGATGGAAGTCAGATATACAGAGAGAAGCAATTTACTTTTGAAATTTCCTTTTTAATAGTATAGAGTGCATGTATATACGGATTCATCCGTATTTCTTGTAAAGGTCAGAAGGGAGAATAGTGGATATAGCTGAATCTTTATGAAACATATAAAAATCTTCTATCGAGTAACACACACACAAACTACCTGTCTCAGGAAGAAGTTCTTATGCTTCCTTTTTTTGGTGTTTTCTAGAGAGAGGTTAACAAGTATTCGATTAGACTGCCTTTTACTAACAGTTCCCTTTTATGTTAATGTCAGAACATCGAAGTCCCATGAGTCACCTCCTTGCTCCAAGAGAAACTTTGTTTTTCTGAATGGCTAGTGTTAGGGACGCTAGATTTGATATCTGCTTAGTAAGCTGAACTGATTATGTTGAGAGTTAGACTTTATAACTTGGGTGTGTCTGTGTGCATGTGTGTGGGGGGGTGGGGGCACAGGGGAGAGGGAAAAACCTAGTTTTCAGAGTCTAAGCCCTCGGTGACCCTGACATTCCTTACTATTCATATACTGCCTGGGTGAATGTCTCCGTCTTAAAGGAGATGATTTTATTTGTTTGGAACATAAATGTATAAATCTCATAATTTAAAAAACCTGAGACAACTTTTGTGCTTTGTTAGAAATTAGGAATTGAAAAAGAAGTTTCCATAATTTTTAAACAAGTGTAGATAATTCCTTTTGTTTGTTGAGGAAAAGGCCACATTATTGCTTTTTAATATCCTGAAGTTCCGGAATAATCTGCTGGCCTTATTTTCCACCACTAATTTTTTTTTTCTTTTTAAAGATTTTATTTATTTATTTGACAGAGAGAGAGAGAGATCACAAGTAGGCAGAGAGGCAGGCAGAGAGAGGTGGGGGTTAGGGAAGCAGGCTCCCTGCTGAGCCTGATGTGGGGCTTGATCCCAGGACCCTGAGATCATGACCTGAGCTGAAGGCAGAGGCTTAACCCACTGAGCCACCCAGGTGCCCCTCCACCACTTTTTTTTTTTTTTTTTAAGATTTTATTTATTTGACAGAGAGAAATCACAAGAGAGGCAGGCAGAGAGAGAGGAAGGGAAGCAGGCTCTCCGCTGAGCAGAGAGCCCGATGTGGGACTCGATCCCAGGACCCTGAGATCATGACCTGAGCTGAAGGCAGCGGCTTAACCCGCTGAGCCACCCAGGCACCCGCATTTTTAAATTAGGGCGGCATGTACTACAGGAATGCTTAGCCAAATTTGGAATCCTAGGAAGTGCTTCTAGAATCAAGTCTGTGTGTGGAGACTCTAGGTGGCATGTGGATATTCTTATTAGAGATGAGAACCCCATGCACAGAGGCTATGAGACCTGCTAATGGGGCAGACGTGAGAACTTGACCTTGTGTCTGCTTGTCCTCACCCTCTGCAGGGAACTCCAGGAAGCAAGAGGACAGTGCTTCTCCATCCTTGTCGCTCTGCTGTATCAGAGAACCTGGGTGTTAGTGTGGTCAAGTAAAAAAAGCGGTGTTTTTTTTTTTTGTTTGTTTTTAAGAGAGAATTTTGTATGTTTGTATTATAGCAAGATTTACTAACAAACACGGTGGTAGAAGATAGCAGGTGGGGCGTGTGGCTTGGGGCAGTGTTCATGCTGAGTTAGGAAATCTTCAGTGGGGGATGAAGAAGCCTCCCCTCGATCCCCCCACACTTAGCACATTTTGTCATTACTTCCTGCTGCCCAAAATTCTAGAATAGCACTAGGTGAATGGGTCCAAAACCAAACACTTTTCCTCCAATCCAGCATCAGGAGTATTCACAAAATTTAGTTGCATAGAATTTTATTTCCTCTCAGAAATGTGGTGGTATTACTAGGTAGGGAGTTTGGGGGGAGTAAATTCTCCTAGAATCTGTTTTCATAGCTCATTTGCCTCTTTAATCCAGATGCCACAGATGAGCTCAGGAATTTTGTGGAGAGTAGCATAGAGGCTGTGGCCAGAAATGTGTCTAGGCTTTTTGAAAATTATTTGTTATCCATTTTTATATTTATGCCCCTATCTGTTGTCAGAAATGACTTAGAGACATGCATACACACTACTACTCCGTAATACTGTAGAGTGCATGATTGAACTGTTAATTTAAAGAAAACAGTTCTTTTCATTCAAATCTAGATCATACCACTCTGGTTCTGATCGATACAGACAATTTAGTTTTTCACTTACTAATATGTCTGAGGTATTTGCTGCTCTGAGTTTGGGAGTAGCACAACTGGACAGATGTCAGCAAATGTCTATATAAATGCTGCCTCTTTTAGTTTGCCCACATACTTGGTTCTGATTACATACTCCCAGTTAGCTGAGCTGTTTCACACAATTGATTGGGATGATCCCAGTATTGCAGATGTGATCCAGATGCTGGTCAGGCAGTTTTGTGCATAGGAAAGACAGGATGGAATCCCATCACTGTCTTTAAATGTCACATGAATCCGGTGTTGGTCTAGTCTACGGGATTTGGACACAGCTGTCTGAAAGGAGCCAAATAAAAATCGTACCTCTTGGGAAAAATGCTTATCTTATTATATAATGTTTTACATTCACATCTTAGGTATTAAATATTCAAAATCAACCCATTTGTCCTGAAGAAGAAATTTTAGACGCCAGTTCTCGAGTAGATATTTTTTGTGTTTGTTATACATTCTTATCTAATTGAAAGGGGAAATAGTTTTTATTGGTTATTTTTCACTCTTGCTGCTTGTTCTAGAAAAACCTGTTGCATAATCTAGAATCATTGAGCTCTTTTACTCTGCTTAACCTAGGATACTTAGGGAAGATATTTTTCAAAGGGTGGAAATAGTAGTATACTGATCTGATTTTATTAGAGTACCATTTTAACTCTGTGATAAATTCCTATTTTTAGAACTTGGTATACTATTTTTTTTTTAATTCCTTTGGAAATGTGGGAAACCATTGCATCCCCCCCCCCTTTTTTAAAGATTTTATTTATTATTTGACAAATAGAGGCACAGCGAGAGAGGGAACACAAGCAGGGGGAAGTGGGAGAGGGAGAAGCAGGCTTCCCGTTGAGCAGGGATCCCATGTGGAGCTTGATTCCAGGCTCTGGGATCATGACCTGAGCCAAAGGCAGCGGCTTAAGGACTGAGCCACCCAGGCACCCCCTTGGTATACTATCTTAATCCTGGCTGTATCTATGTAGAAAAGACCTTTACCAGACATTTGCCTAAAGTGAATCCCAGGAAAACCTGAAGGGAGAGCTATGTAATCTCTAGAATGTTACTGCATTCTCTGAGACTTATTTGAACTCCACTTGAACTCAAATAGGCCATAAGTTAGAGGTCAAGGTGTAGTACTTAAGATTATAAAAGTCATTTGTCATCTTTTATATTCTAACAAAGCATGAAGTAATGACCTTTATAGACTGATAATTCAGAACTTATTGGAAAAGTAATTCCTTTAGGGGAAGTGAGGCAAGAGAGGAATAGGAAGGACACCCTTCAATTCTGTTCACTCTGCATGCAGTGAGGTTTTCAAGAGGGGACTGTGCTTTGATTCCCTTGCCTGTAGTCCACAGACACAGTTTGATAAGCTGCCATTTGGGGGTCTATTGGGACTTTAAAAAGTACTTGTGCTTACAGTCTAGGGGTAGTGACCTGGTCATAAGGATTCCTCAGAGCTCCTCAGTGATTCAAGTGACAGCCAGGGATAGTGATTTCCAAGTCAGATCAACCCCTGGAACCCTTACTGAACTCCAAATACACACCAACCAACCCCTCCCCCAAAAAACAAAACAGATTTTTCAGACAATTAAAGGGGGTATTGGAGCCTAGGAATTGCTTTGCTTTTAAAACTAATCTACAGAGCGCCCGGGTGGCTTAGCTGGTCAAGCATTTGCCTCTTAATTTCAGCTCAGGCTATGATCTCAGGGTCCTGGGATCGAGCCCATATCAGGCAGCGTGCTCAGCAGGGAGTCGACTTGGGGATTTCAGTCTTAAAATCTTAAAAAAAAAAAAACCCAAGTTACACTACAGACTTTATTCATATTTTTTCCACTAAAGTCATTTTTCTGTTTTGGGGATCAAATCCAGAACCCCAACTTATATTTGGTAATGTCACTGTAGTGTGCCATTGATAGTTCCTCAGTCTTTCCTTGTGTTTTATGACCTTAACTCTTTCAGTGAGTACTGGTCAGCTGTTTTGTAGAATTTCCCTCAGTTTGAGTTTGTCTGATACTGTCTCCTAATTAGATGGAGGTCATATATTTTTGGGAAGAATACCACAAAGATGATGTCATATCAGGAGTTCCGTGATGGTGCTGTCTTTTATTACTGGTAAAGTTTCCCTGATTCACTTGATTAAGGTGGTATCTGGCAGGTTTCTCTACTGTAAAGTTAATGTTTTTCCTTTTGTAGTAAATATATGTCTTGGGGGAAGACTTTGAGAATATATAAATGTCCTGTTTCTCCTCAAACTTCTGTCCTCTATTTTTTTTTTTTTAAAGATTTTATTTATTAATTTTGACAGAGAGAGATCACAAGTAGGCAGAGAGGCAGGCAGAGAGAGTGAGAGGGAAGCAGGCTCCCTTCAGTGCAGAGAGCCCGACGTGGGACTCGATCCCAGGACCCTGAGATCATGACCTGAGCTGAAGGCAGCGGCTTAAACCACTGAGCCACCCAGGCGCCCCTGTC
The DNA here is from genome assembly GCF_922984935.1 of Meles meles. Lineage (NCBI taxonomy): Eukaryota > Metazoa > Chordata > Mammalia > Carnivora > Mustelidae > Meles > Meles meles. Next base: position 43,036,149 of record NC_060077.1, read on the forward strand.
CTCTATTTTTAACATCCATTGCATGCCACAGTTACTACTGTGGTCTAATAGTGGTTCTCTTTTTCTTTTCTTTTTTTTTTTTTTTTTTTTTTTTTTTTTTAAAAGCAACCGAGTTTTAAGATTTTATTTATTTATTTGATAGAGAGAGATCACAAGTAGACAGAGAGGCAGGCAGACAGAGAGAGAGGGAAGCAGGCTCGCCGCTGAGCAGAGAGCCCGATGCGGGACTCGATCCCAGGACCCTGAGATCATGACCTGAGCCGAAGGCAGCGGCTTAACCCACTGAGCCACCCAGGCGCCCATTCTTTTCTTTTTTTAAGGTTTCATTTATTTATTTGACAGAGAGAGACACAGCAAAAGAGGGAACAGAAGTAAGGGGAGTGAGAGAGGGAGACGCAGGCTTCCTGCTGAGCAAGGATCCCGACACAGGACCCTGGAATCAGGGCCTGAGCTGAAGGCAGATGCTTAACAACTGAGTCACCCGGGTGCCCCTAAGTGGTTTTCTCTCTCCTTTATTCTGTATTAATTGGAATTCATCTTTAAGAGAAAGCTGCCCCTTCTCCCTGCTTATTTATTAACCTACGTCGGTGTGGACTCATGAGTATTTTACCCTGTAGGTAATAATCCAATACTGTCACTATTTAGTTGCTGAAATTGTGTGTGTTCTAGCCATTGGGAGCTCTTTCACGTTAGCTCCTGTGTTCCTTTAACATATCCCTAATCTCTTGATTTTGAACCATTTCATACTTTCTAGCACTATTAGATAGTCCAGCATCAACTTGTATTTTCCTGACTCCAGCCCTGGGATTAACTACTTCTCCAAGGAGCCCTGGTCCTTTTTATTTGAGAATGATATTTAGAAACCAAGATCTGGGCTCTAGGTGTGCTTGTTGTACCTACAGTGTCCTTGATTCTAGTATTCCTCTTAATAGAGAAAGCTAGGATGTTAAATGTGCATTCTGGCCCAGATATAAGCACATCGATATTTGTGCATCTGTCCATGGAGACTTCTGATTCTGGTCTAATAACACAGGGCTCGTTTTTAGCCTTCCCTCTAGGAAATTGTATTTTTAGAAGCTTCCCAGTTATTTATGATTAATCAAACTTGGGGAATGATAGCTTTGGGATATGTATCTGTTAGATACATTGTGGACCCAAAGTTCTTGTGGCTTTCTTAAGTAGTCTTTGTTGATGAATCATCATTGTTTTCCATTTCTGGGTTAGTTATCATTTCTTTTTCTTACACTGAAAAGAATTTTTATGTCACTCCTACCCCTTCTAACTAAGGGAACTTAGCCAGCTAGGATAGGAGCGAAAGTCCCCAGTTCCTCTGTGGTGGAGTGGAAACCAGTCCAGTCTCATGGCCAGCATTTTTACAAAACTTGTTAGAGAAATTGAGCGCACTTGAGGGAATGCTTAGTGGTTTGAATGCTCAGGGAGGCCATGTGTATGTTAGTATACACACAACCCACTCGAGTGACAAAAAGTTCACAATTTCACTAAAAGCAAATTTATTTTAATCCTTGAATTATCTTCTTTTTGATAAAGCAGACTGCATTCTTCTTCTAAAGCACAGCATTCTTTTAAAGCAGGTACTTGGTCTATTAGACCAAGTAAACCCTTCACCCTGGGGTTGTCAAGGATGTTTAGGCCTGCATATGCTTGTTAAGATAGTAGCTATAAGGTTGGTTAAAGTAGGCGTAGTGACCTTAACATTCTACTGGAGTAGTTCATCTGGTATGTTCCTATCTGAACTTAACAGGGTATCATAAGATGGGGGTTGAAGGACTTTCAACCCAAGGACTTAACACAATTGGGACAAGTTTAAAATGTCAACTTAATTCATCTGTGATATTAATTGAGGTTTTTGGGGAGACATGAGAAGAAGATGAGTTTAGTTAACATGTCTTTCCCTAGACCTGTAAACTACAGGAACATGTTTATTTGTTCCCAGTCTCACGGCTGTTATTTCAACTGTAGAAGAGTCATGATGTCAATGCCTGACATCTAGGTCAGTGAGTAAATAGAAAGAACTTCAAATAAAGTAAGTGTTTCAAAGGAAATTGTATCTTACCAACATGTGGACTAAAGTGATAGTCATCACTGAAAGTACAACATACGGTTTCCTTAGAAACCTGCTAAGATTGTGTGCCTTTCATATGTGAAAGTGAGCCTAACAGTCAGATTTCCTGTTTTATGTTAGAGTTGCTTATGGTTATCAGTGATCACCACCAAAATAGGTTAGCCACAGTTGTCTTACCCTAGAAAGTTTAGGATGAGAATATGTTCCTTAAAACATATTTATGACCATGATGTAGTCATACCTTTAAGGTTATTCATAATAGAAAGCTTAACATTTTTCATGTATGATAGCATAGGGAAGAATCCTCATGGCCTCCTAAAAGCATTTATGAAATTCCTACTTACACATGGCCCTGATAATGACTAAACTTAGCATTAGTGTTTTTAGGAGTTTATGGTCCCAAGATACAGCAAAAAGCCTGGGAATTTGAGACAGACATATCCGAGCTTTTGTCTGTGAATCACTGTTTACAATTTGTTATGCGCATACTTTATTCCCATCTGTCCTTCATCCAGGGAGACTAACCTCCTTGTTCCTCTTATAAAATATTAGATTAACAGCCAACAGTAGTAGTTGGATGGATTGAGAAGAAAACTTAGATTGGATTTTGGAGGATTGTCCAGAAAATTATTAGGCCAGTAACTTGGGTGGAAAGTAGGGAATTCATGGTTTTTGAAGTTGAAATAGGGGACACAGTCCTTCCTTCGATTGTAACTGCTAAAAAGCCAAAGCAAATACTTGGTGTAAAACTTGGGGCTACCACTTGGGAAAAAACACATATTGCTTTGGCAGCAAAGTGTATTTCCTTTTTTCAGCCTTACTCAGACCAAGATAATTGTTCATCCACTTTGTAGATAGTGAGTATGATGAAATCATTGAGAAGTGAGCCCAGTAAGCAGAAATCTGTGCTTGCAAACTTCCTTGAAGAGACTTATGTCATAACAGATTAGAAATCTGAATTTGTTGACTCACCAGCCAAGCTTAAGGCCAGCCTTTTGTTTTCTCTTAAAAAAAAAAAAAACCCAAACTGAAAAAAAAAAAATATTGTCAAGTCACTGTTGTATACCTGAAATTAATGTAATATTGTGTGTCAACTGTACTTAAAAAAAAAAAAAAAGTTCTGAGTTCAGGAGAGGAAAGCTTTCACTAGTTTCCTCAGAGTATTTTTTTGGTGGTGGGGTGGAGGGTTATAGAGAGTTCCAGATGGCTTTGTCAGGTCAGAACCAGTATCCACCTATCTGTATTTAAATCCTTTGTTGCTAAACATCAGAAATGGACACTGAACCAGCCAAGCAAACAAAGAAACTTATGACCACTCTTGAGTCAGAGAAGTGATGAGAGGGCAAGGTATGGGGCTGTGTGGCATCTCAGTGTCTTGAGCTGGTGGGCCTCCTTGATTATCGCTCACATAGCTCAGCCCAGGCTAAATTATTGTCAATTTGGCTCTCTATACACACTTAAAGAATATCTGTCTGGGTCAGAGGTCTCCCTACCCCACAGTCAGCTGGTGCCAACACCTAAGTCCAAAAGCACAGATATGGTTACTAGGAATTTACCTCTTTGTTTGAAGGGGTCTCTGAAAGATGAAATCATTGTGATCCAAGGAGCCTTGTTATTACTCTTTGATCTAGCCACTGCATCATGGATCTGTTCAAATTCCAAAACAGGAATATTGGGTCAGAATATTTCCCCCTCTCTCCTAACTATCCTGAAGTTTGATGTTGAATAGTATTGGTTTATAATTAGGGAAGGAACTGCAAGGAGAGCAGTCTTCCCAGATCAGAAGTTTTATACATGAGGGGTGCCTGGCTGGCTCAGTTGGTAGAGCATGCAACTCTTGATCTCTGGGTCTAAGTTCAAGTTCAACACCCATGTTGGGTATAGAGATTACTAAGATTTTATTTATTTATTTGACAGACAGAGATCACAAGTAGGCAGAGAGGCAGGCAGAGAGAGAGGAGGAAGCAGACTCCCCGCCAAGCAGAGAGCCCGATGCGGGACTCGATCCCAGGGCCCTGAGATCATGACCTGAGCCGAAGGCAGAGGCTTAACCTACTGGTCCACCCAGGCGCCCAAATCTTAACATTTTTGACAGAACCACTGCCAGTCTTAAAATTCAAGTCTTATAAAATGATCATGCCAGCTGTTTATATGAATGTATGAAATTCAAGGTCTATTTAGTTTGACGGTCTTACACGTTAAGGTAATGATATGCCTTAAAGGACAGGATACATACTTTAGCCCATAACAACTCGGTTTTCTCAAGCTGAATCAGGGCTGGGAGGACAAAGTTCATGCAGTAGAGACTGAGTTAGTTCCCAAACATGGATACCTATCAGAATCATGGAAAACCTATCCTTAAGACCCCACTTCCATTTGTTTATGTCTGGATTGGGGTCTGGGAATCTACATTCTTTAGCACCAAAACTTGATTCTGTTACAGGTGCTCAGAGGACTACAGTTGGAAATAGTAACCTACAGTGTGGTCCTTGTCGGTTTTCTTCACTTTGCAAGAAAAAAAGACCTGAAATGGTCCTTGACTGTGCTTTTAAACAGTGGAGGTGATAGGATTGTTCTTCTCTAGAAAGACCGTTCATAATCTACAGGGAACTGCCTAGAAACCCAGATCCTCCAAAGAACACCTGATCCTGGCTAAATCTATGTCTCAGGAAAGAATTTTCTGAGGCTAGACAGCAGCTCTTCTCTGTGAAGAAAGATCCACGACAGCATCCAAGGCTTTAAGCCCTCTTACAGTTCATTTTATGACACACTGGTTTTGGAGGTAGTGAAAACAGGCATGGAATTTTATCATAGGATCTCTTGCTCTTACGTGGAGCTATGCTTCCTTAACCTGGGTCGTCATCTTTTTTTTTTTTTTTTTTTTTTAATTACTGGGTCGTCATCTTAATCAATTGTTAAACTTAAAAAAAAATTCAAGACAACTTGCATTTTAAAAAACTTTCATAAACACAAATTTTGAACCAATGCAATAAATAAATATTTTTGAAGTTTAACCTTAGTAGGAAGTTCCCCACCAAGTCTGCCCTTCTTATTTCCATATTTAAGTTGGTTTATTCATTCAGCAATATTTGCTGAATCCTAACTATGTGCCACATGTGTTTCTAGCTCTGTCTAGAAATTGTGGCATGATCCTAATCAGATGCTTCTTTTCCCTTAGCCCTGGGTCTGTCACAGGTCCTACTGATTCTCAGTCTTCTCTGCTACTTCTTCTGCCTTTACAGCTGTGCTGTCTCTTACTTGAATTGTTTGTAGGGCACTCCAGAATTTTGCTGGGAGACACTGGGTTTTAGTTTACAGTTTCTGTACATGTGCATGGAATGCTCCTAGAAATGAAGGAGAGCCCTGTTTCAATAATTGGAGGACAGAAGGGGACCTGCTGTGATCTTGATGAGATTTCAGGGCAGTGCATTTTAGAGGTGCAACTGTCAGCATTTCCTCATGGACTTTAGTTTCAAGGAAATCAGATGGGCCTTAATGCATCATCTACTTTGGAGCCTTGGGGTAACGCCCGACCCTCACTGAGGGCAAGGACTGTTCCTTCAGTGGCGGCTATTTCCTGTTTCTTATTTTAGAAAATAAGAATTAAAAGACATTTATAAAATAAAAATTGAACAAATTAACATTTTGTTATGATGTGGGATAAAAAGCTGAGTGGTACAAAGTAAGGCATTTATTTGAATTTAAATGGCCAAGAGTGGCTTCTCCAGGAAAGCTGGGTTCTTTGTCAGGCTTTGTGTCAGTTGTCTGTTCTCACGCAGAGATAGCACTGTTTTGTATAGTTTTACATTACATATGTCTAGCGAAGTTGTAACCTCATTTAGTTCTTTGTGATCTCCGTAGTGTCTGCTGGCCGCAGAGAAAATGTTTTAGAAAATGTCTTGACAGGATATGGGCAAGTCCTCTGGGGGACTTTTCATCCGCAAACGCCTGACCTCCGAGACCAGGGAGGAGCTTGAGGCAGGTGCTGCTGTCTGTTGTTGCTGCCTTTCATCTCCTACTTTCAAAGTTCAGTTCTCAGCTGATGGTGCCTTCAGGTTCATGTTTGGCTACCTTTAAGAGACTCTGGAATTCCTGGAGGACTGTAGGACTTAAGTACAACTTGAGTTCAGCTCTGAGATCTCTTGTCCTCAGGGTTACCAGTTCACCTTGAGAGCCCCATGATTTAAGCTACCAGTGGGAAGTAGCAAGAAGGTTGAGATCCTGAGTCACAGTACAGCTGGGTTCTAATGAATAATAATGGAAAGTAAATACCTTTTGTCTCAGCCTGAATGTAAAATGAAATGAAAACTATCTGCCTTACATAACCTAAATTCTCTTTTTGAAAATCAAATGAAGTATGTTTGAGAAAGTTCTTGAAAAATATGAAGTGCTACTCAGAGGTAGAATATAAGCTTGGATGCCTGGAGGAGTGTGGTCTAGGAGCATAGGTGTAAGCTGGAATGTGTACAAGGCAACTGTGTTCTGATGTTTGTTTCCTGAAGTATCTAGATGTTCCTTTTCCTTCATAGCACACTCCTCACATTTGTGAGCAGAAGGTTAGAATGTTCAGGGCAGGTTATTGGATAAAAGCTGTTCATCTCTGTCCACAAGCCCTGACCACACGTGATCTCCCAGGAGATCAACTTCCTAATCTTGAAGGCCTAGCAGGAGAGAGTTAGTAGTCAATGCTACCTCTGGTGATAGCGTGCAAAGGAGACTTCGAGGGCCAAGTAGCATTAAGTAAAAATAATATCCCAGTTGCTAAAAGCAACTTGCAACAAGAAATCAGGGGTCGGGGAAGGTCTTATCAAAGCTTTTGGGATCCGTGCTTAGAGGACTTCTATCATTTAGAGTTGCGGTTAAGAACATAGGTTCTAGAATCAGACTTGAGTTTGAATATTGGCTTTACCACTTAGTGTGGTGACATTAGACACTGCTGAACCTCAGTTTCCTCATATAAATGGGAATTTTAAAAATTAATTTTTTATTTTTTTTATTAACATATAATGTATTATTAGCCCCGGGGGTATAGGTCTGTGAATTGCCAGGTTTACACACTTCACATCACTCACCATAGCACATACCCTCCCCAGTGTCCATAACCCAACCACCCTCTCCCTCCCCCCCACCCCCCTACCTCTGTTTGTTTTGTGAGATTAAGAGTCTCTTAACGGTTTGTCTCCCTCCTGATCCCATCTTGTTTCATTTTTTCCTTCCCTACCCCCCAAGACCCACCATGCTGCCTCTCAAATTCTTCATATCAGGGAGATCATATGACAGTTGTCTTTCTCTGATTGACTTATTTTGCTCAGTGTAATACCCTCTAGTTCCATCCACATCGTTGCAAATGACAAGATTTCATTTCTTTTGATGGCTGCGTAGTATTCCATTGTATATATATATCACATCTTCTTTATCCATTCATCTGTTGATGGATATCTGGGTTCTTTCCATAGTTTGGCTATTGTGGACATTGCTGCTATAAACATTCGGGTGCATGTGCCCCTTCGGATAACTATATTCGTATCTTTAGGGTAAATACCCAGTACTGCAGTTGCTGGGTTGTAGGGTAGCTCTATTTTCAACTTTGTGAGGAACCTCCATGCTGTTTTCCAGAGTGGTTGCTCCATCTTGCATTCCCACCAACAGTGTAGGAGGGTTCTCCTTTCTTATAAGTGGAAATATTGATACCAAACTCCAGATACTGGTGGAAATTATAGGAGCTAGTGTACAGGTTTACAATAGTACTTGCCATGTGATGGACATTATAACAACTGTAGTTGGGTTTGTTAGTAGTAGTACTGCTAACTAGTTAATAGGATTGAATAAATAGATGAAGGTAAACTTAAAACTTAAAGGAAACAGATTTTGATGATCCATGTGAGTGGTTTGGCATGTATCCATTTTTGTATTGATCATAATTTAGAAATTGTGGTATTTTAATAGCTCCTATATCTTTTCCTTACCAAAAATTATTTTTGATTGAACATATCACCTTTAAATAATTTGGGGCAGTTTTTATAGGACGAGGATCTGTACTGGAGCCTATTTACTGGTGGATTCCATTCATAAATCTCTACTACGTATCATGATGGTTTATTTAGTTTCTCTGATGTTCAGGAAAATCTGCTAGGGAAGTCTTTAAATTTTTGGTAAATAATTGAATCTTGAAAGCTACTCATTTATTCCAGATACTAGTGTGTGTTTACTTTAAAATATTTGATAAGAAAAATCTGATATTGGGCACTATTGAACATTCATGAAGGACTGATTTAAATCTATTGAATTTTATGCATAAAGGGCCATTTAGTTTCTGATAAGTATTTCAGTTAATTACTATCTTCTGATTCTTTCCATTTTTTAGTTTAGTGATCAGTAAGTACCTCTCTGTCTTGGAAGCTCCCAATGTTTAACCCAGCCCATGGGAGCCAGTGCCTGTACCCAAACGCACACTGTACATTGTACACACTGTGTATCCGTCAGGTCTGTCAGCACTACTGTGTCTAGTTTTGGATCTCCCATTTAAACAAAGTTCTCTAGTTTGTCATAAAAGTGAAAATAAACCCAGTCATTTTAGATATTTTAAGGAAGAAGAATGCTTAGCCCAGAGTAGATGAGACCTAGTTATGCTTTTACAACAGACTCTTCTTTGGTGTAAGTGGTATCATTTAGAAAGAGGGTGGCACATATCCATTGTGAGTTCTAGTGGACATAATATCTGGGGCTGTCTGATACCGTTATGAACTTCTTGGTAAGAGGAGTGAGTCTTTGTCAATGAAGTACCCCAACATTGAAAAACAGTATGGCAATTGATGTTTAAGATACTTGTCTCAGCTCAGGCTGCTATAACAAAATGTCATAGATTGGGTAGTTTAAACAACATTTATTTTTTACAGTTTGGGGGACTGGGAAGTCCAAGATAAGATGCTGGCCAATTTAGTTTCTAGTGAGGGCTCTCTTCCTCGCTTGCACACAACCACTTTCTCTCTGTTTCCTCACATAATAGGAGGAGAGAATCTGAGCTCCTGTAATAAGGACATTAATCCCATCGTGGAGGTCCCACCTCTTGACCTCATCTGAACCTAATTACCTCCCTAAGGCCCCACCCCCAAATACCCTCACCTTGAGGGTTAGGGCTTCAACATAAGAATTTGAGGAACAAACAATTCTTAACAATACTTAATCTTCTTAAGCCTTACTTTTATTATTTTTAAAAATAGAAATAATAATATTCACTCATTCATAAGGTAGTTCTGAGATAATGCATTTTAGTACATAGTTGGGTGCCTCGGTGACTCAGTTAAGCATCTGACTCTTGATTTCAGCTCAGGTCGTGATCTCAGGATTGTGAGATCGAGCTCTGGCTCTGCGCTGGACGTGGAGACTGATTAGGATTCTTCCTCCCCCTCCATCTGCTCCTCCCCTGCCTTTAAGAAAATTGTTAAGAGTTTGGTATGTAGTAAGCTCTTAAAACATTAGTTGCTGCTACAGTGGTGATTAACTTTCCATATTTCAGGGATGTACTAGAAATGCTTTTGGGTATTTGTTGAAAGGCTAGATAAATACTTTCAGTACTAAGAATCAATTATGCATGTTTATATTTTCTTTGTGCTTGTGAGCCTGAAGATGGAGTTGCTGCTCTGTGAAAACCCTGCAGTTCCACATTCCTCTATCTGTATCGGCGGCATCTTGTCCATCTGCTTTCTGATTATGTATGTATTCTTATTCTGTCTTTCCTTTTCTCTGAATTTCCATGTCTCTCTCTGCATCCCCTCTTACTCTCTGTCCCTATTCTTGAATTCATCTGTTTTTTTCTCATTATTTGCTCTAATGAATAATTTACAGTGTATATTATTTTACTGTATTCTTTTATTCTTTTATTTCTAAAGGTAGTGTCTTCAGTGAGGTGTGTCCCTGAGATGTAACTGGGTACTTAATCATCTGTCCTTCTCCCCCTGTTTAGAGTTCCACTTTCACAGGTGTTGAACAGGACAGGTATCAGAGGCCTGAATTTGTTCTCACTTAGATTTATTATGGCTAGTGCTGGGCTGGACATGTAGGAATGAAGTTTTATGGTGCTAGATAATACTTAAAGAAGAAGCTGTTTAATGTGTCACGCATGCATACAACAACCAGCTGCTTTCTCCCCAGACATAATGCAGGAGCCTCCTGCCCCAGCTTAGATGGAGTGCCCCTCCTAGCAGAAGTGTGCCCCTCATTCCCAGGGTGTAGCAAATGTTAGAGCAGAAGGACTCCCTTTACTTTTGTTTTCCCAGCCTTCATAATACAGACAGAATTGTTTTATATCTGCTAAGAAAAAACCCAGTCATTTGATAGCGTATATTTTTCTACATTTAGCAACTGGCATTTACACAATAGACTTTCTTGTGTAACAGCACATCCTTTATGGTAATCAAAATCATTTTGAATAGAAGTAGTTACACTTAATTTTGGATCCCATGCTCTAGTTGATGTAAGCTCATACACATTTAGTTTATAACTTGTTTTATGGCTGAATGGAGATGCTAGAAGTTAACATTTTTTAGGTTTTTTAAGAAAAGAATATAATTATATAATTTATGAAGTTTTAAAAAATTTGTAACAAAACTCCTTTTTAAATTGCCACCAGTCAGTCAAGCAGTAATACAAAGATTGACTACTTGGTTGGTGGTTCATGTACATGCTGTGACAAGCAAAAAGCATGTTGTGAACATATATTACTTACAGAATATGAACATGATAGTGCAGGAATAGATGAGTCTCCATAGCAATAGAAGTGGGAAAAGGCAATCACAAAATGTTATATACCATATGATTCCACTTCTATAACTTTCTTAAAAATGACAAAATAACAAAAATGAAGAGCAAATTTGTGGTTGTCAGGGATTAAGGAGAGAGTGACAGAAGTGGCTGAGTGTGGCTATAAAGGCCAATAGAATGGATCTTTGTGATAATGGAAATGTTCTCCATTTTAACTGAATCAATATTGATATCCCGATTGTGGGATTGCACTAGAATTTTGCAAGGTGTTGCCATTGGGGAAACTGGTTTAAAGGATGCATGGAATCTCTCTGTATTATTTCTTAAAACTACATGCCTGTGAATCTATAGTTACTGCAAAATAAAAAATACTAATATTTAAAAATGAGGATGTAATACAAATACTCTGAAATAGTATTTCCGCCCTACACGTTTATTTTTTTTTTGTCTTATTTATTGATGGTTCATTTTTTTTTAAAGGATTTTATTTGACAGAGAGATCACAAGTAGGCAGAGAGGCAGACAGAGAGAGGGAAGCAGACTCCCTGCTGAGCAGAGAGCCTGATGCGGGGCTCGATCCAAGAACCCCGAGACCATGACTTGAGCCTCAACCCTCTGAGCCATCCAGGCACTCCATATTGATGGTTCATTTGATCATTCCTTTATTCATTGAAGAAATCATTGAATACTTGCCTAATTTGGCCTTGCCAAATGAATTCTTCTAAAACCAAAATCACACCAACTTATAATTGTTTTGTAAAGGATACTGCTTCAATTAGTAGTCAGTTTAGCAACTAGTTTATATCCACAAAGTCATCTCTTCTATAGATAATTTTGGGGACCTTGGTAATGTTAGCTTTGAAATATTCAAAGACTTTTTCTGGAGTAAAATTATTGTAGCTGTGCTTAACAGTGGTGGGTCTTGATTACACATTCGGGAGGAAAAAATGTTTGAGTGGAATACCCCCGTAGGTATTCACTCACCTGTGAGGAGTAGGGTGAGTTTTTCTGAAGGCAGATGTCCTGGGAGGCCCCTAAGTTTTCCCGATGGATTAACATTCTTTCTCCCAATTCAGCTTTGGACTTATCTGACAACATAGAATGTGATCTCTGGAAACTTTTCTCAGCATGTAACTTTTGAGTTTAAGGCTCCTGAAAAGCTGAGTTTAAAGAGACAACTGTGCTTATGATGGATGACCTAGAGAATAATCTGTTTCTTCTCTGGTTCAGTAAAAGTTGACCTCTGGATTAGCCAGAGCTGTGGAGGACCACTTGTTTGGTCTGTGTCCCACCTGTCCCGAGGAGAATGATTTGCTGAATTGTGCTTTGACATAATACTAGGGGTGATGTCTAATGAATGAAATATGGTGGTATTTGATAACTGGAGATGAAATAAATAACCTTAGGACTGAGGAAGAGCTATTTTTTTCTAATTAGTAGAAATTGAGGGAGATTCAAGGAGACTTCTCCACTGGTCTTCAACACATACTATATGGTGGGCTCCCCAACCTGTGGTCCTAGCTGCAGCTGCAACAGATAATGGGACCCAGAGGAAGCATTTCCTCTAATCCCTCAGCCCTGGTCAGGTGCATACTCCTTCCTTGACCTTGACCCTTTCTGGAGGACCCCTTTCTAGTCTAGTTATCCTGATTTGACTGATTATTGACAACAAGATTAAAATCCTTTTCTGTGCTTTGTAGAACATGAATATATGTTCCAGTGAGTCGTATTCAAGCGTTGAGGGGATTTTCAAAAAAAGCAATGTTATAAATGGTTTAGATCCAGTCTAGCTCACTCAGAGTTTATTTAATCTAGCATGTCTCTGAACCATATTCTATTAATAGTTTTGTAGAAAACTCATCTCTCACTTATTTGTCTTTAGCAGAAGCAACCTGTTTTCTGATTTCTCCTGGAGGTGATCATTTGTCATTTTTCCTATTTAGCTGCTGTGGTGAGGGTAGATACAGTTGCCCCATATTCCCAGTGATCTTGGACAAGAGGACAGTGGTGGTAGTCTGGGTTCTTTGGTGGTTCCATGCAGATTCTAAACATTAGGGGGAAACCACTATGGGCAGTTGGCAGGATCCGTGATGATGGAAAAGAAAGGGGAACTTAGGCATGCATGAGGCCCTAGCTGGGACAGCCTCTTGAGATACAAAAGGACCACCTGATTTTGTCCTTGCATGGAAATGTGTAAAAACAGTGGTAGCATGAGACAAATTGGTTCGAAATCAACAAGGTTAATAATAATATGTAATATGGTATACAAATGTGCAGTGTCCTTTTAATTACTACTGTTTTTTTCTCTGTCATTAGATTAATAAATTCATTGTTATTATCTCATCTAAAAATTTTTTTCTTGTTTTTGTAGTTTCAAACCATGAATTATGTGGGACAGCTGGCTGGGCAGGTGATTGTCACTGTGAAGGAACTCTACAAGGGCATTAACCAAGCCACTTTGTCCGGATGCATCGATGTCATTGTGGTGCGACAGCAAGATGGCACCTATCAGTGCTCGCCTTTCCACGTTCGGTTTGGGAAGCTGGGGGTCCTGAGATCCAAAGAGAAAGTGGTGAGTGCAAGGGACAGCTTGTTCTCAAGGAGGGTGAAAGGTTAGATGGTAATAGAATAAACTGTTCTTATATGCTTTTTGCCCCCCCCACAAGGGAGAGGGAAGACACCCGTTTGATGTTGAAGATAATGGTATAAGAAGTCAACCTTTATGTGTTATTTTGAGGTTGCTGCTAAGTATAAGCCTTACTGTAGAAAGTCTCCAAGGGGGGCAAAAAACGCTGAAAATTATCTTGATAGTTCTATTTGTTGCAACCCAGAAGAGCAGAATGGAGAAACTGGAGTTATAAATGGGGAAGGTTAGGTGTCTTCAGAAGGTTTCTTTACCTCATACAGCACTTTAAACTATTTAGGAGAGGGACACCTGGGTCGCTCAGTTGGTTATGTCTGTCTTTGGCTTAGGTCATGATTCCGGGGTCCTGAGATCAAGTCCTGCATCGGGCTCCTTGCTCAGCAGGGAACCTTCTCCCTCTGCATGTTGTTCTCCCTGCTTGTGCACTTGCTATGTCTCTCTCTCTCTCTCTGACAAATAAATAAAATAAAAATTTATAAAATATTTAGGGCAATACCTTCGTACCAGTTGTGAATGGGATAGATTGATGTAGTCAAGAATACATTACATTTATTTAGACAAAATAAATTCCACATTTGTTTTGACAAAGTTGTTAAATCTTCTTTGTATCTAAATTTTGTTAGTAATACCAGGACTTGCCTGCAGATCTTACTGAATGCAAACCTGCAGGCCATAGGCTTGTTGGCTTTTATTTATTTGGGGGAAGATTCATTCAGAAAGAAAATATTTTGTGTTGGTTTTCCTTTTTCCTACATTCTCCACCTTCAAGTAATGGAGCAATGAGAAGGTTTGTTAATGTATTTGATGTCAATCAAATTAGAATGCTGAGCTTGTAGTAAAACCTTGCAGGTACGTAGTATTTTTCCTTTCTAGTCTTACCCCCACATTATCTACCTGAACAAATTTAGGGAGATTTTGTCAGGATTTTAAAGCACAATGAAAGATCCACACCACATTGGGGCACAGAACTAGATGTTAGAGGACCACCGGCATAAGTTGGAAACATCTATTTCCAGATGTTGGCTATTTTTACATAGGTGATCTTATTTCTTAAAATAGAAATTCTCTCTATTTTAATTAAACTTAGGTTGTTTTGAGAATGGAAGAAACTTTTTTGTGGGTTTCACACCCCTAGGTATTCTCCCTTCCTGCCCACTACCAAAACACATCTTCTTTTCTAGGTGTTATAAATCAGTTCACTGGAGAGCCACGTTGCAGTGTGGCAGTGTTTGTGTGGTCTGGCCTCTGTTCAATCATCCTTTGGAAACCAAAAGCAGTCACACAGTTCATTTAGTAACTTGGAGACTTTCCATTGCAAAACGGTGTTCAGCCACAGTTGGGCTTCTTGGAATTTTTTATTTCTTGCCAGTAACACTAACCTATAGTACTTTCAGACTTTATCTGCTCTGGGAGAATCTGTACCAAACTGTTAAGCACTGAAATTTCCCATTAGCTGTAAAAGGATCTATTCATTAAATGGCTTATATGGCACTTTTGTTTGTTCTTCTGTGGTCAGAATTTTTGATCAGCAGATTGGTTAAGTCTTCTGGACTTTCAGAATGGAATCTGCAGGCTGTTGTATATGTAAGCATTTGTGTATCTGTAAATGGTGTCTGGACAGACAGTATACCTCTTTCTACATGTGTATGCCTCCAATTAAGATGTAGTACAGGGGTACCTGGGTGGCTCAGTGGGTGAAAGCCTCTGCCTTCGGCTCAGGTATGATCTCAGAGTCCTGGGATCGAGCCCTGCATCAGGCTCTCTGCTCACCGGGGAGCCTGCTTCTCCCTCTATCTCCGCGTGCCCCTCTGCCTACTTGTGATCTCTGTCAAATAAATAAATAAAATCTTAAAAAAAAAATGTAGTACAATTTCTGTACAAGGCTGCCCAAATGATTGTGTTAAATACCTTGTCACACCCCTGGATTTTAATGCAAATCTGTCCTTGAGACACAGGAAAATAGAAAATTACTTCTTTTGCACTAGTGTCTCAGAAATCCAAAGGATGTGTTTGGGAGGAAATCTGGCTATTTAACAGCTTTCCTGTGACAGTAAAACCAAAACCATGTCTCCCTTGATATACTCCAGCAATTTGGATTAACTCTGTCTTATTTTAGGTTAGTTTGGATTAGGGAAAGCTATTCATTGATTTTAAATTAAGACCCCAGTTACGGTGACCCCTATGAAGTGGACTTGAAATCATAATCACCTTTAACCCTCTGGTTAGGGGGAGATGTATAATAATTTTCCCACTGTCATTGGTATGTTCTTGTTTGATAGAACACCAATACTCCCCGTATACTTCATAACTCAAGACTTGAATTTCAGAAAGTGAACCTGAAGTTGGTATTTTTTAAATATTAATTTTGTTGATTTAACACAAAACTAACAGTTATTTATCAAGATTAAATAATGTATTAGACAGGAAGCTTCCATTGTGGGTGACAAAAATCCATCTCCCTGGGGCGCCTGGGTGGCTCAGTGGGTTAAGGCCTCTGCCTTCAGCTCAGGCATGATCCCAGAGTCCTGGGATCGAGCCCCACATCGGGCTCTCTGCTCTGCGGGGAGCCTGCTTTCTCCTCTCTCCTCTCTCTCTGCCTGGTGTTGTGAGCTCTGTCAAATAAATAAAAAAAATCTTAAAAAAAAAAAAATCCATCTCCCACTAGTTTAAGCAGAATTTATTGACTTCTATAACTAAAGTCCAGGGGCATTTGAATTAAAATGGGCTTTATTTAGAGTCTGAGGGTATTTCCAGAACTCTGTCTCCTCCCACCTTTCAACTCTGTCTCTCTTTGTGTTAATGCGAGAGGGCTACAGTACCTCCAGGTTTACTTCCCAGGATCTCAGCAACCATAGTAAAAAGAGAGCCATTTCTTCCTCCAGAAGCATCAGTATTTCGTCTCCCTGTCAGACTTATCAATCACCCTGGTCCTGTAGCTGGGGTGGAATATATGGATTGGCTTGGCACAGACAGCACCCTTACCTCCTGACTCTGAAGCCACACCTAAAACTGTCTGAAATAGAAGATGAATAGATCCCCAAAAGACATACCCAGAGATAGTCTTACCTGAAGAATGGCGTGCCAGAACAAGAGTCTGCTACAGCCAGTATTCCCTTTTTTTTTTTTTTAAGATTTTATTTATTTATTTATTTGACAGAGATCACAAGTAGGCAGAGAGGCAGGCAGAGAGAGAGGAGGAAACAGGCTGCCCACGGAGCAGAGAGCCCGATGTGGGGCTCGACCCCAGGACCCTGGGATCATGACCTGAACTGAAGGCAGAGGCTTTAACCAACTGCACCACCGAGGTGTCCCGCTACAGCCAGTATTTCTGTTTAACATTTTATTTATTTTTGGGAGGGAGGGAGAGAGAGCGAGAGAAGGAGCATGAGCTGAGGGAGAGAGAAAATCTCAAGCGGGCTCTGGACTGAGTGTGGAGCTTGACAGGGTCCCAATCCCAGGACCCTGTAATCATGACCTGAGCTGAAATCAAGAGTTGGCAACCTAACTGACTGAGCCACCCAGGCACCCCTACAGCCAGTATTTCTAAAACGCAAATCAGTTCTATTTCAACATCTGAGTCATATATATTGAGTAAGATTAAGCCACAGGTAGGAAGTATGACTATATAGATAGGAGTATTGTTTCAGATACCAGTTTACAAGGAGTAGTACATCAAAATGCCAGTTTTCCCACTGCTGTCATCTTTTTCTCCATGATCCTATCCAGGATCCCACACTGCTTTCATCTGTATTCTCTGACCATTCTGTCTTTCCTTATAACCTTTTGTTGTAAGGAAATAATAACCTTTTGAAGAGTACAAATGGTTATTATATAGATTGTGCCTCAGTTTGAATTTGTCTGATGTTTTCTCATTGGGGGAAGAGTAATGTAGAGTAAGGGTGTGCCCCTCTCAGTGCATCATCTCAGGAGGCCCATCAGGGTGCCATGTTTCATTACTGGTGATATTGACATTGATCCCTTGGTTAATGGTGTCTACTAGGTTTCTTTATGGTAAATTTATTTGTGGGAAGAAACTTGGAGACTGTGCAAATACCATTTTTCATCATACTTCCATGAATTTTACCATACACTGATGAATTTTGCCTGCAACAATTATTACTGTGGTGTTTACCAAATGATTTTCTGTTTCCATCCTTCCTACTCTGTTTATTAATTGAAATTCTACTGTATCAAAGAGCTATCTTTCTCTCTTGTTTACTTATTCCATTATTTATTTAGATCAGTATGGATTTCTGAGTATTAATTTTACTCTGTGGGTTCTAATCCATTATTATCATTATTTAGTTGCTCAGATTGTCCCAGATTTGGCAATTGGTAGTTAGCTCCTTCAAGCTGAGCCCTTTTGAAATGCTCCTATCATTTTTTGAGCACTTCCTTAACTTTCTGGCGCCATAAGATATTCCAGAAGAATCTACTTTACCTCCATCAGCCCTGAAATTATTTTGTTTCTCTGAGAAATGGTGGTTCCTCTTATTAGAGAATAGTATCTAGAAACAAAGAATCTGGTCACTAGGAGTGCTCATTACTAACTGAGGTGTCTTTGCTTCTAGGCCCTGTCAGTGGGCAGAGCTGGAAAAATCTACATACGTAGATATATGCACCTACGTATGTCTTTAAAAATCATGAGTTTTCCCACTGATTCTAACCCATCTCCAGAAGCTTCCTCCTCATCTCCTTATTTGTGATTTCTTTCTCTGACAGTGAGAAACATGTCTATTATTATTATAATGTCTTTACCTATTCAGTTCTAGAATACACATAAAATAATTTCAGAACTGCTAACTCGTATTTCTGATTTTTAAAAAAAAATACGAACTACAATATTTGTTTATAGTTCTTTTTGTCTTTAGAGTTAAAATAGTTAAAATACCATTTTCCACTTAGGTTAGTTTTCCTCCTTACCCTGCAGTATGGCTATGTTACTTACATATAGGATTTTTATAACAAGCATTTTGACAACATTTGGCAGCTAATGACCTTCAGTGACCTGATGTGACCAGGAGTCAGTGTCAGAAGGGATAAATTGGTCCTCACTGGGAAAAAAAACCTAGTGGACCATGTAGCTATTCCCACCATAAGGGCCTTGCAAATCTAAGTACACTTAGATTGTGGACTGCTGTATTTATACCTATATTATATTTTTATATATTTTAGTTATATCCCCTGAAGTAGTCTAAAACTGGAGTTTACAAGTTTTCCTGTAAGAGTTTGAAAGTTGGGGGTCACCTGGGTGACTCCTTCAGTTAAGCATCTGCCTTTAGCTCAGGTCATGATCTTGGGGTCCTGGGCTTGAGCACTGTGTCAAACTCCCTGCTGAGCAGGGAATTCGCTTCTCCTTCTGCCCCTCCTCTGCTCATTCTTGCATGCTCACTCACTCTCTCAAATAAATAAGTAAAAATCTTCTTTTAAAAAAAGAAAGCTTTGAAAGTTAGTATTTATTTAATATTATAAAGTATTTAAAGGCATTTATTCAGTCAACAGAAGAAAACTACATAATTTTTAAGTGTAAGTAGTATTTTAATATTTTATATCTATACAGTTCTTTGCATGGTAGTACAGATCATTAAAATGACTGGGCAAGCTGAAACCATGCAAAACAAACTTAATGACTGAGAAAAAATTAGGATTTTTCCCATGATTTTTATAAGTTTTTGTCAAAACTTTAAAAATTTCTGTTTATAAATGCATAAGAAAATGAAAAATAATGAAATGATGTTTAGTGCACTGCAATTTAAAACATTAAAAATGGAGAACTGGGGCACCTGGGTGGCTCAGTTGGTTAACCAACTGCCTTTAGCTCGGGTCATGATCCCCAGGGACCTGGGATCCAGCCCCAACATCAGGCTCCCTGCTCAGTGGGAAGCCTGCTTCTCCCTCTCCCACTCCCCTGCATGTGTTCCCTTTCTCATTGTGTGTATCTCTCTCTGTCAAATAAATAAATAAAATCTAAAAAAAAACAAAAAACAAAAAAACCCAAAAACTAAAGTGTCATATTTCTTTATAAAATAACTTACCAAGACTAGTTGGTCTGAACCGTGTTTGTCCTCTTGATGTGAAACTTGTAATATGGAACAAGCATCATTTCTTTGTCTTGGCAAATTATCATACTCTTTTCTGAGTGTGGATTAGCTTTCAGGTTTTCATCTCTGGAACATTTGGTATCACGAAGTATGTCTGTGAGTTCCTTCAATGTGAAGTATTTTTCCTTTGTCACTTCCTCTGGGCCATCTTCATCCTTTATTCACAACCACTTTCCTCCTTTATGGATAAGCTCACCTTCACCAGGTTCCTCTGGCTGCACATCTTGAGTCTTTTGAATGGCAACAGGGTCACCATTCCTGCAGTCAGCGATTTTCTTCTGTAACTTGACACTCAGTTTGAATTTTACTTTCAGTGATACTACTTTTTGTTAGGCTAGGTTGCATTTTGATCTTGGCCAGTTTTTTCTTAATTACCCCTTTTTATAAAATGTTACAAGGGTTTATCAGCGAGAGACAAGGAGACAACTACAGCTATAAGCTTCGTTGTCTGTGCCTGAACTGAATAACATATATGCTTCGACTAGTCACCAACAAACTTTGGAAAGTGATGTGATGGATTACGGATCATGATGGGCATCTGGTTTTATGTAGTGATATGTTGACAGAAGAGCAGCCAGTAACGTTTGTGCTTTCTGCAGTTACAGTTAACATACCACAGTAACTGAAGTCTGTTTGTCTGAACCCTGCCAGGTGAGGCCTGTCTGTGCTAGAACTCTGAAAGTGCCCGACTCTTTTTCAGCAATTGTATTTCCCCTATTTTATACGATCTGGGAAATTAAAATATTTTATGTCATAAAAATAAATGATACAACATTTTCTTTTAGTCCCTTCTTATCCATCCCCTTCCTCCCGAGGTCTGTTTAGTTTTTTAGGGTAGGGCAGATAGTAGTGTTTCTCTGGGACTGTCAGTCTAGGAACCTCGGTACTAAGTTTGGCTTGGTTTAGGGTCAATGAAAGTTTTCATACTAAATCACACTTTGTTTCTCCTCTTAGATTGATATAGAAATCAATGGCGATGCAGTGGATCTTCACATGAAGTTGGGTGACAATGGGGAAGCTTTCTTTGTGGAGGAGACTGAAGAGGAATATGTAAGTTCTAGTAGGCTACATCTGCTCTTCACATCGTATTCAGGCCTCCAGGACCTTTCCCAAAACAGAAATGTTCAGCAGTTTTCATGGTTATAGAGGTGATTGTTACAGGTTAAAAAAGCTTTAGTTTTAGGCTGAAAAACTAAGCTGTGAGGAAGGAGCTAGAGGAGTGAGGAACTTTTCTCCCCACCAAGTGTCAGGGTACAGAGAACGTGCAGAATACCTTTGCACTTGCTCTTTTTCTGTCTTTAATGAGCTTTCTTATTTAATATCTGGTAGCATTTACACCTTGACTTGAATATGTTCAGTTCTACCTAAATAATGAAGGCATATCTCTGCAGGCTGTGTGTCGTACAAGTGTGACCTTTAAACTTGGGAAATGTATTTACCATTTTGGTTAGGGTTGTTGGATCTCTAACCTTGAATAGTCTTGAGAACTAGTTTATTATGTCTCAAGAAATTTAATTAGCCTGTATCTTTTTTTTTTTTAGCCTGTATCTTTTTAAATGATTATAGCATGTTTGGCTTCTTTCAGTAAAATAGCACAGTTTGTTCTCTCCCCCAACCACACCCCACATATCTACTGATGTGAATGATCGTAAGCTGTTCTTGATGGAGTTATTGTGGATCTTAGAAGAGGCTTCGTTACAGCTTTTATCATAAAGAATAAAATCTCAGCAAAATGATAACCTTCAAGTTACTAAAGATACAGGACTACTTTTCGGGGTTTTGAAGATGAACTTCATGTTGGATGTCATAAATTGACAGAGAAAAACATCACTAAAAAATAATAGAATGAGATTGTTCATCATTTTTAGAAGCCAACAATTTAGATACCAATATGTAAAGCAGCATTACAAAGCATGATTATGAAAGGGAACCTTTCTAGACCAGTATTCTTTCTAGTACCTTAATTACTTGTTTTTTTATTACCTCATTCATGTTTACTTGGTGTAAACAAAATTTTTCCTCATCAGAGACTGAAGCAAAAAGGAGAAGGAAACAATAAATGAATTATCACATGAATAAAATATTTTTTATGTGTTCCTTAAAATTATGTGTGTTTCAGAAGAGTGATAGATTAGGTTTTGTATAAATCAACAAGTGAAAGGACTGGGTTACTGATAGTTTGTTACCTGGTTCTTGTGGTCAGCTCTGATGATTCCATTTATAACTATGCTTAGCAAGGTTAACTTGCAGAGTGTCAAGTTTCTACCCTTTTTTCCCCTAATCCATGTATCATCAAATTGTTTAGATTTTCTTTAGAATAGTGTGCTCTTTAAAATTTAAAAAAAAAAAGTTGGGGGGATGCCTGGGTGCCTCATTCGTTAGGCGTCTGGCTTCTGCTTGGGTCATGGTCCTAGGATGGAGCCCCGTGTCAGGGCTCCCCGCTCAGCGGGAAGTCTGCTTCTCCCTCTCCCACTCCCCCTGCTTGTGTTCCCTCTGTTGTTGTGTGTCTGTCAAAAAATAATAATAATAAAATAAATCTTTAAAATTAAAGCAAAAAAAGTTAATTTATCCAACAGCATTGGAATTACTACTCAGTGTCACATACTATGAATATAACATGCCCCCACTCTCCAGGACTTTACAGTTTTAAAGGGAATAAATGTTACCAAAACCCATCTGTCTTCCATTTATTTACATTTTTGCTTCTCTTAAACTTGGTTCATCTAAACTTTATATTGTTAAATCCTTTTCAAGCCTGTAGTTCTAGATCTGTCCCTCCCTGTCCTTTTAATAGTTGTCCAGTCATCCATAGTTGGATGCACCACAGTTTAACCATTCTTGTTCTGACAGAGATTTAGGTTGTTTCGTTCCCCCCCGACCCCCCAACCCCAGCTCCATAAACTGCAAACAGTGCTACAACAGAACTAGGAAATGCCACCAGAGACAAAACAGCTTTTAAGAAGTACTAGTGAACTTATTTATAACAAGGACCATTGAATTAAAAGGCCCTGGATGTTAGAGGCCACAGCCTGTCACTGGAATGCTTATTTTCTTCTTTTGAATTCCTGAAAGGCTATATTGAATACGTTACAATTTTAAAATCTCTAATTTCATTTGTTAACAGGGTATTATCTATCTTAATCACCTTCTTCCACCCTCATTTAATTTAGCAAACACAAATTTTACTGTAGATCCTCACTTCATTATCTGTCCTGCTGCCACCATCTGATGGGGTGTTCCTGATCCCTGCCTTCTGCTTTATCCTGTTGCTGTATTTTGTAAGTTCTTGACAAAGTGCCTTGTACTGTCTCCTTGGAATGCTGCCATTACTTTGAACTTCCCATTGCAGAGAATTTAATTGGCTATGCTTTAACTTTAGTTTTCATGGCTTTGTGCTAATTTGGTTTTCAGTTCCTTCAAATGCATTCAGTTACATGGGCCAGATGAACTGTTTGTGCCAGGTAAAGATCTTTCAGAGTAGAGGGGGCAGTGACTTCGTTCAGTGTGACACTCTTACTTGGGGACTGTGTATTCTTTCTACCACTGTGAATTTCGATACACAAAGACTTTGTTACCGTTTTTGATTCACTGTCCACTTTGTCATGGACAATTTTTCTTTCTTCATGTTCTTTTTAAGGAAAAGCTCCCTGCTTACCTTGCCACCTCACCAATTCCTACTGAAGACCAGTTCTTTAAAGATATTGATGCCCCTTTGGAGAAATCTGGTGGAAATGAAAGATCATCTCAGAGTTCAGACATCTCACACATCTTGGAAACAGAAACGGTTTTCACTTCAAGTTCTGTGAAAAAGAAAAAACGAAGGAGAAAGAAATGCAAACAGGATAGTAAGAAGGAAGACCAGACTGCTTCCGCTGCTGCAGAGGATACCATGGATGTGGAAATGAGCTCTGATGATGACAAGGGGGCCCAGTCAGCAAGGTAGGGCTCTCTCTGCAGGTGCTGGTCATGTGCACACGCTGTGGACAGAGCTCAGGTCCAGCTGGTTGCTGTTGTTTCTTCCATGGAGCTGTAGTGTGAGGTTTAGACTTGTTTTTCCTGTGGAATCAGTGGAAGAGGCATTTTCTTTTTTCCTTTCTGCTATTCTATAAAATTTGCCATCAAACATCCTGCTGTGGTATTAAAATATCACTTGAAGCAGACTAGCAGTGTGTGTCTTTCCATCTAGTAGGTTTCCAAAACCCCAAATGAATTGTAAGTCACAAAGAAGTGACTTGGCCCTTGGGCAGCCTTTGGTGTATATCCTTACTTGGCATCTTGGTATCTCATCTGTTTCTGAGAGGTTGAGAGTTGTTGTTTAGAGTTTATCATCAAAACATTCCTAGTAAGTTGAAGAGGAAAGGAGGATTTTTGTTATTTTGGCTTTTTTAAAGTGAGAAATCTTGATTACCTCTTACTTACCAGCTCAGTAGAAGATCTTAAAATATATGCCAGTTGTCAAGTCAACAAGTGCCTAGGGTTTAAAAGGTAACAGTTGGGGGTAGAACATGTATTTTTTTGTTCAAGATTTTGATTTTTAAAAGGTTATCTTAGATCTGTTCCACTCAGTGGTTGCTCTGGCACTGGAAAAGGACCATATGTGTATCAGCAGGGTGGTTTACTTTATTGATGAGCATTGGACAGGAAGTTGCTGCCCATAAGTGACCCTAAAGTTCTGCCTACAGTTCTTCCAAGATCCACCAGAAAGGATGCTGAAGTAACACTTTTGCCCTCAAAGTTTATTGATGTGTGTCTTTTATTATAACATAATTGAGCAAAGCTTAGAATTCTTTTTTTTTTTTAATTTTATTTATTTGAGAGAGAGCGAGACAGAGAGCTCAAGTGAGAGATAGAGAGAATCTAAAGCAGTCTCTGCACTGAGCCCAATGTGGGGTTTGATCCCATAACCATGAGATCATGACTGAAGCCAAAACCAAGAGTCAGAAGCTTAACTAGCTGAGCCACCTTGGCACCCCAAAACTTAGAATTCTTGAACAATCTGCAGCTTCAATTTAGGAAATTAAAACATTTCTAAAACATGTGCAGAGTTGCCTACTAAATGCACAAGAATCGTTATTCTAAAAGATTTTGTACATGAGCGTTGTAAATGAATGCATTACAAAAATACTGGCACATGCCTCACTTTTCCAGATCGTGCAAAAGGCTGCATCAGCCAGATCTGTCAGAGTCCTGATTTGGTCGGCAGTTAGATTGTCCACTCTCTCTCCAAGCCAGAATCTTACTTGCATGGGAAGCAGGCATGTCAGAATGCATACAAATTAGGGTGTTGTAATAATTTTTATGAGCTTAGTGGCTTGTTTTTTCTTTAGATTACCATGGATCATAGATACCGCCACTTGGAGGAACTCTTTCCTAAAATTTCCCTAAAATGAGATCTGCTTAATTATGTAGCCAGCAGAAAATTAGGACTTTTAAAAAAGGACAAAATGTGACAGTCATGGGAATTCAGGTCAGATGTATACGGAAATAAATGCTGAGCTGAAAGGTAGAAGACTAGGCCTGTTCTGTTTTTGATTGTGGAACAAAAGCTACTTGATCACTCTTGTCTGGGACTTTGTTTCTTTTTTAATTCTTTTTTAAGATTTATTTATTATTTGAGAGAGTGAGCAGGGAGAAGGGAGGGAAGCAGACTCCCCGATGAGCATGGAGCCTAGCACAGGGCTCTATCTCAGGATCCTGAGATTATGACCTGAGCCAAAATCAAGAGTCAGACCTTAAACCGACTGACCCACCCAGGCGCCCCTGGGCCTGTTTCTTAATCTATGAAGTAAGAGAATTGAACTACATGGTTGGTAAGGCCCCTTCCAGCTCAGCATCTAGATTCTAAAATAATTGGGGGAAAGATATTGAGGGTCAAAAGTATTAACAGCATGTTAAACAGGTCGAAGAATCAGAAAAAGAATAGAAAGTCAACTGCTTTTGCAGTTGTGCAAGGTAGGAATTAGGTGGGGTTGGGAAGTTTGCAGCTTTCAGATCTTTTTTTAGTATATGTGCTGCCGAAGCGAGCACTGCAGCTTTCAGATCTTTTATCCTCCTCAGGCCTCTACACTTAGGAAAGAAGTTCTGTGTCCAGACAAATACCTAAAGTTATTTTTTTTCTTAAAGATTTTATTTATTTGAGAGAGAACGTGCACATGCAAGCACAAGCTCAGGGGGAGGGGTGTGGAGGGATTTAGGGAGAAGCAGATTCCACTCTGAGCAGGGAGCCCCACTCCGACTCCGACTCTGACTCAGGGTTCAATCCTAGGCTCCTAAAATCATGACCTGAGCTGAAGGCAGACGCTTAACCAACTGACACCCAGGCACCCCCTAAAATTGGTTTTTATTTTATTTTGATAAATAACATTCTGAAATGGGACAAGTGGTAAATTTCCAACTAAAGATGAACAGCTGGGGCCCACAGTGCTTCTGAGGGATGTTTTCAAGGTTATATGGCAAGTTTGTTACATTAACTATGCAAATTCAAGAAAACCAGAGGGTGAATTAATTAAAACGTTATTAGCATTAGTTCATCCTCCTATAGTTCTGAGGTCTCCATGAATCTTAAAAGCATTTATCGTGCTTTTGTATCATCATTATATCATCATTGTATCATTCTTAGATAATTCTTGGCCCAAAGAAAAATAAGTTCTGTATGTTTTTAAGAGTTTTTAGGATATTTTTGACAAGCACCATAGCTCGTTTTCAGCTCATAGTCTTGTATTTGCTGTAATATACAGGAGAGTGTAGTGAAAGAACAAGGGCTTACTTGTTTTGAATTCAACCACTTACTAGTTCTTTGATTTACTAAATTTCTCTGGATCCTTGATCAGATATAGGATAGTCTTCCTTGGATTTGTAAGATTGAATGAAATATACATAATGCCTTAGTTTTCCTCTTCTGACCTTTGAATCAATTACCTTGAAGGGCTGTAAAAACGAATTTTAATTCACATCTTCTTTTCTGTTCTTCCTGTTTATCCCACACTTAAGTAGTGATGGCGGTAGTGTATGGTAGGTGGCATGAGTGAATCCCCCTTCTCCTTCCTATTTTCCTTTTAGTTATTAATCACTTGGCCTTCTTCATTTGTATCATCTAAACATGTGTCAGTAGATTTGGGGATATTTTTAAGCTGACATAATAATGAAATTGTTCATGACTTTGTTTTTTGCCTTTCACAGAGGATCTTCAAATGCTTCCTTAAAGGAAGATGAATATAAGGAACCTTTGCTCTTCCATTCTGGGGATCACTACCCCTTATCTGATGGAGACTGGTCCCCTTTAGACAAGTAAGTATTTTCAAGATTTCTCAGTTCCTGTCATATGACAGTAATAATATTTCTCATTTCTCTCATGCAAGAGAACTGAATGAATATGTACTTGTGACATGAATATGTACCTTTCCTCTCAATAATTATTTTGTTCCTAAACTTGATCTGACTTATGCTCACAGCGTTGGTTAGTGTAGATCTGCATAATCAGCATAGAATTTGGCCCTCTACAATTCTTAAATTCTAATCTTAAAGTGTCAACTATTAACTGTAACTATGGATAATGTGAAGAAACATGCAGTCACACTTTGTTCTTTGTTCAAATCCAGTTTCTCTTATGTATTATGTTAATTTAACCCATCTCTGTGTGCAGTTCATCTCTTGTAAAATTACCTTTCTCATTGATTTCTTGTGAGAATCAGTGGGATGATGCGTATAAAGCATTTGCAGAGAACCCAGCAAGTCCTCAGTAGATACTGGTTGGTGTTTTTATTATTATTAAAGAACTCAAATGGAAGAAGTAATTGATATTCCCTTCAATAGAGTCTTTATATTGGCAGGATAAAGTTGGTATGTTCAAACTTATATTTTAATTTGTTGAGCTCAGCAAGACGGAAGTTCACAGAGTTAAAAGGCATCACATTTCTTTATCCTGTGTTTACAGTCCCTATTCCCCAGGAGCAGTGTGTCCTAAGAGTGATTCAGAGCTGGAAGTGAAACCTGCTGAGAGTCTGCTCAGATCTGAGTCCCACATGGAGTGGACGTGGGGTGGGTTCCCAGAGTCTACCAAGGTACTAATGTTTTCTTGCCTGTGGAGTATGTCCAGTTGAAAACCTGTGAGGTGTCTCTGTCATTGGGTAAAGTGGGGAGGGGTGATTTCTGAGCCAGTGCACCTGAATATAAATGATGGTATTGCCCTCATGTGGTCACATGAGGAAATCCAAAGTTAACATTTTTTGTAACTGCACTAGAAGGAATCCAGCATTATTTTGTGTGTTCTATTTAGTAAATAATCTTGATTATTAGTTAACATTTTAATAAGAAACATTTAAAAGGTACCTAAAGAAAACTAAAATTTCCACACTTAAGTTTTAAATAAGAAATGGACTTTATGAAAGCTTTTTCAATTTTTATTTTCACTTCTTCACAGATCATAATGAAAGAATTGGTAAGATACATTACTTGAGAGAGAAAATATTTAGACCCTCTAAGTTTTTTTTAATACATGTTTTGCTTATATGCGTGATTTGCATTGAGATTTGACTACCCACTTTACACTGTTAACAGAGCCTTGAGGTATAGTCCAAGCAGGGCTAAATTTTCACATGGCACACAAGTTTTTCTCCCTGAAAATGAATATTCTTCCTCTTAGCATCTAAAACTTGTCCTATTTCCTTAGTCTTCTCTGGTGATTAACTCTTCATAGTATAGCAGTTTGAAATAGAACTCTTTTGTAGATACCATGATACTGAACAAAATGTAGTTATTAGTTTTTCCACATATTAATTATGAAATATCTCACACATACAAAATCATGTATTAACTAAATGTGTTGTTACAAATAAAATGCATTCAATTACCTGCATCCAGCTTAAGAAATAGATTTTAACAAACACTTTTGAAGGTAGTTTAATTTTTAAACAAACTTTTTTTTAGGTCAGCAAAAGAGAGAGATCTGACCATCATCCTAGGACAGCTACAATTACACCATCAGAAAATACCCATTTTCGGGTAATTCCCAGTGAGGACAACCTCATAAGTGAAGTTGAGAAAGATGCTTCCATGGGAGAAACGGTCTGTACCATAGTGAAACCCAAACCCAGAGCCCTGTGTAAGCAGATAAGCAGTGCAACTTCTGCTGCAGAACTTCTTGAACCTCCCCTGGAGCAGCCTCAGATTTCATCTATGTTAGATGCAGACCACCTTCCTAACCCATCATTGGTGGAGGCCCCCTCAGAATCAAAACCTGCAGTGAAAGTAGACTCACCATCAAAGAAGAAAGGTAAGCATTTGTTTGATTTGGCATCAGGTACTGTAAATTTAGAGAAGTTATTTCTGTATTTCAAATACAGAAATACTTTGTATTTATACTCCCCTGACCAGACCTAGCACACACTGTGAGAGTTGCTTGTTTAATAGGGCTTCCCCACTGCACTACGGATTCCACTGGAGCAAGACTCTCACTTTCTTTCTCCCTGCTCCCTCCCAACTGCTCCTGCTCAGTACACCCTTGGGAGGCATTTACTGAAAAAAATTAATGAGCATGTTCAAATCAGTTAATCCATAAAATTAACCATTTTATTGACACAGTATGCCAATAAAGTGAAGTGGAATCCCCCGAATATTATATGTTCAAAAAGAAAAAATTGGGTGAGAGAAAAATGTTTTCACCTGAAACATCTCTAAGGTTAGTTGAAGACAAATTAATTACTTTTTTCCAGTAACATGGGAAATAAATGTATGCTTAATTTTAGTATGTTTTCTTTCATTGATAATTGCCCTCTGAAACATAAAAGATTGGGTCTGACTCTTGGCTCAATAGCTCTCTCACTTTTGGAATACAGGTTTAATAAATCAGAACATTCTTACCATTTAAAAATACAAAGTTGTCCATTGACAGTTTTTAGTTCAGTAAGAGCCAGAACATACTCTCTGAACACTGGCTTGAACCCTATTTTTTTAGAGAAATAAAACCTTACCTAAAAATTGAAAATACACTCAAGGTTAAATTATCACAAATTGACCTAATAAATAATGACTACAGGTGTGGACCTTCAGAGTCACTTGGAAATAATTTATTTAGTCAGTTAAGAGAAAGACAAATGTATGATTTCAGTTGTATGTGGAATTTAAGAAACAGATGAACATAGGGGAAGAGAAGGAAAAATAAAATACGAAACAGAGAGGGAGACAGACCTTAAGAGGCTCTTAACTATAGGAAACAGTGTTGCTGGAGGGGAATTGGGGTGGGGGAAATGGGGTAACTGGGTGATCGGCATTAAGGAGGACACTTGATGGAATGAGCACTGGGTGTTATATGCAACTGGTGAATCATTAAATTCTATCTGTGAAACTAATAAATGCACTATATATTAATTAAATTGAATTTAAATTAAAAAAAAAAAAAGAATTTACTTAAAATAATTTGGCAAGGGTATTTATGGCCAAATGTGATCATCCAGCTGATGATCCAGCTTAACTTGGTACCTGGTCTTTCATAGCTCAGCAACCGAAGGCCCATAATCATATGTTCTACTCTTAAGAACTGGTAAGGAGGAAAATCCAGTTTTCAGGGTGAATGTTTTGTTTTGGTCTGAAAATAATGACTTCCATTCCTACCACATGGTAACCCCTAGGGGGAAATAATGACCCCTATTCTTAGCACATAGTGTGGAACTTACCAGATAGGAACACCGAGTGGTTTCTACCATTTATTTGGCCTCATTTTTTCTCCCCCCAGCTTTTTAAATTTTTTTTTAAAGATTTTATTTATTTATTTGACAGATCACAGTAGGCAGAGAGGCAGGCAGATAGAGGGGGAAGCAGGCTCTCCACTGAGCAGGAGTCCCAAGAGTCTCCATCCCAGGACCCTGAGATCATGACCTGAGCCAAAGGCAGAGGCTTAACTACTGAGCCACCCTGGTGCCCCTCCCCCCAGCTTCTTATCAGAAAGTTTTATACATATTTGCTTTCTTCCTCTCTTTCTCCATTCAGTTTTTTATTGTTTCAAACCATTTGAAAACAACTTGCAAGCATTGTGACATTTCACCTTTAAACACTATGATATACCTTCAAAGAATAAGAACACTGTCTGCATAACCACAGGACCATTGTCATCTGTTCATATTTCCCCAAATGTTCCAAGGAAAGCTTTTTAGCTGGGGTTTTTTTTTTTTTTTTTCCAAACCAAGATCTCATCAAGGTTCACATGTTGCATGTGGTTCTTGTGTTTAACCTTTTTTTATTTAGAATAGCCCTGCCCACACACATACTCCCTCACTCCTGTACACACACCACTGCACCTCTTTCCCCCTCTGCACCCATGATACTGATCTTGTCAAGAGCCCATCCAATCCTCTTGTATGCTTTCTCACATTCTGGATGTATCTGATAGTTTTTTCCCAAGGTGACATCCCCATATTTCCTTAAACTGGAAGTTGGCTCTAGAGCAACACTGCCCAATAGAAATGCAAAGTGAGCTACATATGCTGTTTTAAATCTTCTTGCATTAAAAAAAAAAGGGGGGGGGGGCACCTGAGTGGCTCAGTGGGTTAAAGCCTCTGCCTTTGGCTCAGGTCATGATCCCAGAGTCCTGGGATCGAGCCCCACATCGGGCTCTCTGCTCGGAAGCGAGCCTGCTTCCCTTCCTCTCTCTCTGCCTGCCTCTCTGCCTACTTGTGATCTCTATCTGTCAAATAAATAAAATCTTTAAAAAAAAAAAAAAAGGTGAAATTAAGTTTAGTAATATATTCTGAGCTAGTAAGTCCAAACTATAATTTTAACATGTAATCAATATAAAAATTGAGATATTTTACATTTTTTATAGTAAGTCTTAGAAATCTGGTGTGTTTTACATATTTTTTATCACATTTTATATGCCTGTTTTAGACTAGGACACTGGTGACTTGTTATAGTGGGCAGTACAGGTCTAGAGGCTTAATTAGATTTAGGTTCAACATTGTTTATTTTTTGAGTTGAAGTTACCTCTAGGATATATTGAGTACTTTATCTAATATCTCATAATGTTCCACTACTAGTGATTCTAAATGTGACCACTTGTTTAAGGTGTTGTCTGCCAGATTTATCCATTGTAAAGGGTTTTTGTCCTTTTGCAATCAGAAGGTAATGCTTGGTGATACTTTGGCACCATACGACTCCCCTGTTTAGAGCAACCCTTCCCTCACAGTTTTAAAATAATGACCTATTTCTCAGTGCCAGTGATTTCATCAAATTTGGTCATGCCTATTCATATTCTAAGAAGACTTTATCATGAAATCTAAATGATTTAGGGGCTAAGATTATTCATCTAAAAGCACATTAAAGAAGTTAGCGTGTGTTTATTGTACAACTGTTATGTGTATAACACCGAATTTCTCTTTCATTGGTATGGATGCTTGAGAACCAGCACAGCGGAAAGGTTAATTGAAACCTTTAAAAATAAAATGCAGTTGAGACACCTGGGTGGCTCAGTTAGTTAGGTATCTGCCTTCTGCTCTGGTCATGGTCCTGGAGTCCTGGGATTGAGCCTCATGTCAGGCTCCTTGCTGAGCGAGGGAGTCTGCTTCTCCTTCTCCCTCTTCTCCTGCTCTCTTTCTCTTGCTCATTTTCTCTGTCAAAGAATATCTTTAAAAATAAAATATAGTTTGAGTCATAGTTGGTCTTAATTGTTTGTAAAACCTTTGTTTTCTTGAAGAGTTGTAAATGAAGAATAGCTTAAGTTCTTACTTTTGATGCATTTTTCTTATAAAAATAGGTGTCCACAAGAGAAGCCAGCACCAGGGACCTGACGATATTTACCTGGATGACTTAAAGGCTTTAGAACCTGAAGTTGCAGCCCTCTATTTCCCTAAGAGGTAGTGTATTTTTTAGATGTTGAAGGGTGACTAGCTGTGAAATATAGTGGCTGTTTCTAAATTAAAACATTCTGTGAAAAAGGAGCTAGGTTATGATGATCTTTAACTAAGTTGGATGATTGCTTCAGATTTGGGGAAATTCAGAAATTGTGTGTTGTTTGGACTGTAGTGATTTGAAACTAATAATTTACCTCTTTACCTATTATAATTTACCTATTACCTACTTATAAAGAAATTTTCAGTATAACGAGAAGAGGTATACTAGTTAAACCCTATGTAATGATTTACCAATGGTTGTGACTTTACATTAGCAAATCTTACAGTCATTAATGCGATAAAAGTTCATCAGCATATTCCATTTTTTAATGTTTTAAAGGTAATAAATCTTTATTTAAATACATTTTACCAAGAATGCCTTCACTCCTTCAGTGAGTCTGAGTTCCCAGGTGAACTTTGGCTGGGCCCAGTGAGACACCATTCCAGCTGGTGTGAGCCCCACATTTTCCCTAGAGCTCTCACCATTTGTCACCCCCCACCTCACAATTTTCCACTTTGAATAACTTTAAAACCTCAGATACAGTGTACTGTACTGTTCTCCTAAGTTCATTTCTATCCATAGGGAAATTCCATTATAAGACTCTGATTACAAAAATCAATTTACTTTTTCTCATGGAAGGTATGGTTTGAATATACTAAGTTATAGGTACACATAATTAAGTACTTAGAAATAAATTATCGAAAAACATATTTTGTTGTTTTTATTTAAAATGGAAAGATGGGGTTGATATGATATTTAAAATTTTTTATAGATATTTTTGGAAAGTCCTTAAAACTCTTTCCTAGCTCTCTGCCCTAAATTTGTCTTAAAATATGTTCTTCACATGAAGTAATAGTTGGGTTTTTAAGATGAAAGAACTAGAAGTGCTCCATGTTTTTTTATTTTTTTTATTTTTTTCCCATTTTATTTATTCCATGTTTTTTTAATAGGAAAGTTAAAATTTAAGCTTAGAATTAACCACTTTCTTTCAGATTTCACAGTCCTTATTTATTGATATTCCAAGGATTGATTTTTTTAGTTTCCCTTTTAAAAAATGGGGAGAAACTGATTGATTGATTAAAAAAATGAGAGTGAAATGCAATGAAACCTTACTATGCTGTATTATAATTTTGATTGCCTGAGGTCATTGCCCGTTCACCAAGTTAGCCTATTTCTGAGACATTTCATAAATACTTAAAGGTAGTGGGACTGATATAATGCTTATCACCATTTGTTTTGTTAATTGTCATGATCCATGTCCTCTTGATTAAGTATTCAGTATTTGTAATTATAGCTAAACATTGATGTAAGGCACACCGCTCTTGTAGATTTGGCAACATGTTGAGTCAGATGGCATCCTCCATGTATTTAGAGGTCACATTGGTTAGGATAACACCAGCTGCTCTGATAAAACACTGGACCTCAGTGGCTTACCACACAGAAGTTTATTTCTTGCTCATGTATTCCAGTTCTGATGTTTGCCAGATGCCTTATCCCCAGGGATTCAGGAGCACAGCTTTTCTTCCATCTTGAGGCTCTACCATTCCCTTAGGGCCTCCATAGGGAAAAGAGAAAGACTCACACAGGGGAGTTTTCAGGAGCCAGGTTTGGGAGGGGCACAGCACACCCCTTCTGTCCACATCTTAAAACTCAGTCATATGGTCACTTGGCCACATCTGACTACAAGGGGACCTAGCCATGGGCCCAGGAGAAAGCAGGGCCCTGTTTGTGTTTTACCCAGGGGTCAGCCTCGCTCTCTGATGCCAACATACTAGGTTTTGCTGCTTTACATCAGCTTTGGCTTTTTCACCATTTCCAGTGAGAAGAACATTCTGTTGATCTAACTAATCTCAATATTGTGGACTGGGTAT
Source organism: Meles meles (assembly GCF_922984935.1). NCBI lineage: Eukaryota > Metazoa > Chordata > Mammalia > Carnivora > Mustelidae > Meles > Meles meles. The sequence continues at coordinate 43,070,487 of NC_060077.1, forward strand.
GCATTGCTATTAAGAAAGAAAATTTCCAGAAACCTGGGTTGTTGGTTCAAATGCAAAACATAATAGCTTTGAAAAGTGCTTTCTATTTATGGTCTATCCATACTTTGCTGCCAGCTACTACTCAAATTTGAGTTTTTTTTCTTAAGATCATAAAGCTTCATTGGATCACATACATTAAGTATATTGGCTTTTTGAATAAAATAAAAGAATTTGAAACTTTTGAAACAGTTTTTCAGTGTGACATTAAATGTCCATTCAAAAAGCGTGGAGCAATAAGCATTCATGAATAAGAAACTTAAGGTACCATTTCCTAATCCTTTTCATTCAGATTTATACTTCATTACAAAGTTTCCCTAAGGATCATCTTCTAAAACCTGGCTTCCATGCCTTTACCATCTAGAAAAATGAATTAACTTCACCTTTAGTCCTGAACCTTTCTAGTGTAAGAATAGTTTGTTTATAGTTTATTTCTCAAAATCTTTGTTTCAGGATGGGTCAGTGCTCCTGAGAATTTTCTCTTGCTTAATTTCTTTGTTTTGTGAAGTAACAGATGAATTTAGAAAAGCCTAGACAGCTCTGAACTATAGTAATTTTCTACAGGATGTGTATAGTACCACCACTTTTTCTAGGAAGTTAGGATCAAAGGTTTCCAAACATCAGATTTTTCTTAATTACGCCGTCATTTTCATCATGGAAATGTAAATAAATGGTTATAACTCTTTTACTCCTTTAATTAAAATCAGAAAGCCTGTAGTTGAAAAGTTTGTCTTACTGGGAGTGACTGTAGTGATTTTTGTGACCTATTTACTGTATTCACTGTTAATTCCTCAGCAGTGCGATTAGGTTATTTTTAATGTCATTTATGATATGATCCTAAACTCTACCTAAGAAAAGCTATGTCCATAGGTCAGTCTGTTCCTTTTTTAATGGGATAAATTACTTGGTTCAGGCTCCCAGAGAACCATGTAGTAAGCTAGGAAAATAAGAAGTTGCAATAAGGCAGATCCTTTTCTCCCCATCTGCTGCCCACAGTGAATCGGACCCTGGCTCTCGGCAGTGGCCTGAGTCTGACACGCTCTCCGGCTCCCAGTCCCCACAGTCCGTGGGAAGTGCGGCTGCAGATAGCGGCACTGAGTGCCTCTCCGATTCTGCCATGGACTTGCCTGATGTCACCCTCTCCCTTTGTGGGGGTCTCAGTGAGAACGGAGAGATTTCCAAAGGTATGTTATGCCTTGTCTTCACTGGAGAAAGAAGCCTGGTCATCACTTGATAGAAAACCTGCTGGTCAGCCACTCAGGATATTAAATTCTTTAATGACCTTGTGCAAGTAACAAGTACCTCCCTTTAATATCAGATCTTCAGCCCCTCATTTAAGGTACCTCGTATGGGTTGACCTTAAAAATAAATGGCTTGGGTGAGTTGACAGTATCGTGGCAGGCGCTCATTTCACTTGAAGAGGGAGAATTCTCAGACTGCCCTGTTTACGAAGTGGCAAGGGTCAGCTCAGGCTGTGTCCATTTTCTCATCTGAGAAGTTGAAATGTGTGTGGATGGGGGCCCAGCTGCCCGGGAAAGCGCTGGGCCTGAGACATGAAAGTAGGGCCTGAAGTTGTGGAAAATTAATTGCCCGTTGAGGAAATAGTCTCTCTAGCAAAAAGTAGAAGGGGGTATTTTCTATCTTAGTCTTGAGACTTGGCCCTGGAAAGTACATTTGCTCCAGAGAAAGAAAGGATCTTTAGCAGAGCCAATTCAGATGACTCTGGGGTAGGTCAAGCAGTCGTGTGTGTCTTTCCCAAGTTCTTTGGCCTCTCTGGCTTTACCTTCCTTTGTAACCTAAATTCTTTATATTTTCTCAGTTTGGCTTGTGGCCCCTGATTGATTTTCCTCTAAGGAAAGATTTTCCTTCCAGGACTAGTATCATCTTTTGTATTCTCTGCCCCTCGGAACAGCTGACGTCCTGTGTTTGGCAGACTGGGTACCCTGAGCATTACAGTTGTGCTTTGCTGAATCTTTCTCTTTTTGAAGGTCACAGGGTGCTCATTTATGCCTCTTTCTTCTCCGTCTCTTAACTCTTGTTCATTTTATTATTTGCAAGAAATTAAGAGTCTGTTATGGCCAGTAATTCTTAGTCCCCATAAGCCTTCACTTTAAAAATTATAGGTGGGGGGTGGAATGGAAAATACACAATTATACAGACTAAAAAAATTACATTTTTTAAAAATCTGGGTAACTTAGGTAGAATTTGTTATTGGAGGAGGCAGAAATGGCAAGTAAAGTAATTAATACACATATCACCAGGAGGAGCAATCCTGGTGAGAAATTCTGTTAGCTTAGATCTACTAGAGTGTGGGTTTAGGAACAGAGCACACAAGTTCATGCAGAATCCTCATTCATTTCTCAAGAACTTGGGATTCATTCCTTGACAGACCCTAAAACAAATTCTGGTGCGTTTTTTAGTTTTTTTTCCTCCAAGCAATTATAAAATGTTTTGCTTTTCCAATGTAACATGCACTTAATACTGTAAGATTCCCATGAATATTCCCTAGTTTCACAGTTGCTTGCCAGTAAAGTTCGTTGTCTGTGCTAAGAATGAAACTGCAGTTTTTATTAGTTCTAGAGTGTGTGTGCACACACATGTATCTCTGTGTCTTCCTTTGTCTTGCCACATCTGTAATTTATTTTCCTAAAAGTCTCTGGCGTATCCTTCCTGTGTTTTTTTGTTGTTGTGGTTTTTTGTTTTTGTTTTTGAGGGAGAGTAGTTGTGGAAGAGGGGAAGGATAGAAAAAGGAAGTGTTCTTTCTTGTGCTGGATTAAAAGTGTCTGAGATTTTGCTTTTGAAGAATGTAAAAAAATTTTTTTTTTTTAAGGACTCATTTTATGCTATAGTTCCTTCAGTGTAGAGTATTGTGATAATCTCATTTAGGAATTTATGTAATCTCTAACCAAAGGGTCATTACTATTTTACATTGCAGAAAAATTCATGGAGCATATAATTACTTATCACGAATTTGCAGAAAATCCTGGGCTTATAGACAATCCTAACCTTGTAATACGGATCTATAACCGGTAAATACTCCTGCTTTTGTAATAATTCTGTAATTATTCTTGCAGCGTTTTTTTTTTTTTTTTTTTTCAAAGTGCTCTTTTTAACCGTTATAGTTTTCTTGCCATAAAATGTGCCATTTCTTGTAAATGAACTAGTGGGCAGTGAAATTGAAGTGAAAGAGAAGCCTCAGCCTTATTTTTCAGTGAAGCATCTACTGTCTTAGATATTTAACTGCATCTCTGCTCAGAGAAGTTTGGCTTGAAGCAAAGGTTGTTCAGGTTGTTCATGTGACCATAAATTTAGCTGATCATCTCACTGAAAAGAATAAGGAATTTTATGTTGTTTCTATGCCCATCCTCTTTTTTCTCTCCTTTCCTCTCTTCCCCTTCTGTACTCTCACTCTTTCCCTTCTCTGTGTAATGGTTTTGCACAATTTTTATTTCACACAGTTATTATAACTGGGCTTTGGCTGCTCCCATGATCCTTAGCTTGCAAGTATTCCAGAAGAGTCTGCCAAAGGTGAGATGATCCATTTCTTTTCATTTTTTTTTTTTTAAAGATTTTATTTATTTATTTGACAGAGAGAGAGATCACAAGTAGGCAGAGAGGCAGGCAGAGAGAGAGGAGAAAGCAGGCTCCCTGCAGAGCAGAGAGCCCAATGCGGGGCTCGATCCCAGGACCCTGAGATCATGACCTGAGCCGAAGGCAGTGGCTTAATCCACTGAGCCACCCAGGCGCCCCATTTCTTTTCATTTTTAAAAGTATCTACAGCATATGATATTTAGAAACATCCATATGTGCACATTTCTAAACTGGGCATATGGTCAAAGTTTTGTTTAAAATTAATTTAATATTTGAGAAGATCCAAAGAGTTCTGTGTGCCCACCCAAATTATCTCATGCTCAAAATCTAGGAAATTTGCTGGGCTGCCATATCTTTGCCATTTTTATTAGATATTTATACTGGTTTCTGGGTATAAAAGTTGGGAGATTTTGTTAATTATTAGCTAACTACAGAATGAATGAAAAAAATTCCTCGTTAATATGGAAAGAAGCAGCAGGAAGACCGTGGTGTGGCCACCAGAAGTATGGCATCAGTGTGATTGGGTCAAATTGTGGCTAATAAGCCTTTTAGGCAGAACCTGAAGGTTCTAAATCTGTGTATCAGCCTAGTTGGTCCTCAAAACTCATAAAGAACATGTTTTCCAAGGGTAGAGAAATGAGAGCAGCCCACCTGACAGCACCCCCCCAACCGCTTTTTTATAACCAGACCACCCAGCCTCCTACCACAGAACCACCACAGAGCTGTGCCACCACAAAAAAGAACTATCTGCCTTTCACTGGTGTTACAGATTCTAGAGTACTTGGGGAGGTATGGAGAATGTTGCCCACGTTCCATAATAAAGCACCATCCCACAGGCTGATGGTAGAAAGTAGTTGGGTCTTTGTGACAGACAGATGGCTAGACTGACCCAAGTTGATTGTTTCAGGCCACAGTCGAGTCCTGGGTCAAAGATAAGATGCCAAAGAAGTCTGGTCGCTGGTGGTTTTGGCGTAAGAGAGAAAGCATGACCAAACAGGTAACTGACCAGGAAGAGGTAATTTTTCCATGGGCTAAAAAGAAGTGAATCTTTGATTTATTCAAAAAACCTTTTTGCCACACACAAGAAAGTCAATTTGGGCTATTCTCTTACAATATTAATAGTCCCCATTTTTGAACAGTGAGATGTGGAGGTGCTGTGCTACATGCCTTATTTTGCCTTTCATCTTCACTGCAGCCCTACGGTATAGATGCTTAAGCTCCCACTTTACAGGTAAAGAAACGGGTGCAAAGAGGTGAAGTCACTTGACCAAGCGCATGGAACTGGTGAGGGATGGAGCTAGGGCTTGACCATGAGTCCAGCCCTAAAGTCTGTGCTCCTGCCACTCTGCTCACTATTTTACCTTCCAGACAGAAGCAAGAGCTTGTTCTCCTCCCAAGGAGGAAACGGCAGTGGCAGTCGTATCAGTAACTTCTGTTCTGTAGTACTTGTGTCCCTGGCGCAGACATAATGAGTATAGGCCAGTTGTATTCTGTGACTTGAAGTAGTGCCCTTTTGAAATTTTCACTTGTGGCTTTGTAGTAACAGCTTTTTGCATAGCAGCGTATGACTTCTGTCTCAGATTTCTTTCCTTTGGCACAAGTTAGAAAAAGGCTGTTTCTTAAGCATTTTTAAGTTGTGGATTCAGAAAACCATTTTGTTCATTCCTGGAGAGGGCTGCTGATAAGTTTTTACCTGTCAGTCGCTGGGAGGGAAAAATTGCACATTGCTATTATTATCTTGTTTTAGCTGCCAGAGGCCAAGGAAGGGAAATCCGACGCGCCACCAACCAGTGACCTGGCATCGAGCACAAAGGAGCCAGCCAGTGGCAGGTGGGGTGCTCTGTCCTTCCTCTGGGCTCATAGCCCTTGGGCTATGTAGCCATTATAATCAAATTGATTTTGACAGTTTTGTTTAATTTTTAGTCAGAAATGTCTTTCTCTAATGGACAGTCATGACAGTAAATGGCTTATTGGTGCCGCTCAGGTAGCAGATGATAACTTCTGCTTTTCTTTAAAAAAAAAAAAAAATTATCAGCTCAGGGGAGTGAACATACTCAGCACTGCTTTTTAAATGTCTTGCTCTGTTCCTGGAGCTATGGAATCAGATGCCTTTAAAATGGAGGCCTCTGGGCAGGGGATCTTGAGGAGCCTCAAGATGTGCGGTCTCTGGTCCCTGCTCCCTGGCTTCCTATCAGGTGCAAAAGGGAGACACCGAGATTTCAAGATGCACCTGGCCAGCTCAGTTGGTAGAACATGCAACTCTTAATCTCAGGGTCATGAGTTCTAGCCCCCTACCCCACCTTTGGGTATAGAGATTACTTAAAATTAAATTTTTTAAAAAAATTCCAAAATTGGTGTGGGTCCATTTCATTTCTTAGAAGTAGCACCCCTCTAGATATTTGGTTTGGCTGGCCCTGAAAGATGCCATGACATACCCTATTCTCATTCTTGTTCTTACACTTCCCCAAACAGATTCTTTCCTTCTCCTGCTCCAGCTCTTTAATTTAGGGGTTGGTCCAAGCCTGAGCATTCATTTTCTTGCTCTTTGCCCACTTTTGTTAAAGGGGTTATAGCAAATCTATCTTAATAGTTTTTAAAATCTGTGTAAGCAATTATATTTTCTACAGTTTGCATCTTTTGAAACGTCTGTTATTTTCAGTAAAGGTCAGTAGACCTAGTAGTATTCAATGGTCATAGCAGAAAATAATCAGCCATGGTCAGACTGTAACTGCTGGCTAGTCATAAGAGTGAGGAGGAGAATGGCCTTCTCACTTCATGATAGGAATACTCAGGAAACAGAGGGAACAACTCTTCTCATCCCTAGAATGGATTTAGGATCTCTTCATCCTAGATTAAAAGCTCTTCTTAGTGAAGTGCCCTGCTGCTGCTTAAGTAACTGGATTGCTGTTGAATAGGCCGGCTGAGGATGACTCATCGAGCGATGAGGGGTCACAGGAACTTGAAGAGTCCATCAAGGTGGACCCTGTTCCCACAGAGCCCCCAAGTCATGGCAGCACAACCTCATATAAGAAGTCTCTTCGACTCTCTTCAGATCAGATTGTGAGTCGTGTGTGATCCATGTGGTTTATTTTAGTCAGTTTTATTTAGTCAGTTTATTTTAGTAACTGTTTAATTAACCATGCTTCCTCTTCTGTCCCACTATCCCCAACCCTGCACACAGGACATGGTGTGTGCTCATGTAAACACTCACACATAGTAGGACAGCATCTTCCTCCCCTGGGGACCTCCTGGGGCACCTGGGACCTGGCTTCTTCTGCCACCCCAGACGTCCCAGTTGAATCTCTGGGAATGAGCCAAGGGAGCTGTATTTTCAACCTGTTTCCCAGATGAATCTTGCCCGGCCAGCCCATCCCTGGGCCATACACTGTCTTTTAGGAGTCACAACAACAGAGAAATACCGTTTTCTTACTTAGATGCAGTTTCCTCTTTCCTGTTTGTTTCCCACTCCTTTCCCCCTGTTTTCGGTTTGAAATGGTCTTGCTATGCCCCAGGTCTGTCAGGTATGGAGGAAGAGCAAAGACGTCTGGTTTCTTGGGGGAATCAGAAAAATCGCTTAGAATTCCGGAACGTCATTCAGGCAATGGTTCCTTTAGCCTCTTCTGAGCAAGCTCTCCATGCTGTGCTGGGCAGGGTGCATGCCTGTGCAACAGAAACCATCCTGCCTTGAGCCGAGGCCCTGAAACACTGGTGGTGGTGATGTAAATATTCAGACTCTGTTGTAAATTCTGTTTTCATCTGGTTTTTTCCCTTTTATTACAGTAATTGTATTCATGTACTTCTTTCCATTCCTTACACATCCCCCTGTCCACCTGTACACACACACACATACACACACACTCATATATTTAGGGATTAGGATCCTTTTTTCACTTAACATTATATTTTAGCAGTCTCTCAATGACTATATATTATTGGAAACTGATTTTTAATTGTATGCCATCAAAGTGATACCCCATTTATTTTATAAATTATCTGTGATTTTCCTTATTCTCTTACTTTTTACAAAAGGCAAAACTGAAGCTCCAAGATGGCCCAAATGATGTTGTGTTTAGTATTACAACCCAGTATCAAGGTACCTGCCGCTGTGCGGGAACCATTTACCTGTGGAACTGGAATGACAAGGTCATCATTTCTGATATTGATGGAACGATAACCAAGTAAGCACGAGCCCATGGTAGGCAGCAGCAGTCAAGGTGCAGGCTGCTGTGCAGTAATGGGTAGGATCAGGGGGATCCCTCCGATGAATGGAGTCATACAAATTAACATTGAAGATAACTTTTGGAAAGATTTAGTTATTTGGTCTCCAAGTTCTGGCATTAAATTTTTTAAAAATAGGAAGGTGTTGTGATTAGGGAGGAAGAAAAGAGGATACGTGGTTGTAAATTATCTCTGCAAATGAACATCTGGCTTCTACTTTTAGAAGTTTAGAAGTGGGTGGGTGTCCATGCAGGGGACTGCCTTGCTGTTGCACAAGCCATGACAAAGGTGCGTGTATGGATTGGATTGTCCCTGGACCCTGCCTCTACCCAGTGTTTTTTAGCAGCTGGCATTGTAGTAGGAAAACACTTGGCTTTGTGTGCTTTGTTTCTGATACCTTTTCCTATTTCTGCCTTCTCAGGTCTGATGCCTTGGGGCAGATTCTTCCACAGCTGGGTAAAGACTGGACTCATCAGGGTATAGCAAAGCTCTACCATTCCATCAATGAGTAGGTATCCCCTGCCCCCGTGTCCACGTGCTCATGTAGCCTCACACAAAGAAAAGCATCGCCACCGTTTCTGGAACATGAGCTGTGTGCTAGCCATTGTGTTACATGTCTCAGCTGTCTCCTCTACACCGCATAGTGCTGGGAGTTGCAGGCACTACCTGTATCTATAGTTCTAGCTATCCTGGGGGGGGGGGGGGGGCGCTTTACTTTAACAGGAGAGCCAGTTTTCATTTTTGGTTTATTAGTTGGGTTTTTTTGAAATCTGATTTCACTGAGTAGGTAATATGTGCATGCATGAGGGAAACCTTTCACCCATGTGGTCCTTTCTGTTGGAGCAACAGAGGAAACAGTGCTGTGGCCTTTGTGGACCATAGAGCGTATGAGTTAAATTGATTTGAAGACTCAGTGTCTTAAGCATTAGTTGAGAATGCCGTAATAGGGAAATTGTGAGTATGTCTATTACCCAGGTGTGATTTTGTTCCTTGTCTTACAGAGTGGTTTGAATTCTATAAATTGTCTTTATAAATAAGATCCTTTGCATTTTTCGTTTATGGCAGGTAATTTAAAGATAGTCCAAGATTTTTGTTCTGTATTCTGATTCTCATGGACTAAATGCTAAAGATACGTCAATCTTACAGATTTAGCAGATGCCTAGTTACATATACCTCCATTTTCCCCCATGGTGTTTTCGATGGAAAATTGAGATCCTTATAACACTAACTGCTTTCCTTATTAAATTCAAGAATTTTATTTTCACAATAAATGAAAGGAACTGTATTTGAATCTTTTAAAAGAATAGTGCTGCTTCAGGGTGCCTGGGTGGTTCAGTCAGTTAAGCATCTGCCTTTGGCTCAGGTTATGATCTCTTGGGGTTGAACCCCGCTTCAGACTTCGTACTTATTAGTTGGGAGTCTGCTGCCTCTCTCACTCTGCTCCTCTACCTGCTTTTTAATGCACTCATGCTGTCTCTTTCTCTCTCAAATAAATCTTTAAAAAATAAAATAAAATGTCAAAAAAAAAGAATAGTACTTTTTTTTTTTTAAACTTTGCTCAAAGAATGTTTCTAAACAGGACATGTTCTATTTCAGAAATGGCTACAAGTTTCTGTACTGCTCCGCTCGTGCCATTGGCATGGCTGACATGACCCGTGGCTACCTGCACTGGGTCAATGACAAGGGCACAATCTTACCTCGGGGCCCTCTGATGTTATCCCCCAGCAGCTTGTTCTCAGCCTTCCACAGGTACCTCTCCTATGCAGGCTTGCATGCCCACCCACACCAGGGGAAGGGGTCTGATTGGTGGGGAGATTGGAAGTCAGACTCACTGTAAGGGTTTGTATCTCATTCCAAGCTTCTGCATCTCTTGGTTCTTGGGCTCCCCCAGAGCATTTTAACTCTGAGCTCACCCAGTCCATATCAAATGCTGTCCAAAAGAGTCAAGCTGTCAAGTTTTCTCCTTCCCTAAACCCCATCACTCAGAATGTCAGCCTTTCTTGACTAGAGCAGAAGGAGAAAGAGAGATGTCGGTTACAAAAGATTTTCAGAAATGATTGTGAGCACTGAAGTCTTTTCAGGACCATACAACAGGGAAAACAACATTTCAAATTTGGTCATTGTATTGGTTTTTTTGTTTGTTTGTTTTTGCCTAGGGAAGTGATAGAAAAGAAGCCAGAGAAGTTCAAAATTGAGTGTCTAAATGATATCAAGAATCTCTTTGTCCCATCTAAGCAGCCCTTCTATGCTGCCTTTGGAAACCGTCCAAATGTAAGTATCTCCTCTGGGCTACACATTCTGATGTTTTCAGAGGGGTATGTATTTTTTAGGGTACAGCCCCGTCATGATTCTCAAACCAATTATGTAAGCAAAATGGATGTGCTGAATAGGTTTTCGTTTTCTCTATTCTTAATTTCTGTTCTGTAGCTGGACATCTGCCCTAGAGTTTTGATGTATGAGAAAGGGCACTTTGCCATTGTTTCTGTGGCTTTGCTTCCATCTCCTTAGGTAGCTCTGACTCATGTTCTAAGTGGTTCTAAGCCGTGCTCTTGGATCCCCGCCCCCAGAGAGTACTCAGCCTTCCCTAATGCTTCTCAGCCTCTCTGCATAGTCGGCCCTCCGGTTCCAGGCTGCAGAGGATGTTGCTTTCCTGCCTCTGGCAGGCAGTGGGGCCCCACCTGCTCCTGGGCCCGGGCCTCTGCTCCATGCCCAGTGTTCTAACTGTAGTGCCCTTGGCTTTGGCTCCCCTCTTCAGTTTGGCTTTGCCCGGAGCTCACCTTCCGCAGCAGAGCTGCACTGTGTAAGCTCCACACGTTTGCTGTACACAGTCTCCTGCTTGTGCAGTTCTTCTGGCTCACAAGGAACCAGAGAAGCATCTCTCAATGTCTTTTCTTATAATCACACTATTTAATGTTTTCTTGACCAGGATGTCTATGCTTACACACAAGTGGGAGTTCCAGACTGCAGAATATTCACCGTGAACCCCAAGGGCGAATTAATACAAGAAAGGACCAAAGGAAACAAATCCTCGTAAGTATGTTCCTGTTTCCCAGCCCACTGCCCATAGCCAGGGGTGAACCTGGGGACAGAGTCTGAGGATCAGCCCCGCCACCCCCGAAATAGCAGAACTGTACCTGCCTTTTGGAGGCTTTCCTCTTTGCCTGGGTGTTTTTGCCTCTGTAATAGCATCTGAACCAGGATCACTTAATGATCCTAGACTTCAAAGAGAACCATGCCCCGGGAGGGGTTGGATGCCTTGCACTGAGGCCTCTTAGTAACTAACTTCACAGCACATAGTCCTGGGCTCTGTCGTCACTTAAGGGTGACAGTTTGTGTGTTCTTCCCCAATTCCTTCTAGGTATCACAGACTGAGTGAGCTCGTGGAGCACGTTTTCCCACTTCTCAACAAGGAACAAAACTCTGCCTTTCCCTGCCCAGAGTTCAGCTCCTTTTGCTACTGGCGAGACCCGATCCCCCAAGTGGACCTAGATGACCTGGCGTGAAGTGGCACCTCCCAGGGAGGTCCTTAAGCATTTGCCCCACAGCAAGGGAAGGTGACCAGCACTTCTGGACAGAGGCCACTGGGCTACCCTCCAAGCCACAGGTGCAGGACAGGACACGTGTTGACAGCTGGACACCAGCAAGCACCAGGAGAGCTCCTGGAGCTGGAACCGTTGTCTTCCTTTCCCTTCCCAGGCCTGGGAGGGTTGCTTGCCGCTCAGAGCCCTGAGCAGGCAGGCAGGTGAGGAGCTTGGACCTGCGGTGGGAGGCCTAGGCTCCTATTACTGGTGTCCTCACACATGTGCTGTATCAAGTGTGTGCTGGTGCTCCTTTAACTGAGTAATTTAAAAGGAAAAAAAAGCTAAACAAAAGGGGACCAAAACATGTAAAAAGTAAAGTGTTACAATTTCCACTGGGAAGTTGAGAGTGTTTCTCTCTAAAACCAGGGCTTTCTTTAGGGGATCAGGGTCCACTAAGCTGCTACAGGTCCAGTTAGTGATGTTGGTTCAAACCACCTGTGCACATTTCTTCCATGGACTCTTCCTTCTCTGCCACCATGAAATAGGATGTCTGCTCGGTGGGCTGCTCCAGGCAGGGGCCAGGGCCACTGACCCCAGGCCCCCAGATACGGGCTTCTGGGGACGAAAATCCCCTTAGATCATTGCCTTCTCAACTATGGCTAGCCTATCAGTGTTGTCTTGGACCCAGTCAGGACAGGAAGGTCTTGCTGGATGTGCTTGGTGCCTGTAGGAAGAGTACTAATGGTGGGAGTTGACTGGACAATAAGCAACAGCTCTGTTTTCAGGGAGGCCTTAGAAATGCAGATAGGCATTTGTGTGGGGTCCTGGAAGAGTCCTTTTCTCTGTCCTTCTGCCTTCAGCTTAGTCTCCCAGCCTGGTTGTAATGAGGCAGAGTGGTCTGAGCAGACAGCTCCAGGGGAGGGTCTGCCCCATGAGCCCCTCCAGAACTGAGAGCCTGGGTGTTGACGGTAACCTCAGTGTTAGAATCCAGAGAACTGTCAGAGAGGAGGCCTCCATGCGTGCACAGGCCTCAGCTGGCAGGGAAGCACTCAGCCAGGCGCCAGAGCAGAGGACGGGAGCTGCGGATCCAGGTGCCCGCTGGGGGTGGCTTCCATGCCCACCTCTGCTGGTCTGGGACTTGTGCTACGGTGCTCTCCTCCCTCTCCTCATTGTAGTTTGCCCCGCCCAAGTAATACTGACCTAAGATGGAGAAATGGGGTGGTTATTTTTCTAGATTGGAGAGTTGGAAGTCCTTTTATAGTTTGGCCATTTCTCCACACGCTTTTGTACGTGGAGACCGCGGTAGAGCTCCCCGAACACAGCTCTGTGGCAGAACACGGAGGCGCATGCTCCCAGATGAGGACCAATGCATTCTGCTTCCAGTGCAAACCTTCCGCCCTTCAGTAGTGCAAGGACTAATTGTTTAAGGAGTTTATTTATGTACAGTAGGTTAGGCAAACTTGGTTATGTTTCTAGGAAATTTTGCCCAGTTAGTGACTTAAAATCCGAGCAGCAGTGCAGCTGGTAGGCTCCGAGACGCTGCCGGTGTATCCTCTCCATGTTCATTTTCCTGGAAGAACATGAGCTTTCTGCGCTGAACCTGAGCTTACTAGGGCTTCTCTGCACACGTGCGGTACAGAAAATCTTAACCTTCTATAGTCCTTTTTAGGTTGTCTTTTTTTAAAGAGTTTTTTGATTAGACTATTCCTTTTCCTCAATAAGCTCTTCTCTGTGGACACACGGGCCTTCTGTAGGTCTGACCCAGGGGCCCAGGTCTCCCAACCCTGTGCCGAGGGGGGCGGGCCCCTCTGTCCCGGTGTCCGTAAGCACTAGATTTTGTTGTTTTGTTGCTGCAGATTGATCCAGTGGGTACATTTGCTAATTAACGTGAATCTTTTTCCTTATTTAAAGGAGTCCCTCTTGCTGAAAGTAGATGATTACTATCACTATAGTGTTAAAGTATTAAGTTTGTGCTAAAACCCATTGCCATTTGGTACAAATGACATTTGTTCTTTCTGTGAAAGAGAGTTACCCTCGAGTGTGTTTGTACACAGACCCTTCCAATGGTGAGTTAATGAAGAAGCGTTACCCCGTGCTGCTTTTGGTGATGGGCAGGATCATGGGGTGATCGCAAGCAGATTGGGCTTTTCGAAGTCATTCTCTCGGTTGTTCCACGGTGAAATGGCCTTGGCCCCTTTCCCTCTCTCCAATTCAACCTGACTGAGTATTTGCCTTGCTCCCCACGTGCTGAAGCTTCTCTGGCTGTGGTGTCAACATCTGCTTCTCTGGCAGGTGTGAGGAAGTGCGCGTGTGGGCCCGGAGCATGCACACTTAGCTGCCGTGTGTGAGAACTGTTTGCTGTGCTCAAAACCATCTGCATAGTTTTCAGCTGGGAAAAGAAAAAACTGACGGTGTGATGTCTGTCCTAAAATGAAAGCTGCTAACGGTCACAGAGAGAACAGCTGAGGAACGACAGCTAGCTAAATGACCAGAAAGTGCTCTATGGGCACATGTGGCCTTCGGGACGATGTTCTTGAAGGTGCAGGCAAGACCTTTAAAAGAAGTAGAAAGTAAGTGCTTTCTCCTTTTGCTAGTTGGTGAAAACAAACTCTTCCAGGGAATTTTAGTATCTTGAAGAATCCTGTTTACTCTGGGAAGTCTTGTTTTCCTGTTTGAGAATATGCTGTGTTTAATGAAACCGGTTAAAAATTGAGTTTTAAAAATTAAGTGTTCTTTCCAGGTGAAAACTACTTTTTTGGTTTGTTTTGAAGGTAAGAGAGGGAGGGGGAAACTTTGTTTTAATTATTACATTTAGTCTATGATGAAGTATTTGATTATTAGCAATGTCACTAATAAGTTTTAAGTTGTCAGAAATTAATTGTAAACATCAGTACAGTACTCTCAGTCATGGCAAAGACAGTTATCCTAAGATAAATGGCTCATATTTTGGTGCAGTGTTTGATGTTCAAAACAAGACGTTACAACAATAAACATAAACTGAATGCATTTGACTCCTTTCTTCAGAAGACATTTAAACCATATTCTCTGTACTCTTGCCAGAAATGGATAATTTCCATAAATTAGCATTTTGATCTCTGCTGACACTAAAATTCATCTACAGAAAGGACCTCTTTTTGGTGCTTATTTTTACAAAACCTGACTCCAAAAGTGAGGCTACGCTCCCAGGAACCAACCTCTCTTGCTCTGTAGGTTCTGCCAGAGAATGATTCATTCATACATATGTAATTCCTGGTTTGTTCTCCCTGGCATCCTCTAGGCTGGGCTCCCCTGCCAGCCCTCAGCCCGTCAAGGGTCCCCCAAGAGGCCTGCTCAGAGCCTTTGCCGTCTCACCTTTCACGAAACCCTCCCTCTGGGTGAGTACCACTTAGCAGTTCTGATGTTCTCATCAGCCTAGGAGAGTCAACAAAAACCACACCCCACATACTACTTAATAATACTGGGCTCTACCAAATGCAGCATGTGCTGGACAGGTATTCCAAAGCCTCCTTGAGAGCCTACTTTCAAGTACAGGAAAGCTTGTCCTGTCCTGCTGCTTCGCCTTGGCATGAGCACAGGGTGAGGGGACCCGGGGGTCTTTGGGGTGTACATAGGGAACAGAAAGGATGCACTCAGAGGTAAGTTGACTGTAAAAGAGCCAGCTGCCATTGCTTGGGGGTGGAGCAGCAAGGGCTCATCCCGGCAGCTCCTTAGAGTGGAGCCTGCCTTTTCCCTTCCCTTGATAGGGCAGTGTAAGGGAAGAAGGAAACATGTTCAGAAAGTGGGTGCAGATACATGTGAAGGCATGTTGTAGATGTGCAAGTGTGCGTTGGTTCTGTCCCTCTGATCACAGACACTCCTTTCAAACCACTTGTGAGAAACCGCAGGAAAGATGATAGGGCCGAGAAAGCTCGATTAATGCGCTGTTGTGGAAATAATTGCAGAAGGAGCCCTGATGTAGCTGTCATTCTGTTTTATCTTGAAGTAAACACAGGAGCTGCTGTAATTTGACTTCGTTTACCTTGCCAATCTTGGACACACAGAGCTGAAATTCATCTTTTTCAGTAAGTGAGGGTGCATTGAGAGGAGGACCAAGCTTCACTCAGTGCTCTAGAGAACCAACCATGGAGCAGAAAGAGCAGTCACTGGTTCCCTTCTGTCTGGCTCCTGCCTTTCCGGCTGTTGAGCATTTGTCCCCTTTGGCGCTAAGGTCTTTATAGAGGGTGTGAGGGAAAGAGGGCAAAAGTAGGTCCATGTGCCAACTGGGTTTTCCTGAAAATGCTTCACTGCATTGGGGTTTTTCCCATGAGTCATTTCTAGGACAGACAAACTTTGACAGCCACCTTTAGCCAATTCCCCAGCTGCAGAAATGGGGAAAGAGAATGCCTCTCTCCCCCCCACCATCAACTCCTGGACAGAGAGATCCAGATTTTAAAGTTCTAAAACCACAGACTGGCAGTTCTTGGTCACTTCTCCCTACCTGGGGTAAGGGAATGAGGAAGAAGGCTCCTGTCTGACATGTCCAGTGGCCACCCTGTTACCGCATTTGCAAGCAGTCCTAGAAACTCACAGCATTTTTTATAGCATAAGAGTATCCAGTGGCTTGATCTCAGGCCCAGGAGACTTGTTTCTCTGATCACCGCATCTTTCCCTGGGGCTTTAGGGGACTTTTCTCCCCAGGGGCACTTGATCGGCCAACAGATTTTACCAGCCTGTTGAGCAGGGACCACCTGAAGCTAAGGGTCTTGTGTCCTAGAGGTTTCTGTGGCTGGTGATAAAGGAGCAACATGCTGGGCTTCCCTGGAACAGAACGTACTCTCCATGGGAAGATTCCTGCTTTTCTCCCATGATCTCAGCTTTCAGTGTGATCAGTTTTATGTTGGGCCTGTTGTTGCCTGGGAACCCGAGAATCCTTAAAGCCACATCTGCTGTGAGCTGTGCAGCGAGCGAGCTTCTCAGCTCAGGCAGCTGCTGATTAGATGTGAATTTTAAGCATCCCCTGGAGGAGCCCCTCTTTAGCTGCAGGCATCACAGGGGGGCCTTGACCTCCAAGCCCATCTGTTTTGTTTTACAAGCAAAAAAAAAAAACAAAAAAACCAAGCGTGTAGCTTGCATAGTGAGGGGTAACAATTATATAGTTGAGATTGATTTCTTCAAGCTTACTTTCTACAGCCATTTTTTAAAAAGTCAATTACCTTTCTGCTGTTTGCTTTTTAGCAACACCTCTCAATCCATATGGTACCAGACTTCAATAACTTACAGTGGTTTTACATCTTTATTGACACTCCCTGTCTTTGCACTTCACATGTACAGGTCATTCAAGGAGCCCCCCAGGCTGCTCAGTCTCCCTGGCCAGCCTGCACCACGGCCCCCAGTCTCTGTGACAGCACATGTGGCTTCAGCATTTCAGTGTTTAACCTTCTTTCCTGCAGGCTCTGGGAATAAAGAATGTGGCCGCCTTGCCGGCCACATCCCCTCTGCCCTGTAGCCCAGCAGCTCTCCCTCCTGGCAGCAGGTCACACTCCGCAGTGAGCACCCGATTGGTCCCGTGAGCAGAGCTCCTGCCGATGCAGTGCCAGAGCCGGTGGCCACGGGATGGGGGAACCCCGCTTCTCAGGTAGCCGGGCAGAACGGGAGGCCGCGGCCAGGCACATGTGTCCTTGCCACCCACCGGGAACGCTCAGGTGTGTGGCCTCGGCAGCCCCGTCGGGCCTAGATCTTGGGGAAGGTGTTGGGATGTTTGCAGGAAACTAGACCAGTGCTCCATACATACAACAGAAACTGCATATATTAAGGCTTCCCAGTTCTTAATGACTATCTTTCCCCAGCCACCCTAGAGGTGAGAAAGGAAAGGATATAAGAAGACCCCACTAAACGTGGAGTACATTTCGTCAAAGTCCGTGTGAGCCAACCGGCCCCCAGTCACCACGATGTTGACACCATCTCCTGCCTTCAAGTGCACGATGAGGTGGAACGCCCCAGGGCCCCCACAAGTGTGCAGAGCTCCCTGGGGCCGGTGGTATTCCAGGAACTCCCTCTTGTAGCCAGCTGTATGCAGCTGGGCCACACTGGCATTGGAGACTGACAGGACAGCTTCCACATACGCATCCCTCTCCGGCGTGAGGGTGGCTGTGATCAGGTAGCGCCCATCATACGGAGCCGTGAAGATGCCTGGGAGGAGGAAGGCAGATAGTCATGGGACGCCATCACAGCACCTTTGGCACAGGTTGTCAGTTAACCCAGATTTGGGAGACTAACCATCTGTCCAGGACTGTCTCAGGAGAAAAACTGGGAGAGTTGGTCCCTGACCCATAGAGGTAAGGTAGCCCTTTTCTATTTGCAGCGCCCTACACCCACCAAGCAACAGACCCCCTTAGCTAGCACTGCTCTTTGCAACAAACCCAGTCCTCATGGTGAGACCCCATCTTCTGCTGTAACATCCAGAAGAGGACAAATTCTACAAAACCCCTAGCATGTGGTACGATCACTGTAACTCTGCTCCGCCCAGAGCAGCCCTCAAAAGAACTTGCCCCTGCAGCCATGCAGCGTGCATGGAGACAGCTACCTAGCCTTGCTGGGACAGAGCTCAGACCCTCTAATGTTCCCAGCAGCAAGATACACCAGCCTTCGTTGTGCTGTGTGTGCAGCACAGGCGTGAAGACACAAGGCCAAGGCCGGCCGCCCCTCAATCCAAGGTGTAGTGGAGCAGCAGCAGCCACCCAGGTTCTGGTTGCCATTTGGGAGTTTTCTCCAGGAGGGAAAGCTCCCCAAGACCCACTTAGAATAATAAGCCTCACAACTTGCGTGCTGGGCCTAAAATCTACAAAATGGTTGAGTTGCCTCCTGAGGAGAGGGGACCAAAAAGAACCCACAAAACTTGTGGGAGAGACCACAGCCAGCCCTCATGCAGAAGAGCCAGGCTGCCTGTCTTGGACCAGTATACAGGTGGCATCCACTTATGGCCAGTTATAAGCCAGGTTCTGGGCCCGGGGAAGCAGTGCTCACAGGTATGGAGACGGCCTGAGGAAGAGGAGATGGATTTGTAGATGTACCATTTGCAAAGCGGCAACTGGCCCCAAACCCAGAAGAGTCGGAGCCCATCCGCAACGCAGGAGCAGCCACTTCCCTTGGGCTGTGGGATGGAGGCTGGACGTGGACCCTGACCACAGGCCAAGAGGGCCAGAACAGAGGGCCGCCCTGGAGCTGAGAAGGAACCTCAGGGGCTGGGTCTTTATCTGCCCTGAAAAAAGCACATGCCAGGCCACCCTGCTGTCTTCCCAGCTTGTAAGGGTGAGTTCTCTGGCATTCCACAGTCTTCCTGAGGGGCACCTGGACCCTGAAAACAGACCTGGTCCCATCACTCTGAGCCCATGGCCTCTTCCCTCGCTTGGAGACTGCCTGTGCTGAATCCACACTCAGGATTCCCCAGAACTTCCTTTAATGAGGAACTGCTCAACAAGAAGATACAGTTCTGGGCTGGGCATCCTGGAATGTGCCAGAAATGAAGCCACTGTGTGCAAGCTGTCCCCACCATCAAGGCAGCATGGAGTGAGGGCCCCAGGAGGAGGCTGCACTTGCATGGAAAGTAAAGGTCTCTGGAAGCTAAGATACGTCTCGCACCCCAGCCTACCTCTGCGTCTCAAGAGCAGGTCAAAAATACACAGTCCTGGGGCCCCTGGGTGGCTCAGTCGGTTACCTGTCTGCCTATGGCTCAGGTGATCTCAGGGTCCTGGGATCGAGCCATGCATCGGGCTCCCCCTGCTCAGTGGGGAGTCTGCTTCTCCCTCTGCCCCTCTCCTCATGCTCGCTTGCTCACTCTCAAAAATATTTTTAAAAAAGCAGCAGCAGCAGAGTCCTGAGCTTGACTTCAACTGGCCTGGAGGTCACCAAGTTTCATTTTTCCAAGTTTTGCAGGTAATTTTTATGCTCAGTAAAACTTAAGAACCACTGTGGGATTTGTTAGTAGCCATGCGGGACAGACAGGAGGTGGAGGGCTAAAAACTCTGCCATGAAGGAACCCTGTTTCATCTGCCTCCTCATAACCTCCCTGAACTCCCACCTGCTATCATGTAGCTCCTCAGGGAAGACCCGTGGGGGCCCCTCAGCATGCTGGCGCTTGATGGGCTCAGGGACTGGCTACTCAGAGTCTGTGGCCTACTCAGAAAAGGCCGCCTGGCTGCTTGGGCCCTCAGCACCTGCCTCGGGTCTCTGCCCTGACCTGCCCGGGGGACACCAAGGTACCTCCCTCCAGGCTGCCATGGGCTTGGCAGGAAAGTGGGGCCCTGACACGATGGCCTTTCAGGAAAGGTCTGACTCCAGTCCCCGGGGACAAAGATGGACAGAAACCCAGGCTCAGGTGTGGCAGAAAGGAAACCTACACAACAGGAATCTGAGGTGACCTCAGTCCTCACTACCCTCAGGGGCTGGGGACAACACAGGTGCCACAGGCAGAATACCGGCCCAGGGCAGGAGTGGTTCTGTTCCTGAGGGAGGAGACCCCACAAACATGGTCTGGCCCCTTTTGGATGGAATGCTGTCCCCTTTTTTGGCTCTGGTCATAATCAGCTTCTGAAGGGGACAGGGCAGGAGATTCGTCTCTTATCTGTCCTGTCTCAGGGTATGAGAACAACAGATACTGAAAAGGGCCTCCCAATGGCATGGAGGGACAGCAGGAAGGGGCCGGGGCACAGTGACTGGTGGGCAGAGCCCCACAACCTCCCCAAACAAGTGGCACAACGATTCCCCTGGCATGGGCCAAGGGCTGGTATGCTGAGCTCATGACTAAAAAATGTTACTGCACACCCACCCACCCGCCCGCCCCGCAGCCTGTGAGCTGGAAATGTCTTCATAAAATCACACAAAGCCGGGAGAAGCGCCACGGGCCAGCTGGTCCCTCACGTGCCCGCAGCTGCTCAGTGTGGCGCTCCCCTGCCCAGGACCCAGGGAAGCAGACCGGACAGGGGGCGCTGTCGATGGGAGACCGCACACAGTCTCCAAACTTACCGGTGTCGGGGTTGTACACATCTCCATCATTAACCAGCACTTTGTTAAAGAGGACGACGCCCCCGTCGCTGGGGAAAGGCTTCTGGGTGAGCCCCGCAGAGAAGGACACCAGAGAAGGCACTGGAACCCCTGGAGCCAAGAGGACATGGAGCGGGTACAGGGGTCAGAGATCAGGGCCCGGATCACTGAGGCCTATGGGCCAGGCTGGGCAGGCAGCCTCACCGTACTCTTTTGCCTTAAGGTGGTAGAGCACCCGTGGGACACCAAGTGCTCACACGCAAGGGCCAGACCAGTCCTGGTCAGGCCAGTAGCCAGGCCTGCTGAGCAGTGGGACACGCACAGGCTGGGGGTGGGCCTGTGAGGCCACAGGCATGTGTGGGCAGCTGCGTGACACTGGGCGTGTGTGGGCATCGGGGGCTCAGGGCGGGCATGGAGTGGGGCACTGGGAAGCTGGGCACGGCCACACCAGGCACAGACCCAGCCAGGGAGCCTCTTGGCCAAATCCACGAGCTAATGGTTGATGTCTGAGGGAAAGTCCTGGTCTCAGGCCTGACTCTGCCCCTCTCTGAGGGCTCAGTCCAGTCAGCAGTGGTCCCCACCCCGCTGGCGGCCCCCGACTTCCACCCACATTATCAGCCCAGAGGGAGGAGGTAGGGCAGGCAGGAGAGGGGCAGAGGGGGCCCTGGTCTCCCAGCAGACGTACCTGGGGAGGCTGCAGGAGGGGAGTTGGGGTATCCTGGAAAACAAAATGGGGTTGAATGTCAAACAGTAGGCCCACTTTTTCCTCCCTGCCCTTCATGCTGTTTCTTTAAATAGACCTAGAAATAGGCCCCCACTCAAAGCTGCCTTCCCAGGAGCAGAGGCACTGTCGTGTCCTCACTGTGCCTCCTTCCTCACTAGCCCACTTTTCCCTGAGCACAGAAGAGCCCTGAGGGCAAGCTGGCTGGGGTAGAAGGGAGGAGGATGCTGGACTCGGTCTCTCCTGCATGCACGCGTGAGTGGGTGGGTGGGGGCTGGAAGTGCGGGTGGACAAATGGCGTCCTAGACTACAACCAGCTGTAAGGCATGGCGCAAACAGGAGGAAAACTCCTCTCTGGGGAGGCATAGGCGCCTGGGGGAGAGCTGTGATGGCTGCAGCTTGGGGAGGCTGAGCAGGAACGAAGCACCCATGGCTTCTCATGTTCCCAGCACGGGCCCCTCCTGCCTGGAGGCCATGACACCTCAGGGGCCCCGGGGGGCACCAGACCCTTCCTGCTGGGGTCAGCCTGCTCGGGTTTGCTCTGTCCCACGCAGCACCCTGCTTCCCTGTCCAGGCCCCGAGCCTCTGTTCCCCGATCCGCTGAACGGAGTGACTACAGACAGCACAGTGCAGCGAGGACAGCTACTGCAGAGCTGGCACCTGATTCAGTCCCTGGCACGCAGCAGGAGTCCCACACAGGCTCGCTCCCTTTTTCTCCTCCCTCCTGCCTTGCCCCAACACCGTCCCCCTACCACAGCTCACAAATAGCCCTTCCTGGCCACGCACTGAACAAGGCTTTTCTCCTCCAACCTTTAAGCTCCTACTATTTACCCTGCTTTTTGCCTGTGAAGGAGCTGAGTCTTACAGGGGTGACAAAGCTGCCCCAGGCCCCAAAGCCTGCGGTCACGTCCCTGAGATCTGAGCCTGAACCTTCTGGCCCACCCACCCCAAAGGGCGGCATTCTCCGCTGCTGTGCAGTCTTCCAGGCCACACTGGGAGTCCCAGGTACGTTTCCTACCAGAAGTGGGATGCGGTGTTTACAGCACTATCCTTGGGGCTGCCCGGCCTCTGGGGTTTCAGTCAGCATGAACTCATCCCTCAGCACCTCTAAAGAGCTTTTGGGAACTTGCACCCAGAAGGACCCTGCAGCAGCCCCCCCTAAGACTCAGGCTGACCCTCCATATATCCTCACAACACCCAACCTCCCCTACCCTTGGACTCGGATGTGCCAGCCGCAGGGGACTTACCTGGTGCTCCTGCGAAGCCTTCCGTGCTGGGGATGGGCCGCTGCCCCGTCTGGCCGTCCACTCCTTGGGGCAGGCCCCTTCCTGACACGCCCATCCGCCCCGGAGGCCCGGCCTCCCCAGTCTCCATGATGACCCCTGTGGAGCCGGGCAAGAAGGGCAGCCCTGTCCAGCCTGGCCATGCTGGTGGGGGCAGCGGCTGTGGGGGTTTCTTGGGCAGGACGGGCTGCTGGCCTGTGTGTGGCCGTTTTCTGGGGTCCTCAGGAAGCGAGGGAGCACTCGGTGTCGGCAGAGGAGTCGGCTCGGGACGAGAGGCTTCCGTGGGGGCCTCCACCAGAGCTGGGTGGGAGGGCTTTCCAGGCACCTGCGGGGCCTTTCCTCCAGACGGGGGTGCTTCAGAGGGCTCCTCCGCTGAGCATTTGGAAGGTGGAGAGAAATAGGCAGGGTTAAAAACCTCAGACTTGACTGTTCAGCCCAGGCCCCTCTGTGAGACCCTACAGGCTCAGCTCCCTAGGCAGGTTTGTGGTTGGTGGCTGTGCCTGCAGCAGCAACAGCATCAGGGCACTGGCCTGGCGAGCCCAGAGCAGCCTCCCCAGTGTGGGGACAGCGTGCTTCACAGCTTCAGAAGATGGGCCTCAGGTCACCCAGAAGCTGGTGAGGTTAGCGGGGACCAGGGACCAAGGGGTAGGGGGAGGATTTTCAGCCCTTCTACACAATGGCTGCACTCCCCAAAGCAGCACCACTCTTAGCCCCGCACTGAAACTTGAAACTTTGGATTTCTCCGCATGATGATACCACAGGTGTGTCACGAATTACTGAACAGGACCCGCTGCCCCCAACCACCTTATGTTTCCTCGGTCACAAGCCGAGGCCCTGCTGCATGCAGCTGCCACCATGACCCCAGCAGGCGTCAGGGAATTGGAGGCTCCTCTGCAGCAGGCACAGGCCCCAAAGGAGCAGAAACACCCCACACCTCTTGCCACAGTCTTAAGATCACCAACTGAGGGAATTTCCACGGGAAGAACCTGCTGATTCACATTTCCCTGCCCTCGTGGGATGGCGCTGTGACACACCAGGAAGCTGCCTCCCCTTCCTCCTATGAATACATTCCTGGAACCAGGCAGGCTTCCAGGAAGGCTCCCTGAGGGCCCACGAGGCAGCTAAAAATAACCAGGACGGGCAGATACAGGCCTCAAAACCAAACCCCACCCACTTCTGCAGTCGGTATGGTGTTGGCAGTGCCCAGGTCCCGAAACTATATGATGAAGTCCAGGCAAAATCAGTGATTGCATTTTGACCCATGGTCTCGTTTCCAAACTCACTAAGGTACTACAGCGATCAAACACGTGCTCCCCTTCCACCAAAGAGCCATGAAGCTCACACACGCCCAGCCCCAAAGGGACTGACCAGGGCTCCATGAGAGAATTACACCCTATGGAGAATGCTTCACCACTTTCTCCGTCATCCGAAGGGCAATACAGAGCTAACACTTAGATGCAAGAGAAGAGAATTCACATCATTCAATGGAACAGCATCAGGCCTCAATTCTCTTCAGAACCGTCGTTGAGAAGCATTGGGTTAGATAGAAACTGTGATAGAGGGACTGCAGACATGGGGACATCAGCGACAATGGAGAACAGGAGAGAAGAGTTTGGAAACACAAAGTCTGCCCATTGATTTAGGAGGCTCCCAACCCTCTTTCTCTTCTCGGCTCCCAGGACACTTATTTATAGCTTAGGTTGGAGAAAGGAAGAATCTCCAAACTGACCCCATAATGAAACCCACCAGCATGAAATCTTATCCAGTGCCTCACCTTCAAATGTGAACCATGGTCAAGATCACATGGTATGCAAGGAGAGCCTCCGAAAAAAGACAGACTAAAACAAGTCATCCAACCAATAAAAAGGAACTCTGAAGAAATATACAATGCAAGGAAAGAAACATGTAAAACTCTCAAAAAAAAAAAAAAAAAAAAACAAAAACAACACCAAAGACACCATCAGCAATGCAAGTATAGAGTGGTATAAAAAGGGATAATCAGAATCAGGAAGAGTCTTTGCTAATAAATATATGCTTGCCAAAATAAGCAAATTCAATGAAAGAGTTTGGTAGATAAAATCAAGGAAATGTAGAACAAGGGGGCGCCTGGGTGGCTCAGCGGGTTAAAGCCTCTGCCTTCAGCTCAGGTCATGATCCCAGGGTCCTGGGATCGAGCCCCGCATCGGGCTCTCTGCTTAGCGGGGAGCCTGCTTCCTCCTCTCTCTCTCTCTCTGCCTACTTGTAATCTCTATCTGTCAAATAAATAAATCTTTAAAAAAAAAAGAAGGTAGAACAGGAAGATGAAATGATAGACGACAGGAAGGGCACCAAAAGAAAATTAGTCCAGAAATCTTCCAAGAAAAAAATCAGAGAAACAGACATAGGATGGACGATGAGGTGGTAAGGTGGTAAGGTGAGAAGCATCAAATACACACACACACACACACAATTTGATTCCAGCACAATTATTAAATAAAAGACCTAAACCAAGGCATATTCAGAACACTGATGAAAAGGGAAGATCCTATAAGCTTTCAGGGGGAAAAATATTTAAAAAGTGATTTTAAATCCAAAAAGCATCATCAGGCTTCTCAACAACAGAAACTAGAAGACAAGAGAACAATGTCTTCAAATTTTGAGGGCATAACTGCTGATCTTGAATTCTCTACCCAGCCAAAATATCCATCAATTATGATTCAAGAATAAATATTTTCAGACATGAAATGTTAAAAAAAAAAAACTATCAGGCCTCTTAAAAAGCTTAGAAAACATGTTCCACTGAAACAAGTAAACCATGAAAAAGAGCAAACAGCCCAAGACAGGAGAGGTTCAAGAAATTTCTAGGATGGTAGAAAAGGAAGTTTCAAACTGAAAGCCCTTTAGCAAGTCCAGAGAATAAGCCATCCAGATGGAATCAGAAAGAGAAAGAACTCCAGAGGGGGAGATCATGAATTTAAAAAAATAAAAATAAAAATGGAACCAACAAATTATCTGCTAC
Organism: Meles meles; assembly: GCF_922984935.1. Classification (NCBI taxonomy): domain Eukaryota; kingdom Metazoa; phylum Chordata; class Mammalia; order Carnivora; family Mustelidae; genus Meles; species Meles meles. Next base: position 43,095,873 of record NC_060077.1, read on the forward strand.
CTTATATGGAATAGAGAGAGGATACCTTAGGGTAAGAAGAATCCAAAGTAGATACATAAAATCTAGCAAATAATAATGTAACACTGCTACTAATTCAAAGAAGAGCAAAACAAAATGCAACATAATCATATTCAGCTATATTGAACTATTTAGCTCATAACAGCATAAATATCGACTACTGATTAGTCGTAAATTCTAGTGGGAGTTGGGGGGGGCGGGGAAGCAGGAGAGATATAAGTGAGCCTAATACATAAACTAATGCCTATAGCTAATACTTGCTATGTAATGTCTAAATATGATATACATAGTATCTATATAGAGAGATATTTAAAATTAATAAGTCAATTTAGAAATATAGAGGTAAATATCAGGGGGAGATAGCCAAAAGTGTTGCATGTAGCTGCCTCTGGGGAGCTAGAAGTTCCAGGGACAGGTGGGGACAGGGGGTGGTTTCCTTATAAGCCTTTCAGTACAAGTTTGTTTATTTTTATAAAATGTAACTGAAGAAGACACTCTCCGAGGGCCTGTTTCTACCCTTGCCTTCCAATGCAAGCACCACCTGCCTGCACTCTGCATCTGTCCTCCCTTCCCTCCTCCTCACGCCGTGCTGCCCATTCAGAGCCCTGCCTCCCAGCTGGTCTCCCTTCCCTTCTGGGGCTGCCCCATCCATGTCACTCCTCAGGCCTCTTTCCTTCCCCATCCCCCACCTAGGGCTCCTGTCCTGTAGTCCAAGAGTATGTGTCTCCACCCAAAATTTAAACACTTTCCCTCAGTCCTCAGTGGATGGCGGTCCGCAAAGTACAAGCCCCCTGAACTAGTCCTTATTTTCTTACCTGTTCCTACCACACTCTCCAAACCAATGCTCTTTCTCTGAAAGCCACCAGCATTCTCCTGGTCCCCCCATCCAGTGACTCAGTCATATTCTCTCTCTCACTTACACACACTTCCACACACTCAGACACACACAATCTGTTGAAAAGTCCTGCTGATTCTAATCCTGAAATACTTTGGCTCCTCCTTCCACACCTTTTTCAGAATGCACTTTTGGAAAGCTTTCTAGACATAGGATCGCTCGAAAATCTGCAGTTGTTTCCCAATGCTCATAAAATCCAGCCGAATCTCTCCAAACATCCCGAGTCCCCCCACCTGCTCCAACTCCTCCTGCAGCCTCAGTGTCCTCACTGGCGCCCTGCCCTCCTCTGAGCTGCCCTGCCTTTGCATCTTTGCTTTTAGTGTTCCCACTCCCTAAGACAGCTTCTTCCAGCACCTTCCCTGAAGACCCGGTTCAGACACCACCTCTCCCAGGAAGCCAGCAGGGATCTGCCTAACAGAGCTTGAACAATCCCACCTCTGAACCTTGAAGCACTTTGAGCCTCTGGGAGCTCTTTCAATTTTTTTAATATCATTCCTGTCATGCTGGATGATGAGCCATTGAGCACACATTTTAACGAGATTTTATCCTCCGGTTTGGCACAGGGCCGCATCACATTGAGACATTTAAGTGTTTGGTGAATGAATGAAGGCTAGAAGGATTGCAGGTACTAGGGGTCACACCCTAATCCCTGGCCAGCCATGGCATTAGGCACCTGAATTTTGGCCAAAAGTCTTCGTCATTCTGGGGGTCTCATAGGGCAATGCTGGTCCGCAGGGACCGTTCTTTTATATCCATCGCTCCTTCAACACCCAGGCTTGTCACACAGGGTGGAAGCCAGAGGAAAAAGAAGAAACAAATATCCTCCACTGATCTCCTTGCGGAGGGCACCCATGCTTGCTGTGAGCAGCTGACTGCTCCAAGAGGTGTCGGTCAGGGCCGTGAAGACAAAGCTGCCCTGCGGCCAGTCATTTCCCCAGCCCCACCCCCTCGCCCCTAGCTTATGCCGGCTCCCCAGCATCACCGTATCAACGCAGATGCATGTATTACAAAGACTGGGACAGCATTTTGCTCATTCTGGAAAGATCACTCCTGGCCGTGGCTATCTTTCTGAACTCAACATGTGTTTCTAATTCAGAGAGTGACCATTTGAACTGAGCCGTCCCAAAGAGCCCAGGGTTGCTGCCCAGGCGTCTGTCTGAGCGGAGGGAGGCGTAGGAGGGGCGGGCCGCACCCCATGTGCGCTGCCTCCGCCCCTGGAGCCGCCCCAGGCTCCAGTCCTGATCTGCCCCTGTGGCCTCAGGCCGCCCCAGCCGACAGGCAGCACCGCAGCCCTCTGCGGACGGCCTGGTACCCAGCCGCGAAAGCCGCTCCTTCTCCTCCAAAGTTCCTATCAAATGCCAATTCCGCCCTCGCTAAAGCTAAGTCCTGCGGAAGCCCAGCTGCAGTGCTCCCTGAGACGACGCGCGAAGAACGGGGATCCTGCGGCCGCTTTGCCCCCGGCGGGGGGGACAGGAGCCCGGGTTGTGTCTGTGCCCTGCGCCGCCAGGACACCCCAGAGGGAGGCCGGCTGTAAGGTGGCGGGAAACAGCAGGAAGGAGGGCCCGTGGGGGCGTCTGTTCCAGAAGCAGAGCAGGGGCACAGGCTGGCCTGCGGTGTCGGCGTCGGCCCGGCTGGGCTGCGGGAAGGCCAGCGACCCCTCCCGCCTCATCTGCCTCCTCCGTTCATACAGGCCAGACCCAGGCCCCCGCCTGCCAACCAGACCGAACCGGTGCCCGCTTCCCTCGCTGTCACGCACTGTGCGGGCGGCAGAGGGGGCGGCCGACCTGCCGGGAAGCCTGGCAGGTGGCCATCGGGCCTCCAGACGCTCCCAGGCCGCCCGCGAAGTCTCCACAGCGGACCACCAGCGCGGGCCACGGGGAAGGGGCTGCCCCGGCTCCCCGCAGCAGTGCGGCTGACGCATGAGCGCCCCCCTCCCGGGCACCCCCGGGGCACTGCAGGCCTGCCGGGGACGGCGGGGGCGGGGAGCGCCCTTACAGCCCCTGACCTGGTCTCGGGGCCACGGTTCTACTCTGAGCACGCGGTGACCTGGGCGCGGCTGGCGGCTCTGGCTGGAATGACAGGAAGCCCTGGGAGCCACGGAGGAGCGCAGTGTGGCCTCCTAGAGAGGGCGACGGAGTGAGTCCGGAGGCAACCACGTGGGAAACCCCTGAATGGGGCCATATTTCCCACCAGCGCAACCTAGAGAACACGGAGACGCAGACACAGACGTACTGGTGGCAGTGAGACGTCTGAAACGGGAAAGAATTTGCAAGCACAGAATCCCAGGGTTGGGGGAGTCTCACCTAGCCGAGCCTCAACATCACGTGGGAATATTCTGGGGGCAGGGAATAGAATTTCACACGCGGATCCTAAAATCCCTATAGAAATGCACAGGATCCACACTCCCTGCCTGAAGACTTACTACAAAGCTGCAGTGAGGGAGATGGGAAGCATGGAAGAGTCCGCAAGTGGACTGGCTCACACCAAGTCCCCTCGGGTTGCCCCCCAGTGTCAAAGTCGCCATTTCATTCTCTCTCCTCTCCCTTCTTCCCTGTTTCTCCCCTTCTTTTGGGCACAGTTCGCCCTGGGTGGTGATAATCCTGCTGCCTTTGAAGTGACCTTCCTTCTGCTTCTGAGACCAGAACCAGGGTGTTTTGTTTTAATTACAAATTTGATAACAAATTCCTGGGTCACGTCTCATCCCTGTTGAGCAGGAATCTCCTGAGTACCCCCCACCACCACCACCAAGTTATTTTTCTAAAGCTCCCTGAGGATTTTTGCATGCAGCTATGGGAGAGCTCAGCCCTGAGAACACCACCCTTCTAAATTCAAGGCTACAATGCAGAAAAGCAGCTGTTACTTACGCCCACTGAAGGACATGACCAACACAGATGCCCACAGGGTCAAAGGGTGCATCTTGCTGGAGTCAGGATGGTCTGAGTGTACGCAGTGTGCTTTCCCCTTTCTATCTTTAAAAAACCCTGACTTGGTCCATCATGCTCTTGGACCTAAACCAGCCCCAGATTCAGCCAATTTCAACTTGAGAGCCCACGGCAGCATTGTGGCATCAGACCACTCTTCCCCTCGCCAAGTTTTATGGTTAAATATTTGGAAAACCCATGCTTTTTCATTCTCATGGCACAGCTTGCATTAAGCAACTTGATAAAGATGGTATTCCTAAATCTCGAACACTCCTAAACGAAACATTGTGCTGCTTCTAATGCAAGTACTAAGAGAAACACCCCTCCGACATGAGCAGAAGAAACAGATGGGGGGATATGAAAAAGGAAGTAAGGCGGCTGTCACCGGGATCTGTTGAAACAACATCCTGGTATCTAGGCGGGCACATCCCTTCTTGGGACAGTGACGCAGGGTAAGAGAGCTTCCCTGATGCACAGAAGTATTCCTCTGCCTGCCATCCACACCCAACAGGAGCCCCAGGTTTCTCAACTCCAGGAAGCCCCTCTTTCCCATAATAAGAGGCACAGTCCAAACACTGGCATCTAGCCAGGACTCAGCATCTAGGTCACACCAGGAGGCTGGGATGCACCGGCTATCAAAGGAGGGCAGCCAGCCACGGACTTGCTGATGATGCTCAAGTTACAGGCCAGGGCAGTACTCGGGGTCCAGGCAGGAAAAGATACCTTTCACCCAGGCTGGGAGCAGACCCTGGAGCTGCCTGCCACAGAGCTACTCCTACCCCGCAAGATGCCAACCCAGGGAAAGGCAGCGGGTGCCAGCCAGAAGGGCAGGGCCCCACGCATCTCCAATGATGGGAGTGAGCATGGGCAGGGAGAGGGCCAAACGCCTACAGCCACATCGGACAGAAGGACAGAGGACTTACCAGCCTAACTTCATCCCAAGTGCTGAGCCTCTCATGAACAGAGCTATTTGAACGTGAATCCTGAATAGCTTGGGAGGGGAGATTTCTGGGCTTTTTGTACTTCCCACCTGACCCCCAACTTAGAAAAGAAAAAAAAAAAAAAAAGAAAGAAAGGAAAAGAGAGAAAACCAGCACTGGGTATCTGGAACATTCCACAGAGCAGCCAGGAGCCTGACATGCAGGGCTCTCATCCCATGTCTGTTCTGTGGACAGGCTGCTCTGGCTTCTCTGAGACTGAGTGCCTGGGGGTTTGTAGGAAATGAAAGGGAGAAAAGTTCAGTCATGAGCCGAGTAAACATCTATTACAAGGGACAGAGGGTTAAAATAATAGGTAATGCCCACTGAGTGATTACCAAGGGCCAGGCACTATTTAATACTCCACTCCTTATGAGTATTAATCCTCTTTAAACCAACTTTTTGAGGTAAGTGTCATTATTATTTCCAACTAAAAGATGCAGGAAGTGAGGTAATTAGGTAGATAAATGACTTCCCCAAAGTCCCAGAGAAAGCATGGAGGTAGCTGGGATTGCAAACCCAAGAAATAGATGCTGCATGGGTCAAAATCCTCTGATAGTTCTTCATCATACTTAAATCTTTTACCATAGCCTATAAAATCCTCCATGATATGGTTCCTACCCCCTCTCTGACCTTAATGCTTAGGACATACTCCCCTTGTTCATATACTTGGTAAAACTAGCATTCTGAGTTTTTCAAACAGGGCAAACTCATTACTGCCTCAGGGCCTTTGAACATGCTGTTCTGTCAGCCTGGAACACTTCCCACAGATCTCTGCAGGGTTCTACAAAGATGTCATCTCCACTGAGCAACCCTCCCCTGGTGATGCACCTAAAATATATTGCTGTCTCCTCTTCTTCATGAACTTACTCTGTTGTATCTTTCCTTGTGGACTGAGCACTGGCTGAAATCAGATCACTATTTGCTTGGCTGTGCATTGACTGTCTTTCTACCAGAGTAAAACATTCACGAGGCTGGCACTGCAGCCCCAGGACGCAGCTCAGATTGTATGAGCTGAATGAATGAGTACAGGAATGAATGGTGGGTGGGATGGAGGCAGCCAGGAGAGGGGCATCACATTTTACCGAGCTCAAGGTGAGATACTGGTTCTTTACCTTTTGGAAGCTAGGCACTTCTCTGTGTCCAGATGAAAACCATGGACCTTTGGTCCAAAAAAATAGCCAACATTTCCAAATTCCAAGAGTCCCTTTTAAACCGCAAGGAAGAACATCTGCATTAATGGGAGGGAGACGAAATGGACTTGGAGCTATATAAGCATCAGCAGAAGTCCCTTTGGCTCCCACCCTGGGTCCTTCTGGAAAATTCAGGCCCCCTTAGGGATGCTTCTGAAGAAAAGAACGGCATCCGAGAAGAGGGCAGTGCGCTGGGTAGAAAGGCCAAACTTCGCCTCCCTGGTCGGTCCAGCCATCTGGTTCCTGGTCCAAACTTACATCGTGCATCCTCATCCCTGGGCCTTTGCTCCCTGAGGCAGATAGGACTATCATTAATATTCCTTCCCTCCCAACGCATACAAACCATGTCACCCTCAAGAGCTAACTTGCGGGGCACCAGGGTGCCTCAGTTGGTTAAAGCCTCTGCCTTCAGCTCAAGTCATGATCCTGAGGTCCTGGAATCAAGCCCCGCATCTGGCTCTCTGCTTAGTGGGGAGCCTGCTTCCCCCTCCCTCTCTCTGCCTGCCTCTCTGCCTACTTGTGATCTCTGTCAAATAAGTAAATAAAATAAAAAGAGCTAACTTGCTTTGACCAACAGAATGTGGCAGACAGGCGGCCATGCCTGGAAGGGGCCCAGCAGCTTCTACTTTCCTTTATGGATCAGTCACCATGTAGTAAGTCTGACTACTTTGAGACGGCCATGCTGTGAAGCAGCCCAAGTTAGCCAGAGAGAGAGAGAATGGCCTCATGGAGGAACCCTGACCTTCCAGCCCAGCCAGGCCCAGCTGCCAGCTGCTTATGGCTGAGAGACTGACTCAGGCTAGTCAAACGGAGCAGAACCACCAAGCCCCACCGAGGTCCTGATGCACAGAAAAACAGAAAGCATTTTTTGTTTTCCAGGTATGCTTTCCCTCCTGCTTTTCTGGGCCTGAACCATCCCTTCATTATTCGTTCCAGTAACACCTCCTTCTAGAAGCTTCTCTTATCATTCCCCCTCACTCTTCCCCCTCCAGCCTCTAAACTCTCAACCTACTCAACCTTGAAGCCTTGACTCAGGGGCTCTCTCCTGACTTCTACAGTGGCCGCAGGTGCCTATGCACCCCGCCCCCCGCCCCCCGGCTCCATTCCCATGACCATCCCTTTCTCAGCTTGTTGGCCCTCAGACTGTCATTGTCGCATGCATTGTCATCCACATAATCCACACGCATAGCTCATTAATTACCACATAATAGAGGCTCGGTGAGATCTTATGAACTGAAAGGATAAACCCTATAGCATTGGCTGGGCCTTACACACTATCACATTCATTCTCTCTGCAGCCCTGTGTGGCTTTCCCACTCTGACTGAAAATGCCTTGAAGGTCAGGATCATGCTATTCATTCTCTCCACGTCTCTCACAGAGCCCTGCACACAGCAGGTGCTCAATAAAGGTTCACTTGACTTTTAACAGGCCGATGTGTGACTTTCACTGTGACCTTCACTCCTGATTTGCCCCCGGACCTCTGCTACTCAGGCTCCAGAACTCCCAGACCTGGATGCTATACAAGGAGAAAGAAAGCCCTGCTTGTTTATTTTTGGTTCTTTTCAATCAGTGGAATTCTCGAAAGTCCACACATTCTACATTCACAGTGATGAATTCATTCCAGAAGGATCATCTTTGAGAAGCTACATTCTCTTTAAAGACATTCACCTCTGACATGATAGACAAGTGTGAAAGAGTTAACACAGCTTCCCGCACCGCCTGGGAGTTGCAAATCAACTGGAAATATCTGGTTCAATCTGTTATTATAAAGCACAGTCCAGACAGCGCTGTCACCCCAAGGACAATCATTCTATGAACACACACAGTGTTGTGACCTTTAGTCAACATTCCAGAGATACAGGAGCTGTGTGGGCCTGGGAGGCGGGGAGGGTTATAAATAGTGTAGTGTTGTGGGCCTCGCACTGGGTTGAAGGCCCGCTTCCCCGTCCTGGCGGGCCTGGGTGCCCCCTTATCTACAAGTCCCTTATCTCCAGGAACAACCAAAGCACTTTCCTACCTGACTACCCCAGCCCCTCCAACTTCCTGGGGACCTAGTCGGGACTCACCGACTAGGGTTGGGTCACCGACTGGGTTTTAGGTCTCAGTTTGAACCTAAAATCCTAGAGGCTCACTCCAAACCATAAATTCTCGGTTCAACAGGTGACGGCCTTTGTCACCTGGAGCTGAGCAGAGCGAAAAAGGTGATAAAAGGCCAAAGAGGAAGAGAGGAGAAAACAGGAAGAGGGTCAGGAAGTGGGGTCCTTCTAGGCCCCCAGAGGGGGTCGAGTGGGGGTCTAGGGCCACCACAGTTGGCCCTCACCAAGTCCTTTTGGACCCCATAAATCTGTGTTCAACTCTGGGATATGCAAAGGAGATGTGCTCCGGACTGGAAGAAAATTCTTGGATGCAGCCCATCGGGTTCCATCCCGGCTCTGCCACTTCCTGGCTATGTCCCCCTGGGTACACTTCCCCTGGGGAAAGCAGTGCACCTTCCCCATGAGGCGGTTGGGGGGCTCTAAGACATGCCCCCTGAGTGAATCAGCTCAGTGCTGGTACACAGAACGTGCTTGATAAATGTGAACTCACTTTCAGTCCCTGCCTCCAATTAGAGAAGGCTGTCTCATGACTGAGACAACTCAAATGAAATAATGGAGGCATAAGAGAAGCTCTGTCCTTCAGGGAAGATGGGCTGAACCCTCAAGTCGCAAAGAAATGAACTCTGTTGCGTATATTACTTCATGTTATTAAGGAACCACTCACTCATTCATTCATTCAACAAACATTTACTGAGCATCTAACATGCAGCAAGCATTGCTCTAGGCACAGTGGTTCTAGGCACCACACAGCCTTCAACAGTCACTGCCCCTAAAATGTTTTTTGTCCAGCATCTGGTCCCTATCTCTGGAAAGGAAGAAGACAGGATTCTACTTGCCATCTCCTAGGCCTCAGATTTCAGGGGCGAGGAGGTAGCCTGAAGACGATGCGGACGAAGATTATAATGACACCCGCAAACGAAAGGCGAGGCTGTGGACAAGTGAACCGGTAAGCATACAGGAGGCTCCCTGACTAAAAATGGGACATCGCTATCCACTGCTCCAAGCTGTCACGCCAAGAACGGGACCCCAACTCTACGCTCAGCAACATGACAGAAATACACAGATGGACATTTGCCATCCTCCCTGTGGCGAAGGAGTGTTCCTTTTTCATTTTCAATTTGTTGTCCTGATACTTCTGTAAATGCACAGACGGTGAATGCTACAGTGATGACAAAATGTTTTCAATAAAAGTTTCCAAATACTCTCGATGTGGGTATTTATCTCACTGCCACTCAGCACCAGTGATTCACAAGCTGGCGCCAACCTACGAACCACACTTAAGGGAGGACTGATGCAGTGAGTTCCACGGGCCATCCAAAGTCTAGCATGACACACGTGGCAAGCAAATACAAGAAATGGAACTGCAGAGGTCAACTTACTTGCCGACGGCTGAAATCGGATCAGGTCTTGCAGGTCGGTAGAAATCTGGAAAACGTGGCTGTAGAACTGCTGGACGGAATTCTTCAGGCCAGATATGTCTCTGGAATGTGACCGGAGTGTCCCGTTCATCTGCCTGACACAAGTCCAGAGGCTGCTGACATGCTTGTTAAGCCCCTCCTTGATCCTCTGAAGACTTCCTGAGATGGAGTCCAGCTTGCTGCAGGTTTTCTCCAGGTGAGACACCCTGCTCTCCACCACGGAGACGTCCCTCTGGACCCCGTGTGTGTTTTCCTTACAAGCGTCCAGCTCAGAGAGGACCCGATTCTGCAGCTGCTGCCACCTCTCCTCCAGCTGGCTGCAGCAATGGGCCAGGGGGTCCCGGGGAGATGGCAGGGGCTCCAGCGTCCTTCCTTGCTCACCCCCCATAGGAAACCCACCCCCTGCCATGTTTTTACCTTCTCTACAGCTGTTTAGCTCATTCTGGAGCTGATTCACATCATCCTCTGTGTGGTTTAGTTGAGAATAAAGAAAACGAAAATCCTGCTGAAGTTTCTGGATGCTACGTTCGGTTTCTTGAAACTTCCTATGCATCGTGTCATTCAGAGATTTCAAAAGGCGCAAACTATCACCCGTTAGGTGGTCTTCTCCATTTGGCCAAGTATCTTCTATCCCATGAGGCTCTCTCGGGAAGTTCTGCAGGCAAATATCCTCCACAACTTGAACTTTGTCCTTCAGGTGATTTAACTCTATCAGGACCTGCTTGTTCCCAGCCCCTGACACCCCTGGTAAGGCTGAGGCTGGGGGGGTGAGTTCTGCCTCAGTGCTGTTGGCCACCTCCAAGAGAACACTCCCCAGGCGCTCTTCCAAAGACTGTATTTTCTGATCAAGAAGTTGCTTCAGGTCATCCACCTCACCATTAATGGTCCCCCGAAGGGTTTCTTCAATGTAAAAGCAATGTTCTTCCGCGTTCTTCTCTGTCACATTGATCCTTGCATCTAGTTCATTCCATCTGGCATCAAAGTCCATGTCTGGCTCTGGAACTGCAAGGCGGTCAAATTCATTGTCCAGTCGTGCATTCAGCATTCTGGTGGCTTCAGCAACTCTTTCGATTTTCTGGTCTAACATCTTGATCTGTTGCCCAAAGTCACCATTCTTTTCACCACCGCAGCATTCTGACAGAGCTGAAGGATCTTGTACCCGGGCTCGAAGATCATTTATTTCTTTTCTCAGGTTTGTTTCCTTCTCTCCTATAAGTTCAATCACTCCTAGGTAGCTGCTGCCGTAGTCATCACACTGCTGTTGGAGACCAATCAGCTTGTACTCACATGAGTTCTTCAGATCAGCCAGCTTTCTGTCCATTCCCTCCATGAGCTCCTCTCTCAGGGCATCAATCTTACTATCGACATAGGCTTGGTAGAGCTCATTGGTCGTCATAGTCACAGTAGGGCCCTGGGCAGCCTCCTGGAGCTGTCTGAGCTGTCCTTCATACCCCTTTACCTTCCCATCCAGCTCTTCCAGCTTGTCACTCTTGGTCTTCAGAGCATCCTTGACCTCAGCCAACTCAGACTTGATGTCCTTCATGCCAGATTCCTTATTGTTGAGGACATCGGGAAGTTGGACGGTCTCCGTGTCTCCGCCAACGGCACTGTCGGGCACTTGTTGGGGGTGCAGGTTACTGAGCCACGATGCCAGCATTTTGCTGGCATCGTCCTGAATGGCATGTTTGAGGTTTTCGTTCACTCCAGCAATGGAAGACTGGAGATCAAGAACTGTCCTTGTGAGTCGGAGAACCTTCTCTTCAAGCACCTGGATTTTCTTTTCCTGAAGTTCCTGTGGCCCCTGTTTTGGATCTACCGTTTGGCTTGGTTCTGCTGTACGAGTTGGTGACAAAGTCTTCTTGGGCTCTGAGACTTGGCTTGGTTCATTATCTGTTACAAAGAAAGAGTCAGAAATGACTTAACGCATTCTACCGTTTCCCATTTTCTGCAAAGCCAATAAACAGCATACTTGAGGAATATTCTTAAACCTTCACGTATAGATCCCCTCTCACCACAGCCAATTGTGGTAGAGAGAAAAAGACTATGGGCTTTGAGTCAGAGAGACCTCCCCTTGCATTCTGGCTTCACTGTTTACTGTCTGTTCTTGAGCAAGTTAATTAACTTCTGTGAAGTATAATCCCCTCATCTACCAAGCAGAGATACTAACTTCCTTCTTAGGGTTGTTAAGAGAACGTGTACATGGCATATAATAGACAGTCAATGGTCTCTTCCACCCTAAAGGGAAGTATTCTTAATCTGCTTGGTCATACGAGCACATTATTCCCACATTAGTGAAAAGCAGCCACACCCCACTGGTTGACTACATACTGTAAAACCACAAGAAGCCACTTTGGTAAGATCCGCCCATTAGCTGTTGGGTGGTATGATATCATATAAGCAGTAAGTTATCCTCCAGGCAACTCCTAAATGTTCTTTGACTTTTATTAACTTTGCTAGGCTAAAGGAGTCTCACAGACATTGTTCAGCACCCTTATGCAGTTGGGGAAACTAAAAGCAAAAGAGATAGAGCAGTGATCCTCTTGGCATTTCCTAATGATAAAGTCACATGGTCATATATATTAAGATTCACTAAATCAAAGAATATAAACATTGAATTTTTGATCACCTGAGAAATATACCTCCAAGGAAACAGTCTGAATGAAAGGAAGAAAAAAAGTTATAAAGATGAGATGAGTCATAAAAATGAAAATAAAGTAATCAATAAACTAAACATACAAACAAACAAACAAATTACTGAAACCTGAGGTCATAGGAGATTAGAAGCAAACCATGCCCCTGAACATGGATAGCAGGATACGAGAAACATGAGAAAGAGCTAACAGGGGCACCTGGATGGCTCAGTTTGTCAAGGCTCCGGCTCTTGATTTCAGCTCAGGTCATGATTTCAGGGTCCTGGGATCAAGAACCACGTTGACCTCCCTGCTCAGTGGGGAGTCTGCTTCTCCCTTTCCCTCTGCCCTTCCCACTGCTTTCTCTCTCTCTCTGAAGTAAATAAATCTCAAAGAAAGGAAGGAAGGAAGGAGCAAACAACGCCAAGCCTGCACACATAGAGACTATCTTGACAGGTGGAAAAAGTCAAACACAATCTATGCAAAGAAATAAACTGCATTAAGGCACACTGAACAACCACTAGAAGTAAATGTAGAACACTGCAGATATTTGAGTCTACTGTTCGTTGTTTTTTCCTCCCCTAAACTTTGTACACAATCATAACCACAACTATTATTCATTAAAATCAACTTAGTGGTAAAACCAAGACTAGAATTCAGATGGCCAAACTCCCAAGCAGAGAACTATAAAGAATACCTTATTTTCCACACTTAAAAAAGTATTCTACTTCAAGCTGCTAGGAGAAAAAACCAAGCTGTTGAATCACATACAGATGAAATGCCATTCTGAAAAAAGGAAATGAAAGCAAAGGGCAGGAGATTGGGGGGAAATCCACATGTAAGGAAATGCTTCTTCTACCCACTCCCAGTGACTGTGGAAACTGCCACAGCTTCGTGAAAGGATAATTTGCTTATGTATCAAAATCTCAGAATTCCTTTGCCCCTGCAATTATACTTCTAGAAGTTTATTCTAGTAAATAATCAGGGATGAATCTAAAAATACTAAGAGGAAAAAATGTTTATTCAAATACTATCTACAAAAAAACAACAAAAAATAACAAATACTATCTATAATAGTGAAAAACCACAAACAACCTAAGTGACCATTAATAGGGGATTGTGTTCAAATAATCACACTCTCAAAAGCCATTAAATGATACCGTAGATTATTTAATGAATGGTTGTTCATTATAGATTAAGTTTAAAAATAAGTTGGTTTTTTTTTTTTAAGATTTTATTTATTTATTTGACAGAGATCACAAGTAGGCAGAGAGAGAGGAGGAAGCAGGCTCCACACGGAGCAGAGAGCCCAATGTGGGGCTCCAACCCAGGACCCTGGGATCATGAGCTGAGCCGAAGGCAGAGGCTTTAACACACTGAGCCACCCAGGTGCCCCAAGTTAAAAAATAAGTTCTAAAGATAGCATGTTCTTGGGGCACCTGGATGGCTCAGTCAGTTAAGCCTCTGACTTTTGCTCCGGTCATGATCTCAGGGTCCTGAAAACAAGCCCCACGTCAGGCTCTGTGCTCAGCGGGGAGTCTGCTTCTTCCTCTCCCTTGGCCCCTCTCCCCCTCCTTCTGCCTGTACTCATTCTCGAGTGTGCACAATCTCTTGCTTTCTCTCCCTCAAATAAATAATTTTAAAAAATAGTATGTTCTTTATAATGGTAGTGGATTAAGGATAAGCACTTCCTTTTCATTCCCTTATGAAATCTCATTAAAATGACAAAACAAAACAAAACAAAAAAACAGAACAATCATGTCATGTATAAAAAAATTAAGAATCAGAATGGTTTGGGACATTTTAACAGCTGCACTGGAAGCTAGAAAATTGAGTGATACTTTCAAAATCCTAAAGGAAAGTTATCTCAAATCTAGAATTCTAAAGGTAGAATAAAAATGTTTTCAGACTATATAATAATAGAAAGTGTACCTCCCACACAATCTCATTAAACTACTGGAGGATGTGCTTTACCAAGACAGGGCAGTAAGTTGAGAACAAGCAGAGAGTAAAGGAAAGAGGGAATCAATGGGAAAGATACAAGTAAGATCACCAGCTGGCAGCTGTGAACAAGGAAAAGAGGATAACCAGGTGGGGCAAGTAAGAAAGCTCTAGAAGAGACCGCTTCAGGAAGATAACACAGATGTGTCTAAACATAATGAGAGGACATCTAGATAATCATCCAGAGGAGAATTTGGGTTAAAATAGGGACAAAGACATAAAAAAAAAATCAAGCAAAGGAAAATATAAGACAATTACTAACTCTAAAGAAACCATAAAGCTGTGTAAGAAAGACAATAGATTCAGAGTATATTACATGGCTCAGCTGTGAACATTATCTGTACAGTTACTACAATGTAAACAGTAAGTATTAAACTAAAAACCTGGTATAAACTGTATGGAAAGATGAGGGTACAGGAGCCATGTGCTGGAAAGCAGAGGAAAAGGAGTCCAACCCTCACCTTCCTCACCTTCCATGATGAGAGGTCAATAGACATGGAGGTAAATTCCAAAAAATGATCTAAAGAGTTGAAAGGAATTACCGCTGAGAAGGGAAAGTGGGAAAGAATGAGGGTCACTGCTTTCCTAATAGTCCTTTTAAAGCTATTCGACTCAGGAAACTACATACAGGCTTAAATTTTATAAAATAAAAATGAAAAAAAGTAAACTATTCTGATCCAACAGTTCCCCTTCATGTGTCCCCGTCATATTATCTGTGATGACTTATTGTAATTACTTGTCTGACGTTTGCCTTCTGTGGGTTCAGGGACTGCCTGTTTTGTTTTTCAATTTTCCCAAGTATCTAGTGTACAGCCTGCCAGATATAGAAGCTCCATAAATATTTGTGGGATGAATAAGTACATTTTTCTTTAACAAAATGTATGTGCAGACATAGGAAGTGACAAATACATGATAACAAAATGTTAGCAGTAGTTAATATATGGTGGTGAGATTATGTATTAAGTATTTCTCCATACTTTATAAGCATTCTTTAATTGATATGCTTCACTTTTTACAAAAAATTATTTTAAGATCTATTTTACAGAACAATATTGGGAAATACTAAGTTTCAAAATTGATAGTACCTCATGGAAAATATACTCATTTGAAGACAACCATCAAATTCATGAGGTAACCTAGGTTACATTTATTCTCACTGAGCTTAAAAAAGAAAAAAGATAAAAGGACAATTTTTAATCCATAAAAGTCATTTGCTTAATGTTATACCAAAAAAAAGTGAAAATTATCACTGATTTCTTAATTATTCATTGAGTTTGTGCTACTTCAAAGACAATTCAGAAACAGATTTAAAAACAACTTCACTGATGCCTCTCCCTCTTAGCTTTGCAAATATCTCACCCCAAACAGAATGGGGCGCCTGGGTGGCTCAGTGGGTTAAGGCCACTGCCTTCGGCTCAGGTCATGATCTCAGGGTCCTGAGATCGAGCCCCGCATCGGGGTCTCCGCTCGGCGGGGAGCCTGCTTCTCCCTCTGCCTGCCTCTCTGCCTGCTTGTGATCTCTGTCTGTCTCAAAAAAACAAAAAAAAAAAAACAAACAGAATGAGGACGATTCAGATTTAACTATTTAAAAAAAAAAAAACAGTTTCTTTCCCTCAAATTCAGATTTATGAGAGCTTGTAGATGAAAAGCAAAAAACAAAGCATCACTACCTCTGAATCTCTTCTGTGCCGCACACCACACCAGTCTGAAACTATACCCTGCACTGATCGCGAAGTCCTTAACTTTCACAAGTTAGTCCTAGCAGAGCAATTTACTTGTAAAAAAAAAAAAAAAAAATCTGTCTCTGATCGCTACTGCTTCTGCAAATAAATTCGCATGCCACGTGTGTCTCCTGCAGGCATATATGTGTGATCTTGAAGACCTTGAAGAGATTGCCATTGAAAATCATAAATCCCACTGTCTGCAGGAACGCTGAAAGGATTGGAGGTGGTCACACACAGCAAAGCACAAAGAAGTTACCTGTGGCTTTCTTCATGCTATTTCGAGGCCGGGCAGGTGTGGGGCGGGGGGTCTTCACAGGGTCCCTGGGACCTTCCTGGCAGTCTCCCCCTCTAAAGCCAGGGCAGCATCTCCATTCCAACTGTGTCACTGTCTTGTACTTGGTGACATATCTGGGTCTGAAGTTCACACGATACCTGCCGAAGAAAAGCGTGGCATCTCTTCACTGCGGCTGTCGAGAGCGTGCCTGGCCCTCCCTGACCCGGACCAGAATGAACAGGATCCAAGCCCCTGTCTGCTTTCCCCGAGCTCACCCAGAGTGGACCACTGGTCTCTTCAGTCCAGCCCTGACCCCCTGGGGTTCAGCCAAAATCAGATTGGCCTCCTTCTTCCATCTCTTAGACCTACCTGCACCCAGGTCCCCTCCCACTGACGGCCAGAGACAGACCACCTAGAAAAGCCTGGCCCCACAACTCCCAAACTGAGCTTTTGTTTTACTCACAAATTTTTGTTCTTTTTTTTTTTTTGTCGCTGCTTTGTGGAGATTTTTTCTGGGTAACGCAGGGTCATTTGTTTTATATTTTAAAGAAACCTCCTCAGCACCTTTGTCTCCCATAGCATCTGTGCATTTATCATAGCACCTTCCTTCCTGCAAAGGTAGCAGGCTGTGAGCCTTCAGAGATCTGCATTCAGATCTTTTCAAAGAGATGCCCTGATCTATACAGCTGATGACAGAAATAAGAATCCCTTTTAAAGTGTACATTCCTGGGGCGCCTGGGTGGCTCAGCGGGTTAAAGCCTCTGCCTTCAGCTCAGGTCATGATCCCAGGGTCCTGGGATCGAGCCCCGCATCGGGCTCTCTGCTTGGCTGGGAGCCTGCTTCCTCCTCTCTCTCTCTCTCTGCCTGCCTCTCTGCCTACTTGTAATCTCTATCTGTCAAATAAATAAATCTTTAAAAAAAAAAAAAAGTGTACATTCCTCAGGGCACCTGGGTGGCTCAGGCAGTTCAATGTCCAACTTTTGATTTCTGCTCAGGTTATGACCTCAGGGTCATGAGTTCAAGCCCCTGTTGGGCTCCTCCACCTCCACGATTCTTTCCCTCTCCCTCTGCCCCTCCCTGTCCTCTCTCTAAAAAAAAAAAAAAGAAAGAAAGAAAGAAAGAAAGGTTACATGTTCCTCCACGCATGCGCAAAACCACAGAGAGATTCTTGTGATGAACTGTAACGTTCTCCAGACCCAGGGCTGGGCCTGGAACAGAGGCTGGCAATCCAGCAGCCCCATGGACACTCAGAGGGAGAGGGATGGATGCAGGAATCCAACACCCCAGGTGCCCCTGCTCACAGCACAAATACAAGCTGTTCCTTAACTTATCCCAACTTCTACTTCCAGCTTGGAATCACGGCTCTCTAGAACATCTTCACTCTCTCTTCATTGTGAACACCAGCACAAGCAGCTGCCCTTCTCTCTGAGGGACAATTCCCAGAAAGGACTCAGCTCTCTATCACCTTCCCAGGGTTGCCGTGTGCTGCTCAGGGGAAAGTTGGGGGGCCTGTGGGGCCTGGTGCCAGCCAGCTGACCCCACCTCTGGCATCCACGGTGTGGTGAGGGAGTTCAAAGTCACATTCCTGAGAAAATTGCAAATTACTAGAGATAATGGGCTTTTGGCTCCCGAGGGTCAAAACCATGACACCTAAAACCTCAAGTGTAAGGAACTCTCCTACCAACAGGAGCCCAGGTGACCCTCTGGACCCTGGGGACAGCGCTGTCCCGAGCATTAGTGTCCCAATGCCTGCCGCTGTCCCGGTTCCACTGGCCCTTCTAGGGCAGTGGTTCACAGCACTGGCCAGGCATCAGAATCACCAGGAACCATAACGAACTGCCAACCCAATGCCACTGCCTCGCTCTTAGAGGTTCTGATTTAACTGGTCTGCAGCGGGGCCTGGATGCACGGATTTTGAGAAGCTCCAGAGGGAGACTTTTTCAAGTCCCCGGAAGAGAAAAGTCTCCAGAAGAGAAAGCCCAATGAATGAAACAGAAAAGAAGGGCCCCTAAGTGACGGGGGTGGGGCAAGACTTCCCTTCTAGCCTCTTCGTTCCCTCTTATTGCCACCACATCCCCTGTCAAGGCCCAGCTTTTTAGTTTCCCCTTCTCACAAATGGGAAAACAGGTGCTCCTAGAGGTCAGGCATCCTGTCCAAGTTCCAATGGTCAGGGAGGGCCGGGGCTGGGATTTAAATCTAAGTGTTCTCTCCTGTACCCCAGATGACCTTCCCAGCACGCAGAAGCAGTGACTCGGGAGACTGCCTTAAATTTGAAGCAACTCCACCCACCCAGAGATGTCCCACAGCCCTACAAGCTGGGTCAGAGGGTAGCTGCCATCCCCATTCAGAAAACACTTGTCTGAGCATCCGACCCCGGCCAGGCGCACCCCAGCCCCCAGGCCCCCAGCACTGCAACTACCCAAAGAATTCCATGTGGTCCTAGAAACGATCAAAAGAAAGAAAGAAAGAAAAATCCACTTCACTGTTTTGCATGCTCAAATATAGCATAATGCTGCAAAAATGTGTAATCTCAGAAAAACGCGGCTCCTCTGAGCATTTAAGACTGATTGTGAAAATGTGTTTGCGCTCCGGGGTTGTCCCTGCGCCAGCAGATGACAGCCCCTGGCAACCCCTTCTGGCTGCTGGCTGAGTGGGACCAGGGGAGCAAAACCTGAGGCTGCACGTCCGACTCCCCCCACCACCCTCCCACCCAGAGGCCTTGGCCCCCGCTGCTGAGCCGAGTGTAAGGAATTGCTCGGCCTTCCAACACACCTCATTACCTTCTTTAAAGCCAGTTATTACTTTGGAACCAGCTCAGAACTTAGGGAAGTTCCCTGGAGTTCCTGCCTTCCTCAGCAGCCCCACGCACATTCCCCAGCCCCGCCCTCCACCCCCATCGGCTTGCTGTGGACTTTCCGGTTGGCGGCATGGAGTTCAGGTTGATAGCACTTCTGACCGAGTTTTAAGTCCAGCATGTGCGAGAGGCCTCCCTGGCCAGCGGTGACAGCTGGAAGCCATCAGGCGGCCACTTCCAGCCGTGGGAACGCTCACGTCCCGACTGGTCCGTGCATGAGGGTCTCAGAGGTGACTGCGGGTCCTCAGGCCTCGGTCTGGGGGATGGGAGGGGAGGAGGCAGGGCTGTGCAGCCCCGCAGCTTTCCTGGGATTCCTTCCCCCACCGCAGAAACAGGGTTCCCACCACCTCGAGAGCCAGCCAGGAAATTTTTCAGAGGATGAGAGGAACCAGCAGGAATCCTGGGTCCTCCTACCATCCCTCAGTGCTCTGTAGGACAATATCTTGGCCAGCGAGCTTTAAAAAAAAAAATGCCCAGGCTTTTACCCTCAAAATTCTAATTTAACTGGTCTGGGGCCAGGGGTGCCCAGGCATCTGTACCTTTCAAAAACTCCCCAAGTAATTGTCAAGTGCAGCCAGAGTTGAGAAGTGCAGCCCAAAACTCAGGGCGCTCATCAGCCTTCCTTCCTCGTTGGAGGTGAGCGCCTCTGGGGCAATCAAGGGCTGGACAGCCAGGCAGGGGAAGTGAATTGACCCAAAGCAGCCCAAGTGTTACCCCAAGAACCCTTGGGTTGTAAGTGCACAGGAGGTGCCCCCTTGGACACTTACTGAATCAGCCAACTGACTGCACCCGGCTGGGGGTGGCCAAGCAGAAGGACTGACAGCCCAAGGCACAGAGTCAAGGCGGTGCTGGGCTAGAGCTGGAAGGCTGACTCAGGCTGCAGCCTTGGCCTCCATCCCAGTTTTGGGCAGAGACTGTAACAAAATCCCATCCCTCAAGGGAGCCCTGTCCACAGCTGCCTCGGGCACTCCCAGGGGCCCCCGGGGGCTGCAGTGGCATGCCGCCCCACAGCCTGAGCCCACCCCAACATCTGCCAGTGTCTTCGTCCCATCTTCTCAACTCTCCTTCCTTGCCTCTCCCTCTGAATCCTTTTTGGGGTGTGGGGTGGTGAAACAAGGGTTCTCCCTTTTTATGAGTTCAACCACCATGTCAAGACATCAGGTCAACCCAGAAGATTCTACTGAGAAGGAAGGTGGCAAGAAGAGGACTGGAAAAGTTGAATCAGAGTTCAGGGACCACAGGACTAGAAATGTCCCCATTGAAACAAACTGTGACAAAATGACTGCTGCCGTTTGAAATCCCCCCCACCACACACACACACAGAGACTCCTTCCCACTGACAGGAGGTGAGACTTCTTTCATAACATGCCTCCGTTCATGCTCGTTCAGTGTTTGTCTTCTCACAGACCAGAAGCTCTGTGAGGGCAAGAATTCCTGCTGGTTTTGTTCTCTACAACATCCCCATTTTTAAACATAGCATCTGTCCTATTGTAGGTGCTCAACAATGAAGTATTAATCATTAATCAATAATTGATCAAACAGTAATTTAATGATACTAAGTCTACTTAGGATGAGGTATGGAGGAATCCAATGTCCATATTAAAAGCCCCAGGGTCATCCTCAGGTCTAACCCCAGCAGACATGAATTCCTAAGCCTTCCCAGAACCAAATCAAGCTCCACAGTCCTTGGGTCATGATGGGCTGGACAAAAATCGCACACCAGAAGGTGACCTCAAGTTTTGTTGTCCCAGAAGATAGCCATTAATCAGGTGTGGCTTTTTAAATCTACACTAATTACAAGTAAACCAAAGTGAACATTCATTCAGTTCCTCAGACACACTGGCCACATTTCAGGAGCTTGGGAGCCACGTGCGGAATTAGTATAAACAGCTCCATCATCACAGGCATCTATGGGACAGAGCTGGCCTAGAGATTCACGAGACTGTCAAGGGCCAGCAATGGGCACACATCTGTTCATCTCTTCATTCCTACCCTATGCCCACCTGTCTTCTTTCTCCTCCGGCATCCCTCCCAGGCTGCCAGCAGAAGGCTTTTCAGAAATAACCACACGTCCCTGGCAGAGGATCATTTCTACACGATAAGGATCTACGAGGTAAGGATCATTTTCCCGCATTTAGTATTCACCTGTAACTTCTTTTTTGAATACACATCACTAAAAGTGCACAAATCTAAAGCCCAGTGCCCCCATTGGGACACTCATTTGACCAGGATTTCTCCCAAGAACAGACTTTCTAGTAAATTCCTCTCTTTCTCCATCACTGGCTTGTCTCCAAAACCCCAGGACTAATTCTTCTTGCTTCATTCCGTGTGTGGTCCCGCACATTATCCACTGGAATAGACTGTTAGGATGGAGAAGGAAGCCAGAAAGAGAGGGGCCTCCCTCTCTCTGGTAGGGAGCACCCTCAGCCTGAAGAAACAACCACTGACCTAGGACAATGCCAGCATGTACATACAAGCAAGAAGGCATTTCAGCAAGTGTCAGGATGCACATCCAGGCAGCCCCGGTTATATGACATTCCTGAACTACTCCAAGTTTTCCACATCTAGGCACGGAATTCACTTTTTGTTTTTCACTGCAGTAAATATGTATAACATACGTGTGGAATACACATAACATCAACTAAACAAGCAGGACTACATCAAACTGAAAAGCTTCTGCACAGCAAAGGAAACCAACAGAGCAAAAAGGCAACCTAAATGAATGGGAGAAAATATTTACAAATCATATATCTGAGAAGGGGTTAATAGCCAAATACATACAGAACTCATACAACTCAGAGCAAAAACAAATTCTTTTTGATGAAAAAATGGGCAGAGGATCTGAATAGACAACTTTCCAAGGAAGACATACAGATGGCCAACAGGTTCATGAAAAGGTGCTCAACACCACTAATCATCAGAGAAATGCAAATCAAAACCATAATGGGATATCACCTCATACCTGTCAGAATGGCTGGTATCAAGAAAGTCGAGAAATTGGGGCACCTGGATGGCTCAGCAGGTTAAGTATCCAACTTTTGATTTTAGCTCAGGTCATGATCTCAGGGTCCTGGGATCGAGCCCCACATCAGGCTCTCTGCTCAGCAGGAAGCCTGCTTCTCCCTCTCCCTCTGCCCCTCCCCTGCCCCACTTGTGCTTTCTCTCAAATGATAAAATCTTTTAAAAATATCTTTTCATTTAAAAAAAGATAAGAAATAACAAGTGTTGGCAAGGATGTGAAGAAGAGGGAACCCTGGTGCACTGCTGGAGGGAATGTAAATTGGTCAGCCATGGCAGAAAACAATACGGAGATTCCCTAAAAAAATTAAAAATGAAGTCACCATATGATCCGGCAATCTCACTCCCTGACACTTATCTGAAGGACATGAAAGAACTAACTTGAAGAAATATGTGCCCCCCACCATTACACACACTAGCCTAGCTATGGATGTGTCCATGGATGGACACTTGAATGAACGGATGGATGGAGGTGTGGTACACACACACACACACACACACACACACACACAGGAATATTACTTAGCCATAAAGGAAGAATGAAATCCTGCCATCTGTGACAACACATACAGAACTTGAGGGTATTATGCTAAGTGAAAGAAGTCAGATAAAGACAAATACCGTCTGATCTCACTTACACGTGAATCAAACACAAACACACACAAAAAACCATAAGGTAACCAAAATCAAGCTCATGGATGGAGAGAACAGATTGGTGGTTGCCGGAAGTAGGGGATGGTGATGGGAGTCACTGGGTTTTTTGTTAATTTAAATTAATAAAATAATTTAAATTTTTAAAACAAAGAATGCGAGAAATGTACCAACCCTAGGTCTGAAATGGCAAGGGGAGCACGAGTTATCAAAATGTAGGGAAAACAAGGCTGCGAGTACAGTATTAAGGGAAGGCTGCTGGCCAGGAGCTGGGGTCTTCAGCAGAGGAAACTGGCACTGCCGACTCCACCCTGGAGGGAGAGAGCGGATGCCTTCCAGCGGCTGGAGCAACACGAAGCTAAATGGGGAGGGAACCCAGTAAGGTGGTAAGAGTGAGACGATTGTGGAAACCACAACCAATTGCAAGTATCCCTAGACCACAAGCAACAGCCCTTCTCACGAGTTACCTGAACCAATTGCAAGTATCCCTAGACCACAAACAACAGCTTTTCTTATGAGTTACCTGAACAACAGGCAAGGAACATCTCACCTCTGGGCCACGGTTTCATCAATACGATGAAAGGATGAAATCACAAGCAGCAGAGAGGCAGGCAGAGAGAGAGAGAGAGGAGGAAGCAGGCTCCCCGCTGAGCAGAGAGACTGATGCGGGGTTCGATCCCAGGACCCTGGGATCATGACCTGAGCCGAAGGCATTGGCTTTAACCCACTGAGCCACCCAAGCACCCCAGAGAAAGAGTATTTTTAAGACAAGGAGATGCTTGGTGAACTGAGTCAGGGCTGCTCAGATCAACAGTTAGAGAGGATACTGGGTCAGAATAAAGAATAAAATAAGCAAGAGGAGGTACAGCGTGGCCCCCAAAACCTCCCCCATAGAGTTTGCTTGTGAGAAATAGGCAGCTAACCAGGAGGTAACAGGGGGATCCCCAAGTTCAGGAAAATCCTAACCAGGGAAGAGTGTTGAGAGGAAGGAAAAAGCGGAAAGAGTGATGGGGGAGCCGTGGAGAAGCATTCCTGGTCCTCATCCAGGGGACACTGCTCTGATGAATTAGTGTCTCATGGTGGGCAGGGGCGGGGGTGGGGGCGGGAGGACTGGGATGCCAGGGGGTAACTGATTCAAACCCAGTCCCTAAAAAAAAAGAACAGGACCATCTTGACCATTTTTTACAAGTGCCGTTCAGTGGCATTAAGCCCTCTCACTGTTAGACAACCATCACCCCCAGAACTCTTTCCATCTTCCCAAACAGCAGCTCTATAGACACCAACTCCCCACGCCCCTCCCTCTTAGCCCCTGCAACTGCCATTGCACTTTCCGTCTCTGTGAATCTGACCTCTTTAGGGACTTAACAGAAGTGGAATCATACAGCATCTGTCCTTTCATGAATGCCTTGTTTCCCTTAGCCTAATGTCCTTGTAGGAGAGAGAAAGACACTTTTCCTCTACCCTTTTAGGTTCGATCCAGGTCCTGTAAATTAAACTGACAAAAGACAGGAGATAAGACATCCAAATTTTTTTGGGGCACCTGGGTGGCTCAGCGGGTTAAAGCCTCTGCATTCGGCTCAGGTCATGATCCCAGGGTCCTGGGATCAAGCCCCGCATCGGGCTCTCTGCTTGGCTGGGAGCCTGCTTCCTCCTCTCTCTCTCTCTGCCTGCCTCTCTGCCTACTTGTAATCTCTATCTGTCAAAAAAATAAATCTTTAAAAAAAAAAAAAAAAAGACATCCAAATTTTTACGTGTTTGGAGGCTTTACAGTAAAAAGTGAAAACAAGCAGTTAGACTCAGGAGCCTGTCTACCATTTTAACACAGGGTAATAAATTGTGAAGTCATGAGACCAAGGAAAAGGGGTTTGGGCTTCTAGGGGCAATAAATTGTGGGACTGTGGCTAGGAAGTTTATGGAGGAAACTGAGGGAAGGTAAGGGTTATTTTAGTAAGGTCTGCTTATGCAGTCTCATGTATGTACAGCGATGAGGGTCATTCTCTTCATCCTGGTACAGGGGAGACAGAAACTCAGGGAAGACAGAGAGTTCTTCTTGTCTCTGCTTTTCCTCAACTGCCTTCAGGTTAAAAGAACCAACGCACCAACACGGCACGTTTGGGTATGGCGTGTTCTGAAGTTCTTCACCCTCTAGGTTCACCCCTGTTGTAGCACAGCTCAAAGTCTCCCTGCTTTTTTACAAAGTTCTCATGTGCTAATTTAAAGATTGACAAGACAGTAAACTAATTTTCTAGAAACTACTTGTGACAAATGGGTTTCTTCTGGCTTCCACTGTTACTGTTTTCCCATTAGTGAATAAACAGACGTGCTCTTTATGGAAGTAGCAACAGAAAACACAATCCGGCAACAGAGGCTACAAAGTTTGAAACTGGAAGTGATTCCAGACCCCTTGAATCCACACACTCTTACTGACAATCAAACCTTGGCCACTGGAAACCATGTGCATCTACAGGACAATCTCTACAGTCTGAGGAGGTGACTCTATCCACCCAAGGTCCCTTCCAACACTAACTTCCCACAGGATGAAAAAGTCTCCCGCACAGGACAAAGTGAAGGAACCAAAAGGCCTTCTTTCAGGTGAAGGCACATCACACACAAACCAGAATTTTCATCTTATCTTTTTCTGCTGTACAACACAATTTTAATTAGATCTCTGCCTGCAGAAATTAATGGAAGGGAAGAAATAGAAAGTATTTTCCTTGGCTTTTAGGCAAATCCATCTGTTAAAAGCCAGAATGCTTGGGCAAACATATTTCTGAAATACAAAATGCATCTAATAAAACCAAAAGTTGGATGAGCTCTGATTGAAATCAGATTACAAGATAGCTTTGTTCACTTAAAAAAAAAAAAAAAATATATATATATATATATATATACATCCTAGACCAAAGCAAGGTGTTCAAAATGAAACCATACCCACAGGAGACTGTCTGCTTCCCTGTACGAAGGGACAGTATTTGCTGGAGACACCACAATCATTAGCTGCTTATTTTGTTTCCTCTTGAATTAATTTCCTTATGTACTTAGAGTGACAAGTTAGATTTCAAAACCTAGACTCCTCTCTACTCCTCAGTGGTTTGCTCCGACCACACAGCATAATTTTCCCCCTTCATCCTTTAAGATGGTGCCCCCCACCGCTTCCCCATCAGGACAGAGCCCCTCTGCTGTCCTAAAGAAGGTGACCCAGGAACACCACTGCAGCTCAGTGGAGGCGGGGTCCCCAGTCTGGAGTAGATGGTGCAGCAGATATTCTTGGGTCGCTGGCGAGAGCGGTGGGTAGCTTCCTTCAGAGAAAGCACACAATGCTAGAAAGGACCTCTCCAAGGGCAGGGCGTGCCCAGCACCGTGAAATACAGCTTATGCATGTGCTCCTAGGAGTCCACATTATTAGTTTGTACTTCCTGACTTTGGGAAATCCATCACGAAAGTCAAGCAACAGTGGGGAGGAGAGCTGGCCAGGCCTGGGCAGGCTCCGGGGTGGGGGGGGTGGCTTTCTGGAAGGCTCAGTAATCCACAATGAAGGTCTGCATTGTCCCGCAGGATTCCTTCCAGGATGGTCATTGCAGGATGCTTCCTTCCCACCTCCCCCCGCCCAAAAATAATTCTATACGCTTCCATTCCTCACACTGACATCATGTTTCCTCATTCCCAGAACAGAATCACAGGACACTCCTCCTGCTTACTCCCCAATGCCCTCATCCTCTGGGTTCCCACAGCGTGAGCCATGAGAACATCTGCCGGCTCAGCCCTCCCCAGGATGCTCACCGCAAACCCAAAACTTTCTTTCCAGAACTACCAAATAACTCTACTTTGATTATTTCCTCTTTTTTTTTTTTTTAAGAGAAGTCATTTCCTCAAATTCTTCTACGAAAATCACAGTCATTTAAAAATCTTTTTTCCTGGGCTTCCTTCGACTTGGTTTGCGACATCCATCCCTCCCCTATAGGGATCTCAGTCCTTTGGCTGCAGACCATGGATGTTGGCAAGCTTCAGACCACACCTGTGACTGGGTGAGGTCCCTGAGACCCTGAGAAAATCCCAAGATAGTAGGAATTTCTCAGCAGATACAAAAACAATACCTTCTTCCTTTGGGTCAATCCATTCTCAGTAAAAGTAATAATCTGACGTATTGCAAATACAGGAACACTTCCATTTCTTTTCTAATTTATGACCACACTGGGGAGGAAAAGGACCACAATGTTATAGTCTGGTTTCCTAGGTCTCACATTGTCCAGGATAACCCAATATTCCTTTAGGGTTTTTTTCTTTTTCTTTTTTTAAAGATTTTATGTTAAATTGCATTAATTTAATTTTATTATTTTTCAAAAAGATTTTATTTGTTTATTTGACAGAGACACAGCGAGAGAGGGAGCACAAGCAGGGGGAGTGGGAGAGGGAGAAGCAGGCTTCCCACCGAGCAGGAAGCCTGATGCGGGGCTCAATCCCAGGACCCTGGGGATCATGACCTAAGCAGAAGGCAGACGCTGAAATGACTTAGCCACCCAGGAGCCCCCCTTTAGGTTTTTTTCTTAATCCACATTTAACACAGTGAGGTAGAGAGATTTCCATTCACCTGCACTCCATTCAGAAAGAGCACGGCTTTTCTTTGGAAGGTGCTGCCACAACCCACCTCAGCCCAGGTCTGGGGGTGTGGATGAGCAGGGGGTGGGGACTGCCTAGCCCGCTGAGAAGAAGGATTTGGCTTATTTGCTCTCAGATGGGTATGGGTGACAGAGCAGGAGGTCACCATAGGAGAAAGAAGTGAGGGGCGCTCTTCTCCAAGATGCCTGAGGTGGCCAGTGGAGGTTTAAGGCTGAGGACACAGTGGTATCCTCTAACTATAGCCACAATCTTCAAGAGAGGCCTGACTACCCGTGCAGCCTTGTCGGACTGGGTTTTCTCAGGGCATTGGAGGCTGTTCCCTAAGTTGGCCTGCTCCGTGTGGTTCTGAGAGAGCCTTACAGAGCCCAGGTGCAAGGGGGCTGTTGGACAGTACACCTTGGACACCATCCCAGTTTGTAGGGAACCTTCTGGGCATCCACAATTCCTGAAAATTGAGAAGGGAGACAAATATATAGACTGCGAGGTGAAGGGGAGCCCAACTGACATCAGTTAACTAGTTTTAAAGATAGTGGCTTGCTTCCATTTCCTTGAAATCATGTTTATTTTTTAAGAAAAATAAGATAGATTGCATTATTGTGTTGTTTACTTTAAGCAGGACAATATGTGGTTTCAGTAGCAGTTCCTGTCCTCCCAGGAAGCAGGTGCATGTGCCGGCTCACCACCCCCAGCCTTCACTGAAACCCGCTTCCATTTTTTACAAATAAAATACATAGGCCAGCATATTTGCAAAGCCACAAATTCGTCTTTGAAATCCTTCCCTAGATTTTTATAATTGATCTTTCTCAAAACGAAGTTCTGTTTTTGGTCACTGTATCTTCCCCAAACCACCAAATCATTCTTTGCACTGGTGTTAAAAAAGAGATCATGGGGCACCTCAGTCGGCTACCTGGCCAGTTCTTGGTTTTGGCTCAGATCATGATCTGAGCCCCGCCTGGGGCTCTGTGCTCAGCCTGGAGTTAGCTGGAGATTCTCCTCCTCTGCCCCTCCTGCTCATGCTCGTGCTCTCAAATAAATAAATCTTAAAAAAAACAACCCACTCATGCTCTCTCTCTGTGTGTCTCTCTCTCTCAAATAAATCTCAAAAAAAAAAAAAAAAACCCACAAAAAAAACGAGTAAATATGACCCAAATGGACTCACTGTGCGTAAGCCCCATGTCAGCAAACCAAGACACAGTATCTAACCTGTCATTTCTGCCTCTCCCAGGAATGTAACCTTTTATCCGTTAATCTAGAATTATCTGGTCAGCACTAAAGAGGTAATCTACCCACAGACCCCTTTCAACCCTATTCAAAAGCAACTTTGTCTAAAACAATCCACTCTTTCCTAGAAACTTCCTTTTCCCACCATTTTCTGCCTATAAAAGCTGTTCATTTTGAACAACTCTTTGGAGCTCCCTCTCTCTCTCTTTCTACTAAATGGGGTGCTATCTAATTCATGAATTGCTGAGTAACAACACTACAATCTTAAAAATTTACGCAGTTGAATTTTGATGTACGGTTGTGTAACATGAACTCTTACAGACCAAAAGCTGTATTATGTGTTGGAGAAATAGTCAATAAACACTTACATCTTGGCAAAAACCTTCTAAAGGTTACATTGAAACTGCCAGTTCAAGAAGCTGAATTATATCATTACTTTGACTGATTTAACTGGAATCCACCACATCGCAAATCCTCATTTTAGCTGCAAGCCACCTCACTTTCATTCAGTATTAACAATTATTTTCAAGACTGTATGTATGTCACAACTTCCATTTTATAAACACAAACCAAAGACCGTTATTCAAAAACTGAACTCAACACATATGATTCTTTTTTTTTTTTTTTAACACATATGATTCTTAACAACAGGAGGAAAGATAAGCTAAAATCACAGGTCCTCCCCAAAATAAAGCCTAGTGTAAACTATGGACCTTCAGGTTATTATCACGTGTCAATGCAGGCTCATCGACTGTACTAAATGTACCACTCTAGTGGGGGATGGTGAGAACAGAGGAGGCTGTGCGTGTGGGGAGGAAGCAGGAATGTGGGAAATCTATGCACCTTCCCTCAATTTTACAGTGAATATTAACTGTTATAAAAAAAATAGTCTTAATAGAGAAATTAAAACCCACATGCTCTCCTTCACCCATGCATTCAGCAAACACCCCTTGGATGCATACCAGGTGGTTCCTGGCCGTCACCTTATGGCTTTCCTTGAGTCTCTGGGATCTATACTGAGCAATCATATCTGTGGAGAAGGTATGGAGAACATCCAATTCTATTATCCTTGACAATTGTGGTTGCTCCAGTCCCAACCCAGCCAAAGACCAGTTGTGTCAGACAAGACCTGAAAACTTCTCTAATCCTCAGTTACCTCAAATATAAATTGACATTTATAAGTACATAGCAATGCAGGCCTACCTCAAGAAGCAAGGAAAGTCTCAAATATACAACCTAACCTTACACCTAACGAGCTGGGAAAAAAACAAACAAACGAAACAACAACCCAGCAAATAAAGCCTAAAGCCAGCAGAAGAAGGGAAATAATAAAGATCAGAGCAGATATAAATGATATAGGAAAAAAAAAACTCAGTAGAACAGATCAATGAAACTAGGAGCAGGTTCTTTCAAAGAATAAGATTGATAACCCCCTAGCCAGACTTATCAAAAACAAAAGAGAAAGG
Organism: Meles meles; assembly: GCF_922984935.1. Classification (NCBI taxonomy): domain Eukaryota; kingdom Metazoa; phylum Chordata; class Mammalia; order Carnivora; family Mustelidae; genus Meles; species Meles meles. Next base: position 43,125,848 of record NC_060077.1, read on the forward strand.
ACTCAGATAAATAAAATCAGAAATGAAAGAGGAGAGATCACAACCAACACCACAGAAACAGAAATAACTATAAGAGAATATTATGAAAAAATATGCCAACAAATTGGGCAATCTGGAAGACACTGATAAATTCCTAGAAACATATAAACTACCAAAACTAAAACGGGAAGAAACGCAGCAGCAAAGAAATTGAATCAGTAATCAAAAATCTCCCAACAAACAAAAGTCCAGGGCTGGGTGGCTTCCCAGGGGAATTCAACCACACCTTTTTTTTTTTTTTTTTTAGATTTTATTTATTTATTTGATAGACAGAGATCACAAGTAGGCAGAGAGAGAGGAGGAAGCAGGCTCCCTGCCGAGCAGAGAGCCCGATGCGGGGCTCGATCCCAGGACCCTGGGATCATGACCTGAGCCGAAGGCAGAGGCTTTAAACCACTGAGCCACCCAGGCGCCCCTTTATTTATCTGACAGAGGGATAGAGAGCAGAAATAGGCTGAGTGGCAGGCAGAGGCAGAGGGAGAAGCAGGCTCTCCACTGAGCAGGGAGCCCAATGCGGGGCTCAATCCCAGGACCCTGGGATCATGACCTGAGGCGAAGGCAGACACTTAAAGACTGAGCCACCCAGGCGCCCCTTCTACCACACATTTAAAGAAGAGTTATTATCTATTCTTCTCAAAATGTTCCAAATAATAGAAATGGGAGGAAGACTTCCAAACTATGAGGCCAGCATTACCTTGATTCCAAAACGTGACAAAGACCCCGCTAAAAGGAGAATTACAAGCCAATATACCTGATGAACATGGATGCAAAAATTTGAATCCAAGAGTACGTTAAAAAGATTATTCACCGATGCAAAAATTTGAATCCAACAGTATGTTCAAAATATTATTCACCACAACCAAGTGAGACTTATTGCTGGGCTGCAAGGGTGGTTTGGTACTTGCAAATCAATCAATAGGACAATAGAATACATTGCATTAATAAACGAAAGGATAAGAATCATATAATCCTTTCAATAGATGCAGAAAAAGCCTTTGGCAAAGTACAGCATCTATTCTTGATAAAAACCCTCAACAATGTAGGGGTAGATGGAACATACCTCAACATCATAAAGACCATATACAAAAGATCCACAACTAATATTATCCTCAATGGGGAAAAATTGAGAGCTTTTCCTCCAAGGTCAGGAGTAAGACACGGAAGTCCACTCTCACCACTATTATTTAACATAGTACTAGAAGCCCTAGCCACAGCAATCAGACAACAAAAAGATATAAAAGGCATCCAAATTGGCAAGCAAGCAGTCAAATTTTACTATTCGCAGATGACATGATACTCTAGAAAACGTGAAAGATTTCACCAAAAAATTGCTAGAACTGATACATGAATTGAGCAGTCGGAGGATAATCAACATACAGAAACGTCTTGCATTTCTTTTTAAGATTTATTTATTTGAATGAGAGAGGGAGAGCTTGCATTCAAGTTAGGGGAGGTGCAGAAGGAGAGACTCGTCAAGCATAACCCCCACTGATTGCCTGACAGAGCCTGACAGGGGCTCTACCTCATGACCCATGAGATCCTGACCTGAGCTTAAACCAAGAATCAGATGTTTAACCAACTGAGCTACCCAGGTGTCCCATGTCTTATATTTCTATACACTAGTAATGAAGCAGTAGAAACAGAACTCAAGGAATCGATCCCATTTACAGTTGCACCGAAAACCATCAGATACCTAGGAATAAGCCTAACCAAAGGGGTAAAAGATCTGTACTCCAAAAACTACAGAACACTTATGGGGGTGCCTGGGTGGCTTAGGGGGTTAAAGCCTCTACCTTTGGCTCAGGTCATGATCCCAGGGTCCTGGGATCAAGCCCCACATTGGGCTCTCTGCTCAGCAGGGAGCCTGCTTCCTCCTCTCTCTCTCTCTCTCTGTCTGCCTCTCTGCCTACCTGTGATCTCTGTCTGTCAAATAAAAAAATAAAATCTTTTTTTTTAAAAAAGAAAACTTATGAAAGAAATTAAAAACAACCCCAAAGAAATTTGAAAGAAATTTGAAAGAAAAACTTATGAAAGAAATGGAAAAACAACCCCATGCTCATGGATTGAAAGAATACTGTTAAAATTCCACACCACCCGAACAATCTACACATTTAATGCAATCCTTATCAAAATACCACCAGCATTTTTCCACAGAGGTAGAACAAACTATCCTAAAATTTTTATGGACTCACAAAAGACCCTGAATAGTCAAAACAATCTTAAAAAAGAAAAGCAAAGCTGGAGGCATCACAATTCCAGACTTCAAGTTGTATAACAAACCTGTAAACTGGGTGTGGTGCATAAACAGTGAATCTTGGAACACTGAAAAAATTAAATTAAATAAAAAAAAAAAAACCCTGTAAACATCAAGACAGCATGGTACCAGCACAACAGACACATAGATCAATGGAACAGAATGGAAAATCCAGAAATGGGCCTTCAACTCTATGGTCAACTAATCTTTGACCAAGCAGTAAAGCATATCCAATGGAAAAAAGACAGTCTCTTCAACAAATGGTGTTGGCAAAATGGTATTATAGAAACGTCTGAAAGAAAGAAACTGGACCACTCTCTTACACCATACACAAAAATAGACTCCAAATGGATCAAAGACCTAAATGTGAGACAGGAAATCCTATAAGAGAACTCAAGCAGTAACCTCTTTGACATTAGCCTTAGTAACTTTTTTTTATAGATATGTCTCCTGAAGCAAGGGAAACAAAAGCAAAAATAAATAATGGTACTTAATCAAATAAAAAGCTTCTATATAGTGAATGAAATAATCAACAAAACTAAAAGGCAACCTACTCAATGGGAGAATATTTGCAAATGACCTAAAGGGTTAGTATCCAAAATCTATAAAGAACTTATCAAACTCAACACCCCAAAAAACAAATAATCCATTTAAGAAATAGGCAGAAGACATGAATAGACATTTTTCCAAAAACGACCTCCAGATGGCCAACAGACACATGAAAAGATGCTCAATATCATCATTAGGGGAATACAAATCAAAACTACAAGGAGACACCACCTCACACCTGTCAAAATGGCTAACCTTAACAACACAGGACTCAACAGATGCTGGTGAGGATGCGGAGAAAGGGGAAGCTTACACTATTGATGGGAATGTAAGCTGGTGCAGCCACTCTGGAAAACAGTATGGAAGGTCCCCAAAAAGTTAAAAATAAAGCTGCCCTACAACCCAGCAATTGCACTACTAGGTATTAAACAAAAGGATACAAAATAGTGATCCGAAGGGGCACCTGCATCCCAATGTTTACAGCAGCAATGTCCACAATAGCCAAACTATGGAAAGAACCCAGATGTCCATGGATGGATGAATGGATAAAGAAGATGTGGTATATACCTATAATGGAATATTACTCAGCTTTCAAAGATAATGAAATCTTGCTATTAGCAACAATATTTACTTGAGAGAGAGGGAAAGTGAAGGGACAAAGCCAACTCCCCACTGAGCAGAGAGCCTGATATGGGACTTGATCCCAGGACTCTGAGGTCACGGCCTGAGCCAAAGGCAGGCGTTTATCTGACTGAGCCACCCAGGTGCCCTAGCAACAACAGGGATGAAGCTAGAGTGTATTATGCTAAGTGAAATAAGTCAGTCAGAGAGAGACAAACACCATATGATTTCACTCATGTGGAATTTAAGAAACAAAATAGATGAAGATGGGAGGAGGGGAAAAAAGGAGAGAGAGGGAGGCAAACCATAAGAGACTCTTAACTATAGAGAACAAACTGAGGGTTGATGGAGTGAGGTGGGTGGGGGGTGGGCTAGATGGGTGATGGGTATTAAGAAGGGCACTTGTTGGGATGAGCACTGGGTGCTGTATGTAAGTGATGAATCACTGAATTCTACCCCTGAAACCAATACTACACCACATGTTAACTAACCAGAATTTAAATGAAAATTTAAATAAACAAACTGGCATTTTAATATTTGCACTCCCCTTTTATCTCTCAGATATTGGAAAAATAAAATTTGACAATAGCTGTGAAAACTGTGAAACTATAAAGCTTTATCTAAGTGATATCCATACACTCCATGTGCTATGTGCTAAATTTACCATAAGACAAAAAATTGCAATAAGACTAAAAATATGGGTTTCTTCCATGATAATGGTCTCAATTGCCCATGTGAAAAAATTGTAGTTGGTTCCTAACCAAAGGTGATGAACAATGCAGAGACTGTCCCATGGGTAAAGGCAATCCTGCCATACCTTCAAGTGACAGTCCTTGAACTAACTTGCCTTGCTTCACACATGTAGTCCTTTTTGTGGCAACACACTACACAGACCACCCCATGACAGCTCTTCATGTACCCCCAACCTGTGCAGAGGAGGGGCCACCTGGTTATTTGACTGGGTGGCTGTTTCTCATCCTCTGCACGGCCAGGTCTGCTTCCCCCACCACACCCACCACGCATTCTCCGTGGATGGCATGGACTGAGCTCCCTCCCACCACTCCTTGCCCCCACCCAGGGCTCCCTCTCTCAGAGCTGTTTTGCACACATGGTCTGATCAACATCTGGAAGGGAAATTCCTATGATGTCCCTAATCAAAAACCTTCCATGACTTCCCTTTGCCTAAATGATAAAGCCCAACCTCCCAACACTGGCTGTTATGGGTTGAATTAATGTCCCCCAAAAAAGATATGTTGGAGTCCTTATCCCCCATTCAGGGATGGGCCCTAATCCAATGGGACACAGAGACAAACAAACAATGGGTCAGACACTGGGAAGAAGGTGGCCATCTATGCACCTGGGAGAGCAGCTCAGAGCAGAGCCTTCCCTCAGCCCTCAGGGGAAGGCAGCCCTGCAGACAGTTCACACCTCCCCACAGATGCCCCTTCGCTTCCCACCTCCAGGCCCTAATTCACTTCTCTTGTTTTATGCTGGCATATACTCGTTCTCTTGTTTTATATCTGCACATACTCAATGGGAACCATCCTTCAAAGATGCAAAGCTGACAAGTGACATCCTTCAAAGATGCTAAGTGACATCCTGCTAAGATGTCACCATCACCTGCAAACAGGTTTTCGGAGTCCTCCTGGCCGAAGTAATTCCCTCCACCTCTGATCATCCTTGGCTACTTGAACTTCTGTACTACAACCTTCATTTCCACCTTTCACATTGTAATTATTTCTATCTATGTCTCATTCACTGACTGGATGTGAACTTCTGGAGGGATAGAGAGAAGTCAGGTTCCTTGCTGTGTCCCCATAGGCCTAGTCCTGGGCCAGACACAGGCCTTCCACAAAATATTTGTTTAATGAGGGGCACCTGGATGGCTCAGTCATTAAGCATTTGTCTTTGGCTCACGTTATGAGCCCAGGGTCCTGGGATCAAGCACCACTTTGGGCTCCCTGTTCGGTGGGGAGCCTGCTTCTCCCTCACCCACTCCCACTGCTTGTGTTCCCTCTCTCAGTGTCTCTGTCTGCCAGATAAATAAATAAAATTTTTAAAAATATATATTTGTCTGGGACGCCTGGGTGGCTCAGTTGGTTAAGCAGCTGCCTTCGGCTCAGGTCATAATCCCAGCGTCCTGGGATTGAGTCCCACATCGGGCTCCGTGCTCAGCGGGGAGCCTGCTTCTCTCTCTGTCTCTGCCTGTCACTCTGTCTGCCTGTGCTCACTCTCGCTCTCTCTCTCTCTCTGACAAATAAATAAATAAAATTAAAAAAATATATATATATATATTTGTCTAATGAAACAGAGTAACCAACAGTTCCAAATGAGTCTCCTTTAACCCTACTGAGCTTTCTGCCAACTCGAAATGGCTTAAGCTAAATATGCGGCCTCAATCCAACATTTTCCAGGGCTCTAAACGTGAAAAGTGTTTTTCTTACTCCATCCACTATGGTTTTATCTAGTGCCCTACATCTGTTATACATCTGTTACCATCTAATTTGTTTTCAGAAAAACCAGAGAAGTAACCTTACTATCAATACAAATGAGCTTCCACACCATTTTGCCACAAGTCCTCCACTACAAAACAACTACATACAGACAGTGGTCCGCACATACAAAGGAATACCACTCAACAATACAATACCACTCAACAATACAAGTAACTATTGATACCACAGTACGACATGGATATACTGCCAAATGAGTACGCTGAATAGAAAAAGGCTAACATAGGAGTTCGTTGTATATGACTACTTACACATAAAACACTAGAAAATCCAAACTTATCTATGTTGCTAGAAAGCATATCAGCTGCTGCCTAGGGGTCATGTGAGGAGAAACCAAAGGAAAGGATGGCCAAGGGGTGTGAGGAAAATTTGGGGGGTAATGGCTATGATCAATATCTTGATTGTGACATTGGTTTCATGGGTGCATACACATATCAAAGCATTTAGTTATAGAACTTTAAATATGTATGGCTTATGTAGATTATACCTTGATAAAGCTGTTTTATATTATATATGTATATATACATACATATATAAATATTATAAAATATAATATTTATGTTATATATAAAATATTAAATATAAAATATTATATTTTATAATATTTATATGTAAATATAATACAAATATAAAATAAATATTATATACATACACAATGCATTTCTGCACTAGGGTGTTTAAAATCTCTTCAGGACTATGAAACTGAGTGCCAGATAGTCTTGTCTTGACAATGCAATAATAGAACTTCGTTAAGTAGAAACCAAAACCACAGCATTAAGTGTTTTTCAGTTTTTCAAAATGAGGATTTAACTAAAGTTTTGGGTTTTCTTTTTAAGTGGATCATATTACTCTTCACACAGCCATTTGCTTTATCTCTTGGGAATACAGACCTAATGTTTGTTTTTGTACTTTTCAAGGTATGGATCATTGACTAAGGAACATCGTCAAAACAGAATTTTTTCTAAGTTCCTTCAGATTGCCATTTTGTAAAAACAAACAAAATTGCCATTTTGCGCAATATAACACACAGAAACCAAAGACATAAATTAGTGTTTTGAAAATATGACAAGGGGCACCTGGGTGGCTCAGCTGGTTAAGCGTCAGCCTTCAGCTTGGGTCATGATCCCAGCGTTCTGGGATCGAGCCCCAGGTCAGGCTCCTTGCTCAGTGGGGAGTCTGCTTCTCCCTCTCCCAGTACCCCTTCTCCCGCCCATGTTCTCTCTTTCACTCACTCTCTACCTCTCAGATAAATAAATTTTTTTTTTAAATAAAATAAAATAGGACAGAGTGACTACTCTTTGGGATTATTATTTTCCCAGGGCCAATTCTGACAAGGAGTGTTTGGAGGGCACTGTGCTGTTTGGTTCAGGAAGCAAGCCATAGATGGGGTATCTGCCTTCCCCCCTGTACCCTCAGTGGGCAAGGAACCTGTGTTCTATCTTGCTAGCTGTTTTTGCCATAACGCAACAGAATGACTCCCAAATATCTTGTGATTTGCCAGAAGATGATGCAGCATGTTGGGATGGGAAAAGGGTGTCTCGTTGATTGTGACGGAGTCAGACCCCTGACCTGGCACTTCCGTCCTGGAAAGCTGCTGTCCCAGCTGAAAGCAGCTGATGAATCGCCAACACACACCCCCAGACGCCTGAAGCAGGCCCGGACGCTTGTCAGGACAGCCGGCAGGACCCAAGATTCTGGAATGTTCAGAATATTCAAAAAGGCTCAACTCTGCTTCCCCACCAAGGCCTCATTCCATCAGCAGGGGAGAGCTCTTTGCGTTGACGCTGACACAAGCCAGAGAAACGCTTAATGGTGAAAAGATCTCCCGCAAACTGCTGGATTGTGAAACTCGCCCCGCCCTGGGTTCTGTCGCAATCAGAGCCACAGCTCTGGGGCTCTGTTTTCAGAGGAGACAAACTGTAAGAGACTCTCAACCAAAGGAAACAAACGGAGGGTGACTGGGTGATGGACATTACAGAGGGCCCGTGATGTGATGAGCACTGCATGTCACACACAACTGATAAATTACTGACCCACCCTCTGAAACTAATGATATACTATATGTTGGCTAACTGCACTTAAATAAAAAGAATCCAAGCTACGTGGAAACCCTCAGCAGAAGAGCAAGTGGCATTTTCACCACTGTAGTTCAGAAAAGAAAAAAAAAATTAGGTCCGTATCCCACAATGCTTCAACAGCATCCTTGTTGAGCAGCTGTAGAGAAACAACTTGAAGAAGAAAATCTCTAGAACCTTGTTTTATAATGGATTGTGAGCAAATCTCTTAAAAGATAACTGAATAAAGCCCGTTCGGCAGACCCTGTACAATCACAAATATGTATGAAGCCGGAGAATGTTAGGAAAATTTGAGAGGTCTCCTAGTAAACTCCCTTTCATCAAAATGGCCAGTGTGAGAAGGCTTCAGCTAAACCATCGGTCTCTTTAGCAAATGCCTAGTAAAATACACTACCCTGAAAGGCTGACACTGCAGAGAATAATGTTTAGGCGTATTCCCTAATCTAATATTTTCTTAGTGGAGAGTGAGGAGGAGGGGGAGGGGGGAGAACAGCTGGGTCCTAACACACCCAGAAAAGTTTGCTTCTACAGCATTTTCAAACCAGGGATTTGGTTAGTTTGAACCGCCCCTACTTTTGTTCAGCACACATCACCACTTTAAAACACGAAAGGAAGAAGAAAACTGCTTGGGGAGTTTCATTTTAATCATTTCATTATTTTCCTCCAATAGGAACTGCTGTCACGTGGACAACAACTATGTTCCTCTCTCAAGCTGTCCAGGAAAATTGTTCTCGGTGAGAAGAAGTCAGGCTGGCATCATCTTATCAAGTGGGTCTTTGTTATTTTTAAGTCCAGAAAATAGCTTTATCAAGGACAGAAGCAGCTAATTCTGAGTCATTGAAAAGAAGTCAGTGTTTGTTTGGACCAGCAAAAAGTCAGAAGAACATTTGGGTGACAGTCTGTACGTTGTCTGAACACTGGTACAGTCTGTCAGCTTTAGGTTTTCAAGACCAGTATGTAAAACACTGGGTAACTGTGCTGGACAGTACTTACTGTATTATTCACACTCAGTGACCCTTAGTGACGTCCTGCTGTTATCAAACAGAGCTTCAGAGGACTTTTTCTCGATGCAAAGGGTTAGAGCGCAAAGTGGCTGGCGCAAAGTGGCTGGCGCAAAGGTGGCGGGAGAATGAGTAGAGTTCCCGCAGCTCACGCAACGTGGAAAGTCCCTCTGGCTCTCCGCCCAGCAGCCACGGGCACGCACACACCTGCAGGACCAGTGACCAGGGCCCATCACCCCCGGAACATTTACTTTACATCGTCCATAATCACCGATGAGCATCCCCCAAAGAAACCATTGCTGACTCTGATTCCGAAACACTCTCTAAGTCAACGTCAGTCTGAAAGCTGATTTTACTCTTTTACTTAATTCTTATCTTTGTTTACAGAGTTTATTTCATTTTGTAGCACTTCAGATCTTCTATAACATGCCCAGAAGCGTTAACTTCAAATTCAAAGCCTTCAACGATAAGCCCACCTGAGAAGCAGCAACACTCCAAATGATGACAATAAGGAATGTTCATGAGACTTTCCTGCTAAGTGTACCCTACAGGAGTATGATAGTGCACTCTTCTTTTTACCAAATGGAATCGTTTATTTTTTTTAAACTTATTTGTATTTAAATTCAATTAATTAACATAACGTATTATTGGTTTCAAGGGTAGAGGTCAGTGGTTCATCAGTTGCCTAAAATACCCTTGAGATACCTGGGTGGCTCAGTTGGTTAAGCTGCTGCCTTCAGTTCAGGTCATGATCCCAGGGTCCTGGGATCGAGCCCCACATCGGGCTCCTTGCTCAGGGGTGAGCCTGCTTCTCTCTCTGCTTCTGCCTGCCACTCTGCCTGCTTGTGCTCTCTCTGACAAATAAATAAATAAAATCTTTAAACAAAACAAAACAAATACCCAGTGCTCATTAGATCACATGCCCTCCTTAATGTCCATGACCCAGTTACCCCATCCACCGTGATAGAGCACTTTTAAAAGTTCTGTTAGCTCTGGTACTTCACCAGGAATGTAGAGATGAGGAGAATGTGCCTCAGAGAGGCTGAGGGACTTGCCTAAAGACACACAGCTCCGTGGCAGTAGAGCAGAGCCAGAAGCCAAGATTTCTATTTCCTCTTCCAGAACACATTGGCCACATCAGTCAGTTAGAGGGACTACCTCAGGGGACACCTGCTCCATTTATCTCCTCTTTCCTGACTACCTCAGAATTTTAGTTCATTTACCAAGTGCCAACAGAGAACAGATCAGTGGGGAAAGACCAAATAAAGGGACAAAAAGGGGGTTTAACGAGAAGTTATTGTTTTTAAGACCATAAGCTCTATTTGAATCCCATTAATTTTAATAAGAAAGGTGGAAAATGTAGCCCAGAACCACAAACTTCTTCTAAGACCCCTGTCTCTGTCCTAACTTATCTGGCTGAGCTTGTGATAAGGAAAACACGGCTGTGAAAGGGCTCTACAAACCTAGCATCTGATCTACCAGGAACCTAAGAAGAGGGAAAGAACAAAAGTACAAAGAAGCTTGAAAGGAAGGTCAGAAGATTCTAGGGTAACAAGACAGAGGTAGCCCCGAAAAGCTGGTAAGGAAGGCCAACTGAAGAAGGGGTGAAAGTGCATACGGCTCTGGGGGTCGGGGAACCACCGCTCCAAGCGTGCATTCTCTCCTTCTCCAGACACCAGCTCAGGCTCCCTCAGTTGATTCAAATTACCCTCAAACCCAAGGAGCAAAGCTTTTAACAGCCAACTGATTGCAAGATGTTTAAAAGCTGAAGGAAAAAAAATGACCCTCCAAGCTATACACACAAGAAGCATGTGTTCCAGGTGAATGGAATTCCATTCCTGGAGATGTAGAAACTGTAGAATTTACTCCAGAAGATGTAAGTCCTCATTATTTTCGCAGCCTTAAGTGTTCTTTGTCCAAAAAAAAAAAAAAAAAAAGCTTTTCCTGGTTGAGATTGCTAATAGACAACTTTACTTTACTTCCAACTGAATGACCATCTGCTTCCCCTTGGAATCTGAGAATTAGAGGAGTTCTGGAACTCAGCACTTAGAACTCAACACCTGCTATACATTCACAAATTCTTCTTCTGTGTTATCACAGCGGCACAGGCTCCCCCAGCTGGTCCCACCCAGTTCCTCCTCCAACTGATGAGATTCTTTTAAAGAGCTCATAGGAAAAATTCCACCCCGATGCAACACACCCAAGAGGGGGCAGGAGAAGGGTTGAGTAGATGCTGATAAACCCAAGTCAGTTTGTGGGCACAGAGTAGGAAACCCCGCCCTACAGAGCCTCAGCCCTGAGCTGGTAGCAAAGCGAATGCAGGGAAATAATCCTGCCTTCCAGCTGGGAATCCCCAGATGTCCTTCCCTACAGAGCAGCTGCTCTGCACAAAGGACGCCCCCCAAATGCCTCAAATGCTAACAGAAGTCAGCTGGACTGATGCAGCGGAGTGGGAGGTTAGGGACTATCCAGAATCACTGCCACAGTGCATGAATGATGCAGGAAAGGAAACAATGCCTCGTCCAAGAAGGAGAAGATAGTGCCATTTCCTACCAGCAGTCCACACAAACACCACCACCATGTAGACGGGGATCTAGGAAACCTCAGACCATCGCCCCTCCCTTCCATCTCACCAGGGGTGCCAATGTCCCAGCACCCGCTGTGGCAGGCATCACACTCACCCTCAGGTGTGGGTCCAGACAGCAAGGGACCATGCGGTGTGGAGGGAGAAGAGTCTGAGGCATGGAACTATGACTGGATTTGGATCCAGGATCAACTACTTCCTAACTATGTGACCTTCTGTAGAATGGGGATGATGCCGCTATGGCATCTGAAGATGTAAGGGGTTGAAGGGGCTCCTCTCATTACAGTAATGCGCCCCTGGGAGGTTCTCTCACCCAAGTCAGGCCCTGAGTACTTTATTAAAATAAGACATCAAAAGGACAAGATATGAATGCTGCTGCAGATGTGGAGAAAAGGAAATGCTTGTTCACTGTGGGTGGGAATGTAAATTGGTGCAACCACTATGGAAAACAGCATGGAGGTTCCTCAAAAAGTTAAAAATAGAAGCACCCCATGATCCAGCAACTTCACTTCTTGGTATATATGCAAAGAAAACAAAGACTCGATGTTAAACAGATGTCAGCACCCCATGCTCACGACATGGAAGCAACCTATGTGTCTGCTGACTGATGAGCAGATAAAGAAGTTGTGGTTTATACATACAATGGAATACTATTCTGCCATTAAAAAAAGTCCTACCATGTGAGGATGGAGCTTGAGGGCATTATGCCAGGTGAAGTAAGTCAGAGAAAGACAAATTCTGTATGTCTGTATGTAGACATACATAGTACGCATGTGTATATTCTCACTTATGCATAGAATCTAAAAGAAATACACAAACTCACAGAAAATTCAGATTTGTGGCTAACAGAGGCAAGGGTGGGGTGAGAGAGAACTGGATGAAAGTGGTCAAAGGTGCAAACTTCCCATCGTAACAAAGTTCTGGGGATGTAATGGACGTGAGTGTAGTTAACACTGCTGTATGGTGTATTTGAAATTTGTTAAGAGAGTGGATCCTATGGGTCACATCGCAAGGAAAAAACTTGCCCTTTTTGTTGTGGTTGTTTCCATGAGATGATGGATGTTAACTTCCTGTGACAATCATTTCACAACATATATAAGTCCTTAGGCTATATACCTTAAATTTATGCAGTGCTGTATGTCAATTAAATCTCAATAAAATGGAAAAAATTTTAAGAAAACAAACCGTATAGCATAGTGGACAGTGTGAAAAATTATACAGTCCAATGCATCGAAGCAAATAACCCACACAAACAGTTCTCAATCACTTTTACATGGGAATTGCCTTTTACAAAAGGTGTAATTGTTCTTAATAGTTGAGTACTGGGCAATCTACGAAAGGCACACACTAAAACAAACAAATGCATTCTCCATTGCTATGGGGCCAAAGGCCAGAAGCCCTGGGTTTGCGGGAAGCTCTGCCACTTAGCGTCACATGACCGTAGATAAGTTAGGGAACATCTAGCCTCTGTTTCCTCATTGGCAAGATGAGGACCATGGTTTCCATCTTGAACGGTTGTAGCAAGAATTAAATAACCTCATCTACGGAACAAAAAGCCCTATCGCAGCATCTGACACACAGAAGTTTCTTTTGGTCTCAGAAAAATAATGACTCAAAATGCCCACATACACAAACACCCTCTCTGCCCTAGTTTCACATAACAATGCCCAAATTTGCAATCTGGAATCGAAGGCTCTTCATATATGCAAATGGAGCAATTTAACCCTTCTGGAAAGGCACATGGGCTAAGTCTGTACAGCCCGCTGAGGCTCAGTGCCCAATGACACCACCAGGCACAGATGTTCTCCACTTATTTCTATGGACTTCCCATTAAACCTCGTTTCCTAGCTGACTTCCCCCGTGTCTGAGAGTATGCTCAGCATCTCCCTTGGCTCTCCACTTCCATCTCAGAACACGCAGCATTTTCTCTTTAAGTGATTCTTCACCTGCTTGGCTACTATCAACTCCCTTTTTTCCACCAAAGACTTTGGTCCACATGTGATGCCTGTGTTACCGAGTTTCCTCTTGACCTATTCCCTTAATCTCACACGAACTGCAATGCCTGTCCGCCACTGACCTGACACTGTCCTTTCTGCAGAAGCAAGTTCTTCCTGCTAGCTAAAGCCACCAGTCTCACGGGACCCCTCAATCTATGGACCTCCCCTCCTGAGGTCCCTAAGATGAAGTTTCCTCTTCTAAAGTTGGCTTTGCTCTCTCCTTTCTGGTTCCTCCTTCTCCTTTCTCTCCACCATGCCTAGAAACTCCACTCAGCCCCAGTCCTCCCAAGGCCTTGCTGGTGCACACCTGCCCCTCCCAGGTACTCAGCGGGCCCCAGCTGCCAAACTGCATTCTGGCTCCAAACTCTTGGCCAACCTCCAGCCTCAGGTTCTAAGGATCAAATCCTGATGACCTCACCTGAAAACGACCCCATGAATTGAGAGAAGTGACTGGAACTTCTGGATTCATCAGAAACACCTGGGAAATTCCACGTTAAATAGCCATTCGTTCTCTTTAAGTATAAAGAGGCTCTGACTTCTATCATCCACCAAGCATCAAAATTTAGGACACATTTAGTAGCTGAAAAATAAGGTAAACCATTCCTTTTCTAGCTCTAAAGGAAGAGAAAAAAGTCAAGACTGAATTAACTATTTACATTTCAAAATGTTCAGATTGATCAGCTTAAACAGTCTGTTCTTATTTTTAAAATTTCACACTTACAATGCAGTAACTAAATGTAAAAACAATTGAATTGTTTAGGTGGCTGTTACTGAAGAAAAACACCCAGGTCACTTATTTTGGTTCTATTTAAGAAAACAACAGAAACATCTGTCATTTCTTATAGCAATTTTTGTTGTCCTTCCCACTGGGTGGCAAAAATATGCTCCAACTGCCTTCCATTAACCTGTTGATCTGGAGGTGATTTGCTCCCCACTGACGACAAAGAATCTGTTCCACTGAGTTTTGGTCAAATACAACAATTAAATCATCATTTAATTTTCCAAGCACTAAAATAATTTCAGATAATTTAAAAGAAAAGAAAAACATCTTTTAAATGAAAAGCATGACCTCCCCAAATGAAAAATTCATTTATCTGAGTTGCCACAAGTCTTTAGGTTATAGCAAACCACAAAATGCAGTTCTTGGGTAAAACAAATGAAATGTTCCTGACTAATAATTCTAAGTTTAAGCACATCCATTCAAACCGTGTTGAGTACTTAGTTCATGTCTCTGTCACAATGTAAAAATCTTAATCGGTTCTCCTTTCCCTGACTGCTGCCACGGACTGTGAGGTCTACAAACGGTGGAGTACAGATACAGGCACTATGACAGCGTGCATCCCCTCTGACAAACCCAACTCAGGGAGCTAGGGATTCCACGTCTGCCTGGTTCTCTGTATATTCGAGGGGGGATGTACGTCTCTTCTAGGCCGTTGTTGTTGTTGCTCTTGGCCTACCAGGAATTATCCCTTCCCTTTTTGCAGTTCTCACAACAGCCCAAGTGGAATGATCCAGAGGCGACTTCCACCCCACAAAGCCTGAAGCCTCATCTACCGCCTTCTGAAATAAGATTTCCTGGAGTACAGTTTCAGTCTGTCCCTTTGCTTTGCCAAAGACAGATCCGCCTACTGGCTATTCTTTGCTGTAATGACAACAGTGCCCTAAGACAAACAACTTATTCTTAGGGGAAAACAATTCATTTCAACCATTCCATGTGTTCCCCAACAGCCATTGACTCGCATCAACTCCTCCTCTGATAAGAACTTACACAAAAACACAAAGGATTGCCAGAAGACAACTGAGTGTGTGTGAGGGTAGTTAACAGTATCTATTCCATCGCACTGCTTCCTCTTTGTTTTTTTTTTTAAAGATGATGAAATCTTTATAAGCAAAAAGATGATTAATTCTCATCAAAAAGATGACCATTTTCTCCCAGCAAAGTCTTTGCTGAATCCCCAAATCTAACATTAAAAAAAAAAAAAAAATGACTCACTTTTAAGCAAGTTATTGCTGGGACTTCAGTTTAGAGGGCTATAACGCTGTTAGAGGTCCGTTTTATGGGGCCATTTGGACAAAACTCGTCTTTTTTTAGGACACGGGCAGAACAAACCTCTCAGCTAATCCTACATTTCAACGTTTTTAGCCGTATACATTTTGGAATCTTCTGTGTGTCCCAGCACACACAATATGGATCTAATTAGGTCCAGCTGCCTTATGTTAGTAATAAAATTGCAAGGAAAAAAAAGAGGTGGGGGTGGGGGCTTCGTTCACCCCTCTTATACTCTGGTGATCACAAGCTCTCAAGTCGTGCGCATCCTCTATGTTCACTCTAGGGCAACACACGCTTCTAAAATCCCCCAGCACGCCCGGGACACCGCTCAGCGCTAAGACTTCTCAGCTGCTGAGTTTTCTCTCTCTCTCTGGAAGAGATTTACGGACGGGCTGGAGCCCAACGCTCCGACGCCACCCACCGCCCAAGCCCCGACGCACCCCGCCCGCTCCTGGGCTCAAGGACTTACACCAGCGCCGACGGACAGGGCATCTGGTTCCAGGCACAGTTGTACTGAGCTTGAATAAAACTCTCACTTCCCTCCAGCACAGAGCAGCTCACATTCTTGTTCACGATGTAGGCGCACCAGTTCCTGGGGTGAAGGAGAGAGAGCGAGAAGCCACGGTGTAAAGCCTTAGAACAATGAGGCTGGGGGAGAAGGGGCCAGCCGATGAGAGCCGCGGACCGAGCGAGGCTCGGCAACCCCCGCGTCTCTGCAGAGGCGGGAGCCCCACAAAGCAGCCATCGGAGGGAGCGCGGCTGCGCCTTCGGGGAACGCGCACCTTTAGCCGACAAAAAACGTAAAGAAAAGTGCCTGTGGTCCCAGGGGCTTCAGTAATTCCTGGTCGCCCTGCTCTTCGGGACACTCCCAGCGCCCCGCGGCCCCGGAGGCAGCACTGCTGGAAGGGCTGGCGAGATCCACCGCGCGGTCGGTGGAGCGCACGGCCCTCCCGGGAGGAGGCGCCACCCGGGCAGCCTAAGCGGGACCCCCGGCTGCTGCTCTTCGCCTTCGGCAGAGCAGCTGCGGACCGGGCTGCGGGTAGGGGAGGAGGCTGGGGGCCTAGGGCTCGGTTCCGGGATCCGGGAAAGGGACGGCGCACTTACTTGTTCCTGGCTCCCGGCCGTGCGGGGTGCATGGGCTGCGGGCCGGCGTGGCACAGCCCTGCGCCGCCCAGGGTCAGCAACGCCAGCGCCCAGCGCCAGGACGCACGGGGCCGGGGCCGTGTCCGCTGCCACATTCTGCGCGCGGCGGGCGCGCCCCGCCGGCCGGATCCGGAGCGCTGAGGGTCTAGGCTGGCGCCGCGAGGCTGCGGGCGGACGGGGCGCGGCCGGAGAAGGCAGGAGAGGCTTGGGCGCTTCGCGACGCCCCCACCCGCACTCCGCGGCCGCCCCCTCCGACTTCTCGCTCCCACTTCTCCTTTCCACCCCGTGCGCCCGCGCTTCTTCTCGGTCCCTCAATGACGCACAGGTCCCCCCGGGTGCCGCCCTCTTTATTTCACTTCCCTCTCCGAAACGTGACTCTCCTTCCACCACGGCTCCCTGTCTCCGGTGCCCTTGCCTCTCGGCAGGGGGCTTGGGGTAAAAGGGCTGAAGAGTTTAGGAGAAGGGTCTAAGTTACAGAATTTCCAATTACTCATTCCTTTGGTCTCTTCCCAGAAGAGGAGCAACTCCGCCTCCCACCCTCCAGCAGGCGCGCCCCGGCCCCTTGGGGATGCGGCCGCAGTCGGCGAGTCTGGCTGTCCTCACGCCGTGCCCGCTGTGCCCGGGTGCCGGCTCCCCGGAGGCAGTGAGGGACATCTTTATCAGTCCCTGGGAGGGACGCGACTCGGGTTGCCTACCCTGGCAGGACGTCTCCATTCTCCCTCACATTTGGACTTTAGAGTCTAGGGGGGAAATGAACACGGATCCTCTTCTCTTAACTCTGCCTCATGCATCCATATCAGTGTCCAAGTGAACGTGCAGGGCAGCGGGGAGACAGCCCCACGCTTCACAACAGCGAAGGAAGCACAGCATCAGACTCTAATAAATGCTACACTACATTTTGAAAGATAATCTGACAGTCTCCGCTTCTGATGTCCTACTCTGAACTTTTTCTGTCAACGTGAAAGGCCACAATGGTCCCATTTGCTCCTAACAGTTCAAACACCGCTAGACCTTGGTCTTTCGCTTGCTTACGTATTTTCTGCCTAGAGTTACACTGATCTCCACCAATTTCTTTTGGGGACCAAGCAACTCCACAGAAGAATGTCACATAAAATCCCTACGGAAGTGTTGTATGCTGGGGTGTATTTCAATCAATCCGCTTTTCTAATGAGCACTAGAGTGAGGTTATTTGCAGACCGCATAAACTACAGTTTCCATAAGTGAATAGGTTGTTGTTGGCTGTGGCCTGTTATATGGACAGTAAATATTTGCTGTGTTCCCTAAATGAAGCCATTGGTCCATGTTATCTCTAATATGCCTTGAGGATGTTGTTGGGCTTTTTGATTTGCAAATGAAAGAAAGGATATTCCCTAAGCAAAAATTTCACAAAGGCCAAGCAGAAAATTATGCCATGTAAGGAAACAGTCCATCCATGAACTTTCTTAAACAGAAGATCACACACATAATGGTCTGAAGTCATCCCAGCCTTCAGAAGAGCCACCCAGAGGGGAAAAATCCAGAAAGGGATAAAAAATGGTTTTGCATAACCCAATCTGTGTCTTTGTGACTTCCCATCGTCCCCATCCTAACACCATGTTTGTTCATGAAGTGTCATAAGGGAAGAAACAGGACACAAAAAAATGAAACACGAATGATGCATGTCTACACCCAGCAGTTAACCACAATGTCTCTTCAGTACAGGTAACTCTCAAACTTGAGAGCAAGTTGAACTGATGAGGTCAAATCTACTTTTTCCATTGAATTAAAGTTATACTAGGAAAGTGTATTCTAGTCCAAGAGCTTGAGGACCAACTTTCCATTGAGATGACCACAACACTATATTTAATCAGCTATAAATGGTACTTACCAGTCAATAAATCTTATTCTGAGTATCTGTGATAAGCTAGGCATTATGTGAAAATACCGAGGATTCACAAGTGAGCCAAAACTGACCTGGGTTCTGTGTTTACAGAGCTTCCAGGCATTCCTGTGCAGTGAAGGGTGGAAATTGTCTGATGTACAATGATGTGAGACAGTATTCGTCACATGTGTTTCTCTAGACATGTGCCCACGTGTACCTGGTGAGGGGCTGCTCTGGGAAGATGGAAGAAAATGTTTGACTCTTAGGAAGACTTGAGACCAAGATCTCAAGTGACCCTCTTCCCTTTCTCTTCTCTAGCTACAGGAATAGACACATCAAACTTGGGAACCAGGAAGCCATCTCCAGAAAGCAGAGGGAAGAATCCTGAGGATAGAGAGCACATTAGGAGACAGACTAATAAGGCAGGTCAATCAACCTTACCCATAGGGAATAACGGCGGAGTCACTGGCAGAATGCTACTAAGTGTGAATTCTTTATAAGCTGCCAACTACTTTAAACAACCACTTGAAAACTGTCAGTTTCTTATCACAATCTGAAGGCATTTCTTCTGCCCTTAAAATCAAAGTGCCCCATAGTTACTCCCACTCTGTGTGACCAACTTAGCTAAAGCAAAAATGCAAAGTTAGACCTGCTTCTTAAAACCTATTCCCTCACTGTTGGTCATGATAAAAATGCCCATCAGGCTCTGTACTTGGGGACATATCTCACTGCTTCACGAGAAGGGCCCCCAGTGCCCCCAGACTCCCTTTCAGTTGCCTGGTGGAGGAGAGTGGGTGACCATCACAGAGGCAGCAGGTGGGTAATTTTCCCCATCCTCACATTCAGTCATCAGCACATGATGCTTGATCAAGATGAACTGATTTACATCTAGGATGTATGTGGTCAAGAGTCATAAGACTAGCCTGGGTGTCCCATCCTTCTCATTTCTTGTCTTTGCTTTCTAGAACTCAAAAAACTTCCCCCTGATATCTAGGCGTACTCTTAGGTGTCTTTACTACAAAGTCTTTGTGCTGCTTATCTAATGAGGAGGGGGAAAAGTCCTTGAAGACTGGGTATCTTGAATAAATTTTGATTTCAAAGCATTCCTAACATAATACACCCTACAAAAATGCCTTATACATTCATAAGCTAATGATAAGATGCGCTTCATTAAAAAGAAATGCAAGTGGGGCGCCTGGGTGGCTCAGTGGATTAAGCCGCTCCCTTCAGCTCGGGTCATGGTCTCAGGGTCCTGGGATCGAGCCCCGCGTCGGGCTCTCTGCTCCGCAGGGAGCCTGCTTCCCTTCCTCTCTCTCTGCCTGCCTCTCTGCCTACTTGTGATCTCTCTGTCAAATGAATAAATAAAAAAAATCTTTAAAAAAAAAAAAAGATTCTAAAAAAAAAAAGAAATGCAAGTTGGTAGTGAAAGAGAGACAGAAATATCTCTGAGAAAAATTTAAAAAAAATTAACTGCACTCTAGCTTGGTCTGTTTTGGAATGTAAATGTTTGGTCGATACAATTTCAATCAGTTACATTTGATATAGGCATCACTGGGCAAGGCACCTTCAGAATGAATTCAGTGAGTCCCTAGACTTCAAAATTTACAAACAGCAGCTACTTTCCTGTCTTATCAAAGGCTTTGTTCAAATAGACCAAAACAAAACAAAGAACAATTGCTCTCTTCAAATTTTCTTAATGTACTTATTTGCGAATATCCCATTTGCTGTGTATAACTAAAGATTCAAAAATCTCAGTATCTTCTGAACCCGACTGGTCTTATTTATCAGTTGATTGATTCGGTGACATTATTAAGAATTATGGCCATTATTTTAATCATCTCTCTTGAGAGATACCAGGAACAAATCTCCCTATATTGATCAGGGGTGTGTGACTTAATATGTTTTAAACTATCACACGAGAATTTCAAAACTGTGAAAAGTTAAAATCATGCCTGAAATCATACATGAAAACAGTGGTTAAGAGCTCATGCAATGGAGTTAACATACTGTTCAAAATTGAGTACCCTTGCCTCTTAGCAGAATGATCTCAGACAAGTCAGTAGGCCTCTCGATTCTCCACTTTCTGCTCTGAAAATGGGAATGCCTTGTGGGGCTGTATGTTCCCAACACAGTTATCACATGTGAACTGCCTGGCACAGTGCCAGGCTTATTGACAAGTGCCTGGCGAGTGGAAGATGAATATTCACAGTTGTTACTCTTACCACATCAGCACTGCAACAAAAATGCAGCCAGGTTCAGGAGTTTTGTCATTCTTTGTTTGTGCCAACTGACGTGGGCAGTGGACCATATACTATCCTTCTTCTTCTTTCTAAGTAAGAAATATATGAAGAAATGGCTGTCATGAAAGCACACGCATGACTCATTCAGAATGACTAAATGTGATAGTCAGGAATGGAATACTGGGTTCTTGACTTCCAGCCCAGTTTGCTTTTTTATTGCCCCCAGGGGGGAATATATAGCTCAGTTTATTGTTCAGGAGATTTCATCCTCTACCAAGAAATTTATTTTAGGACAATTCCGTGAGCTCTTTGGAAGGATCAATAACTCTACAAAAATAAACTCAGATCATCAGGCAACTCAGTTGTGAACTTCTTCTTTCTTAAAAAGATGAAATTAGTTTCTAATTCCATATTGCTTAATTTTTTTCAGATGTTTCTTTGTCCCAAGAATGCTTCGTATAGCCAAATAATATGTTTGAGAATTCATTGCTGTTACACTTATGGTGTGGTTTTGAATACATTTTTTCTTTATAAGAAATAACTGACAAAAATAGGCTCTTAGGATTTGGTTTGTTTCCAAGAGAGCTATAACAGCTTAGGCAGTAGTGTCTTCATATATGAGCCACATCAAACTATGTTGTAGTTCATCATTTATTTATGAATAAGAGTCAATTATTCTGGAATCAACAAAATGTTCTAAATAGAATATGTTTGATGATTATAAAATACATTATTAAATTTTACCACAATCTTGGTCTATGCTCATTCAAAAAGTATTCATGAGCAAATTCATTCTTTTTAGTATTTCAGATTATGCAGTTCTGAATAACGTGCTAAGTACTTAAGTATGGTCAATTCTCCTTATTTGATGTAGTATGGTGTATAAAGTTGCTGCCAACAGTGAATTAGCTAATACTGAACAATTGCTCCTAGGGGAAATATAGGGTTAGGTTCCTACAAGCCTCTGGTCACAAAGGTTTTTGTCAACCAGTCAATACATAACCTTGTGTTATGTGTGTTTCTATTTAAAGATACCTTATTCAATACATAACATTGATTCTGTAACATCAAACTCATGGCCAACATCACTGTAACTCATGCCTGAACAGAGCTTAACTAACACATATTTTCTCCATAAGGCATATGACAGCCTTGTGCTTAGGAACACTAGCTAGCACTTTGGCAATATGGTTGGGAGCCATTTTAAACAGCAAAATCACCAACAAAAAGCACAAAATGAAAAAAAAAAGTGACACTAAATTTACCATGAAAAGGACAGTTATTTGTAATATGAGAGGGAAAATAAGAAGGTAGAGAGCATTGTCTTGCTGGATCTTGGCTGGGAATAAGCACGTCGGTCAAGGAAGTGTTTGCCCCTCTGCACAAGTCTACAAATGACTGTGAAAATTCGATAAGTATGGCTTCTTTTAGATTTAAAAATAAATTTAGTAAGTAGGTAAGCAGAATTTATGAATAATGAGGATGAATGGTATTTCAACTTAAGTCCAGGAACAGTAAGAAATTGATACATTTGGGAGGATAAAGGAAAGTTCTTGGAATTTTGTGGCCATCAGAAGATTTGTTTGGTCAGTAAGCATATTGGGGAAGTTCTGCATATTCAAAACTGTACCGGGCAATGAGAAAAACAGATTTGAGTTCCTTCTCATCTTAATTGACTGAAATGATTTAAAATAGTGCTACATTTGGTAAATAGAATACAGCATAGTAAAAACTGTGTAGCTAGGTGATGAAAAAATAGAGCTTATACAATCAGAAAAGTTGGATGTTAATTAGGGAAGTCTGTAGAGAAGTATGGGTTTAAGGTAAGTGTTACAGTTTTTGTTTTGCTTTAAATCCAGCATGATATAAAAAAATGAATGTAATTGTTAGCAAGGAAGGGGCAGTTAATGTGACTTGTACCTGGTATGTTTCTAATGTGGCCAGCTGGTGAAGTAGCCAGACCAAGGTATGTGGTCTTAGATGTGGCCAGAGGTGGGTGGGGTGGGTGGGTAGGTGAGGCAGACAGACCAGGTAGGATTGAGGACTACTAAACAAGAAGGAGAGCAGTATAGGCTGGTGGAAACAAAACAAAACAACTCTGGTTCTCTTTCTGCCTTATCTAACAATGGATAGAGTAAGCAGATGTCTTGATTTGCCTGGGCCAGTCCCAGGTTACTCCTGTTGCAGATCAGTTAACACTATTAATTATTTTTAGTGTCTCCTTTCATCTTCAAAAGTGCCTGGGTTTGAACAATAAATTATATGGTCATTCTAAGAGGCCTAAAATGAACTGAAAGCCACACTATGTTTGTCTAGCCTTTATAAAGGCTAAAATATTAGTAAATGTCAATTCAAATAATAAAATCAGAAAATGAGAAGTAACTGGTTTTCTCCGAGTCAAAACTTTACTTGCATCAAATTCTTCTGTTATTGCCTCATGCACATTTTGGTAACTTTTTGAAGTTTATATTATTTTTTCAAAAAGTTGATTAAGCAGCAAAGACTTGATTGTTTAATTGGTTGATGAAGGTAGATATTTTCATGAACTTTCCTTGGCTCTGTTTTCTTGCACTTAATCACTTACATTCATCCTCGGGAGCTGAGAACACAGCACTGTGCTGCTCCATTCTATAACTGCTCTGGCTTGGTTCTAGCACATTTAAATAGTGGCAGAGCTCTCCTTCAAGGCCCCACTGACATCTTTGAGCATTCACTGGTTAAAAAAAAAAACACAAAAAACTAAAACATAAATTAATAAGCGATGGGCAGTAAAAAAGTTACTACTACCTTTTGACTAATGGAAAATACAGGTGAGACAAGAGTGTCGTAGAGAATGCTGAGGGGTCAAGCAGGAAAGTGCCTTAGTTTTCTAGTGCATCCTTACATGTTTTCCCCTAGCTTTAAAAAAAAACAAAAACAAAATATTTTATTCCCTGAATATTCTAAGATTATGCTTTCTAAAGGGCTGTTTGAGGGCAAAGTGATGCCAGGATTCCTGGGAGAAATAGGACGAACGTTAGAAAAACAAAAAACAAAAAACAAAACCCTATCAGAACTCAGTTCCAATGTGTTTCAACCCAAAAAGAATCTTCTCCTTTAGTGCTAGGGATTCCAGTTTCATGAAGGATTTTTAAAAATAAATATTTGTAGATTATGGTTTTCTCCTGTGAATTTTATCAAAGTATAGTATTCTTTATTTCTTTTTAATTTATTAGTCATTTATTTATTTGACAGAGGGAAAGCACAAGCAGGGGAAGCGTTAGAGGGAGAGGGAGCTGAGCAGGTCCCTGAGCAGGGCCCCCCCCCCACCCCCGCCAACTTGAGGCTCAATCCCAGGATCCTGAGATCAGGACGTAAGCTGAAGGCAAACACCTAACCCACTTAGCCCCCCAGGTGCCCCAAAGTACAGCATTCCTATAAAAAGTGCCTAAGTCATAAGTGACTCAATGAATTTTCATGAACTGAACACAGTTGTGTAACCAGCCCCCCGACTGTGAAGAAAACATGACCAGCACCCCAGGGCCCCACATGGCTCCTTCTAATCATGAATCCTTCCCAAAAGTCACACTGATTCTGACTTCCATCATCATCCATTAGTTTTGAATATATACTGAAGGAAAAAAAAACATTTCATCTTATGTTTGATCCCTATACTTGGCATAGTGTCTGGCACATAGCACTTTATTTAATAACATTCACTGAATAAAGTGAAAGAAAGCAGACTTTCGTAAGAGAGTTGAAAGAGTTAACCTATGTTTTATACGTAGGGAGGAAAGCAGCATTGCATTTGGGAGAGAACTGGGATCTGGGCATGCTAACTTGAAAACAAGTTGAAAACTCAAACTTAGAACAGAAGAGGACACTTCAGTTTTATCTCTGAACAAATGTAAACGGCTCAAATAAATCTAAACCTCTGTGGAGTTTTTCTTGGACCTTTACCAACTCTGTTCACATCATATCCACCTAACTGGTGAGGCCAACCTCCAGAGACCTTGTTTCTCTTTCTCACTTGTAAATGGACCCATGATTAGAGAGGCCCTCCCGCCTGACCAGTGCAGCCAAGAAATGACTATTTTCAGTCTTCCTCCACCCCGCTCTGAGGCCCAGTCAGTCGGAGAACAAAATAAGAGTCACCCTCTCCCTGGGCCACAGCATGTGATCTCCAGCCAGAGTGCTTCTTGCTCTAATGAATGAGGTAATAAGAGGCCAAATGAGGTTTCAAACGTATGTTACCTCAGAATTACAATTTTCCTTAACTGCACTTTTAAAAAGCTGGAATCAAGAACCCAACATTGCCAAATCCCTGCTTAGCCAAAAAGATCTGTCAACTGTAGAAATAACAAATAAGAGGAAAATCCATCTCAGGCTTTGAACTGATTGCTGTTCCTAAGCAATGCCCAAGGAAATTCAAATAAATTATGTCTTCTGAAGGACAGATTGATTATGAATAATCTAATGATCTCTTTAGGTTGGAGTTTTAAACCCTTCTTTAGGGTACTTCAAAAATTTTAAGGGAACAAGTCTGGATAATAAAAACAACTTTTTTTAGAGGATGGTTTCCCTTAATTTACTGCCTCCCCCTTGCCCAGAAATACGCTGTATTTTATCAGAGATGAGGCTTCAAAGAGCCGAGTGAAAGTCCAAAGTGGACAAACACACAAATCTGTTTCATCTGCATTAAAACTAAACATGTTAAACCCAGAAGCAAATCTAATTTGCCTGGGGAGGTCTGAGAAGGGAAAGTGGTTCTTTCTCCTTTTTTACGTTTTCCAAATTATGTTAATTGGAGGTCCTTAAACAAATATAATCTTTGCATAAACTGTTCCCTCTGTGTGGAATTTTCTCCATGTCTGGAGAACTTTAACTCCACCTGCAAGACCCTGGAGTCTTCACCTGCTCTTGAAGCTTGTCCCGGTACCTCCCAGTGTTCTTACATGTTTGCAACATATATCTGATAAAGAATGGATAGAGGAACTTAACAAATTAACAACAAATTAAGAAGAAAAAGACAATCCAACAGTAAAAGGACCAAAGACTAGAATCTGCACTTCACAAAAGAGGAAACTCAAATGGCCAACAAAAATACACTCAATGTATTAGTACCATGGAAGTGCAAATTAATACCTAATTAATGTTTGGGGATACATAATATGTGATGAGATTGTAAAGACAAGGAAGAGAGAAACAAGGCAGGAGAGTGGTTTCCTCCAGAGAGGGAGAGCTGAAAGATCCAGAAGGGCACATGGGTGCTTCTAGAGCAGCATTCTTATTCCTCACAGGCATTTAGTTCTTGTAGGTATTTGGTTATTAAGTGGATGTTTGCTTCATTTCTCACATATACTGATATAAATAAAACATTTGATGTAATGTAATGTAATGGAATAGATATATACATTTTAGAATAAGGAAGAATCTTTTAAAAAGCATACCTGGCAAAATGGGAATCTGTATCCTTTAAATCATCCTGGAAAGATAGCTTTGGGTGATGCTTTGAAACAGAAATGTTTTAAGGATATCAAGATGCATTTGTCTATGTCTAGAAAGCTCTACAAGCTTGACTCCATTTTCACTCAGATTGAGGCTTAAAACGTATTTAATATACTTGTCAAAATATCTTTTGACTGTTTATATGGAGTAAAAAATACAGTCTTCTGGGAAGGGCTTGGTTCTGAGAGCAGGACTGATCTTCACAACCTCTGGATCCCTGACTGCTCTGTGATGCCATGGTGTCATTAAATCACCTTATTCTGCTTCTTATTGCTTTAGGATTTCTCTCTTCATTTTCCCCTTTCTATTATTTATTCAGCTTATTCAAAAATTTATATTTTCCACTATTTTTTATTTTTTAATTTTTTTTCAAATGATGATGGCCTCAATTCTTTTTTTTTTTAAAGATTTTATTTACTTATTTGACAGCGAGAGAGAGATCACAAGGAGGCAGAGAGGCAGGCGGGGGTGGGGGTGGGGGGGGAGGGAAGCAGGCTCCCTGCTGAGCAGAGAGCCCGATGTGGGGCTCGATCCCAGGACCCTGAGATCATGACCTGAGCTGAAGGCAGAGGCTTAACCCACTGAGCCACAGAGGCACCCCTATTTTTTAAATTTTTTAAAAAGATTTTTATTTATTTATTTGAGAGAGAGAGTGAGAGAGCACAAGCAGGGGGCGGGGAGAGGGAGAAGCAGTGTCCCCACTGAGCAGGGAGCCCGTTGCAGGGCTAGATCCAAGAACCCTGAGATCATGACCTGAGCTGAAATCAGACACTTAACTGACTAAGCCACCCAGATGACCCTCCACTACTTTTAAAAAAGGATTATTAGATCTTTAAATTTCTTTAAGGGTTATTAGATTTTTAAAAATTTCTTTTTTTATAAAATTGAGTTATAATTGACATATAACATTATAATATTCAAGTATAGAACATAATAATTCAATATTTGTATATATTGCAAAATGATCATCACAAATCTAGTTAATATCCATCATCATACATAGTTTCATATGCAATACTTTCAAATACACAATGCTGTATTATTTACTATAGTCACCATGTTGTACATTACACCTGCATGACTTATTTATTCTGTAATTGGAACTTTGCACCTTTCAATCCCCTTTACCCATTTTACCCACCTCCCTCATCCTCTCCTCTAGCAACTACCAATCTGCTCTCCGTATCTGTGATTTCGGGTTTGTTTGTTTTTTTAGATTTCAGATGTAAGTGAAATCATACAATATTAGTCTGGGTCTGAATTATTTCACTTAGCATAATATCTTCAAGGTCCATCCTTCTTGTCACAAATAGCAAGATCTCATTCTTTTTAATGGATAAGTAATATTTCATTGTATATATATATATACCACAACTTTAACCATTCATTCATGGATGGACATTTAGATTATGTCCATACCTCGGTTATTGTGACTAGTGCTGCAATAAACCTGGGGGTGCACATATCTTTTTGAGTTACTTTTTTAGTTTTCTTCAGATAAATACCCACAAGGTGGATCATATGGTAGTTTTATTTTTAATTACTTGAGGAATCTCTATATGTCTTCCATAGTGGCTGTACCAATTTAAATTCCACCAATGGTGAACAAGGGTTCACTTTTCTCCACATCCTCAACATTTTTTTTTTTAATTTTGAAAATAGACATTTCTGACAGGTGTGAAGTGATCTCTCACTGTGGTTTTGATTTGCATTTCCCTGATGATTAATGATGTTGAGCACCTTTTCAAATGCCTGCTGTCCATCTGCATGTTTTTTCTGGAAAAATGTCTATTGAGATTCTCTGTCCATTTTTTAATCAGATTGCTTTTTGTTATTGAGTTTTTAAAAAGTGAAATTATATTTCAGATATTAACCTCTTATTGGATATGTGATTTGTAAATATCTTCTCTCATTTAGTAGGTTGCCTTTTTATCGATGGTTTCCTTTCCTGTGCGGAAGCTTTTTAGTTTGATGTAGTTATGTTTGTTTAAGCTTTCCTTGTCTTTGGTCCAAAAAATCATTGCCAAGACTGATGTCAAGGAGCTTACTACCTATGTTTTCTTCTGGGAGTTTTAAGTTTCAAGTCTTACATTCAAGTCTCTCATCCATTTCAAATTTATCTTTGTGTATGATGGCTGGCCAGTTTTCCAAATACCATTTATTGAGTAGACTGTCTTTTCCCCATTGTACATTCTTGGCTCTTTCATCATAAATTAATTGATCATGTAGGCATGGGCTTATTTCCTGTTTCCATTAATTTACCCATTTTTATGCAAAAACCATACTGTTTTGATTTGAATTTTCGAGTTGTAGGAGTTTTTATAATATTGTAGATATAGGTCCCTTTCAGATGTATGATTGGTAAATATTTTCTCCCATTCTGGTGGTTGTCACTTTACTTTGATGGGTTTATTTGAAAAAAAAAAAAAAGTCTCATTTTGATGGTCTAATTTATCTTATTTTCTATTGTTCTTGCTTTTAGTGTCACATCTAAGAATTCTTCGTCAAATCCTGTATCATAAAGATTTATCCCTATCTTTTCTTCTATGAGTTTATTTTTGTTCTAATATTTAGGTCTTTGGTCCATTTTGAGTTAATTTTAGTACATGGTATAAGGGAAAGGTCCAACTTAGTACTTTTGCGTTTGACTATCCAGTTGTCTCAACACCCTTTGTCAAAAGACTCTTTCCCCTTTGGCTGGTTTTGACATCCTTGCTGAAAATCAGCTGACTGACCATAGGAGCATAGGTTAATTTCTGAACTCCAGTTCTCTTCCATTCAGCAATCTGCCCATTTTTGTGCTCATACCACATTGTCTTGGTTATTGTTGCTTCCTAGTAAGTTGTGAAACTGGGATATCTGAGTCTTTGTTATTTTTTCAGTATAGTTTTAGTTATTCTGTGTTGCTTGCAATTCCATATGAATTACAAAATCAACTTTTAATTTGTGCAAAGAAGTTAGCTGGATTTTGATAGGGATGGTGTTGAATCTGTAGATTCACTGGGAGTACTGTCATCTTAACAGTCAAGTCTTCCCATCCACAAATACGAGATTTTTCATTTATTTTGAACTTCTTTCAACAATGTTTTGTAGTTTTCAGAGTAACCATTTTGCATTTCCTTCATTAAATTCATTCCTAAGTATTTTATTCTTTTTGATGCTACTGTGAGATTTAGTTTTTGGATTGTTCATTGCAGGTGTATAGAAATTTAACTGATTTTGTATATTGATCTTGTATATTGATCTTGTATCCGCACCTTGACGAACTCATGTATTCTAATTTTTTTTAGTGGCTTAGAGTTTTCTATAGATCAGATAATGTCATGTAAACAGAGATAGTCCCACTTCTTTCTCTCCAATCTGTATGGCTTTTTTTTCTTGCTCAATGCCCTAGTTAGATCCTCCAATACAATGCTGAGTAAAAAGTGATAAGAGCAAATGTCCTTGTCTTGTTCCTGATCTTAGAGGAAAAGCATCCAGTATGATGTTAGTTCTGGACTTTCCATAGCTGACCTTCATCAGGTTGAAGAAGTGCCCTTGTATTACTAGTGGTGTGTATATATATATATATGTGTGTGTGTGTGTGTGTGTGTGTATTTGTTTTTTAGATGTTGAGTTTGATCTTTATGGATTTTGGATACTAGCCCTTTATCTGATAAGACATTTGCGAACATCTTTTCCCATTCTGTCCATCGTCTTTTGTTTTTTGTTGACTGTTTCCTTTGCTGTGCAAAAGCTTTTATCTTGATCAAGTCCCAACAATTTATTTTTACCTTTGCTTCCCTTGCCTTTGGAGACATGTTTAGCGAGAATTTGTTGCCTGTGTTCTCCTCTAGAATTTTGACAGGTTCCTGTCTCATATTTAGGTCTTTCTTCCATTTTGAGTCTATTTTTGTGTATGGTATAAGGAAATGGTCCAGTTTCATTCTTCTGCATGTGACTGTCCAATTTTCCCAGTATCATTTATTTAAGAGACTGTCTTTTTTCCATTGGATATTCTTTCCTGCTTTATCAAAGATTAGTTGACCATGGAATTGAGGGTCCTTTTCTGGATTCTCTATTCTGTTCCACTGATCTATGTGTGTGTGTTTTTGTGCCAGTAACATACTGTTTTGATAACTACAGTTTTGTAATAGAGCTTGAAGTCTGGAATTGTGATGCCACCAACTTTGGTTTTCTTTTTCAACATTCCTTTGGCTAATAGGGGTCTTTTCTGGTTCCATACAAATTTTGGGATTTGTTCCAGCCCTGTGAAAAACGCTAGTGGTATTTTAATAGGGATTGCCTTGAATATAGATTCAGAGTATAGATTGCTCTGAGTGGTGTAGATATTTTAACAATACTTGTTCTTCCAATCCATGAGTATGGAACGTTTTTCCATTTCTTTGTGTCTCTGTCAATCTTTTTCATTAGTGTTCTATAGTTTTCTGAGTACAGAAGCTTAGCCTCTTTGGTTAGGCTTATTCCTAGGTGTCCTATGGTTTTGGGTGAAATTGTAAATGGAATCGACTCCTTAATTTCTTTTTCTTCTGTCTCATTGTTAGTGTATAGAAACGTGACAGATTTCTGTGCATTGATTTTATATCCTGTCACTTTGCTGAACCCCTGTATGAGTTCTAGTTAATTTGGAGTAAGGTCTTTCAGGTTTTCCACAGAGTTATCATGTCATATGCGAAGAGTGAGAGTTTGACTTCTTTGCCAATTCAGCTACCTTTTCTTTTTGTTGTCTGATTGTCGAGTCTAGGACTTTCAGTGCTATGCTGAACAACAGTAGTGAGAGTAGACATCCTGTCATGTTCCTGACCTTAGGGGAAAAGCTCTCAGTTTTTTCCCATTGGGAATGATATTCACCATGGGTTTTTCGTATATGGCTTTTATGAAATTGAGATATGTTCCTTCTATCCCTACGTTGTGAAGAGTTTTAATCAAGAAAGGATGCTGTAGGGCTGCCTGGGTGGCTCAACTGGTTAAGTGTCTACCTTTGGATCAGGTCATGATCCCAGAGTCCTGGGATCATGAGCCCCACATTGGGCTCCCTGTTCAGTGGGGATCCTGCTTTTCCCTTTCCTCCCTGTGCATGCTCTCTCTCAAATAAATAAAATCTTAAAAAAAAAAAAAAAAAGGATGCTGTACTATGTCAAATGCTTTTTCTGCATTGACTGAGAGGAACATATGGTTCTTGTCCTTTCTCTTATTAATGTAGTGTATCACACTTGATTTGCAGGTGTTGAACCATCCTTGCAAGCCCAGGAATAAATCCCAGTTGACTGTGGTGAATAATCCTTCTAATGTACTGTCAGACCCTACTGCCTGCTGAGCATTGCTGAAAAACAGCTAATACAGCCTGTTGTTCTTCAGCAAAGGGGAAGAAGCAAAGGCAGAAAGCTCAACCTGTTTAAATACCTTCATGAATCTCTGTATAATCCTGAGATGGCATTTTATATTTAGTGGGTAGATAAAACAAAAGGTATCTTCCCGCTTGTATCAAAAAACAAACGAGAGGGACACCTGGGTAGCTCAGTGGGTTAAACCCTCTGCCTTCGGCTCAGGTCATGATTCCAGGATCCTGGGATTGGACTCTCTGCTCAGCCGGAAGCCTGCCTCACCCCCCACCTGCCTGTCTACTTGTGATCCCTGTCAAATAAATAAAATCTAAACGAAACAAAACAAACAAACAAACAAAGGAGAGGGGACACCTTGCTCAATCAGTCAGAACAGCATGCAACTCTTGATCCCAGGGTCATGAGTCTGAGCTTCCTATTGGCGGTAGGGATTGGGTGGCTCAGTGGGTTAGGCCGCTGCCTTCGGCTCGGGTCATGATCTCGGGGTCCTGGGATCGAGTCCCGCATCGGGCTCTTTGCTCAGCGGGGAGCCTGCTTCCCTCTCTCTCTGCCTGCCTCTCTGTCTACTTGTGATCTCTCTCTGTCAAATAAATAAATAAAATCTTTAAAAAAAAATAAAAATAAAAAACAAAAACAAGACAGAAAAAAAACAAAAGAAAAACTTGTCCAACTTTGGGGGAAAAGAAAAGACCACCAGAAGACCATGACTTACCAGAAGATGGCTAGAGCACTGAGCTATTATAGAAGAACTGGGGAAATCACCAAAATGTGGAGATAGCTAACTTACTAATTCAGTGAGGCCATTCTCCAAAGACTCCATCTTATTTCTTAGAAGCAGCGATCTTCTACTCACAGTATGTTCAACCTGAACAAGGATATCTCAGCTTGAGTAAGTGGAATGCAAGTTATAGTTGGACATATGCTGATTGTCATGAGGTACGCCACCCCGATTGCTAAATGTTCTCTTACATTTCATGATTTTCTGGCATCAGAAATCCCTACAAACTTCAAGATTTTTCTCTTAAAGCAAATACTGAAAAGGAAAACAATTAACTTCATTATTTTTTTTTATTAAATAGCATATGCTCTACAAAGAAAAAGTGTTGGTATTAATTTTTTAAATGTCTGGCAGAATTCTGTGGTAAAACCATTTGGGCCTTGGCTTTTGTGAGTTTTTATTATTGATCCGATC
Source organism: Meles meles (assembly GCF_922984935.1). Taxonomy (NCBI): domain Eukaryota; kingdom Metazoa; phylum Chordata; class Mammalia; order Carnivora; family Mustelidae; genus Meles; species Meles meles. The sequence goes on from NC_060077.1 coordinate 43,158,796, forward strand.
TTGTCACTTCTATAGATCTATTCAGTTGTCTATTTTTTCTTTAGTCAGTTCCAGTAGTTTGTATCTTTCTAGGAATTTATTTCACTTAAGTTATCTCATTTTTTCACATATAAATGTTCATTGTATTCCTTTACAATCCTTTTTGCTTATGTAAGGTTATTAGTAATGTCCTTCTTTCATATATACAGTTGACACTTGACCCAATACAAATTTGAGTTGCATGGGTCCACTTTTATGCAATTTTTTTTCAGTATAGTACAGTACCATAAACATATTCTCTTGAGATCTTAACATTCTCTCTTTTCTAGCTTACCTTAACATTACAGTATGTGGTACGTATAACACACAGAATGTGTCAACTGTTACTAGTAAGGCTTCTGGTCAACAGTGGTGATTAAGTTTTTGGAGAGTCAAAGTTTTATGATTTTTCAAAGTGTGTGTGTATGGGTGGTAGGGGGGTGCAGTTTGGTGTTCATAATCCCCATGTTGTCCAAGGGTCAACTATAGTCTCCATTTCATTATATTCTTTTCTTTCTCCAATTAGCTAAAATTTTATCAATTTTGTTGATTTTTCAAAACTTCTGGTTTCATTACTTTTTTCTTTTATTTCTAGTCTTTATTTCATTCTATTCACTTCCATCCTCATCTCTATTTTCTTTCTGCTTAAATTCAGTTTTCTCTTTTAAGGTAAAGGATTAGGTTATTAAGATTTTTTTTTCTTAGTCATTTACAGCTCTAAGTTACTCTCTAAGCACTGCTTTAGCTGCATCCCATAAGTTCTGATATGTTGTGTGTTTTCACTCATCTCAAGGTATTTCATGAATTAAAAAAATTTTTTTTGACCCATTGGTTACCTAGGAGTAGTCTTGTTTAATTTCCCAAATTTGTGAGTTTCCATTTTCCATTATATATTTCAAATTTGACTGCACTGTGATCAGAAAACACACTTTGTATTTTTTCTGTCCTTTTAAATTTTTAAAGATTTTATGCTCTAGTCTATGGTCTATCAGGAGAAATATTCCTTATGTGCTTGAGAAGAATATATATTGTTATTGGATGCCATGTTCTATATGTCTGTTAAGTCTAGTTGGTTTATAGTGTCCAAGTCTTCTAGTGTGTTTGGTATAGTTGTTTTATCCATAATTGAGAACAGGGCATATAGTCTCCAACTATTATTGCTGAATTATCATTCTTCATTTCTGTCAGTTGGTGCTTCATGTATTTTGGTACTCTGTCATTAGATGCATGTATAATTGTTATATCTTCCTAATGGATTCACCTTTTTATCATTATAAAATGTTCCCTAATTATCTCTAATAACATCTTTCAATTTTATATATTAGTATCATTCCAAATCTGCTGTGATTGCTGTTTGCACAATGTATCTTTTTCCATTTTTTTGTTTTTAATCTAATGTGTCTTCTGTAATGCTATTCATTAATTGGTAGCTATTATCTTCTGCCACAAGTTAGACACACTGGTTTGCAGAATAGCAGATATAAGTATTTGCTAAATTAATGAATTTATAAATGTTGCAATAAAAATCATTCTGTATTTCAAGCTACTAAGGCCAACTTTTGGTTTTAAATTTTGAAGCATCTCAGGATTCATATTTATAAAAGTCTTATGAAATTGTTTTCCATTCTTAATTTTACTATATAAAACATTAGGCAATTAGCACCTGAATATTTAATACAAATGTAGCCAAAGCTCAATACATTATTTCTTTTAAACAGATCTTATTAGTTTCTTTATGATTCTTTTGACTTTTCATTAGTATTTGACAAAAGGATCCATGATTGACTTGTCAGTTCTTCAATGAATTCACTCCGTAAAACTACTGAAGAGAAGAAATATGTAACAAGTTTAACAAATCATAACGTATTTCTGGTCTTTAAAAGCATGGAAATGGACTTTTTCACTAAACTTGCTAACCACTTATCACTAAATGTTTCACAGAACTCTTATCTAAATGATATAAGAATACAAAGATTCCCCTGGCTTTTAAATATTACCCTATAATTTCTAGCACAACATAAGTAATGGTCTCATTCTATACTGGTTTTGTTCCTGCTATTTTAAAGTATAAAACTGAATTCCAATTATATTTAAGTATACCAGTAAAAAAATCTTCCCCAATGGACTATCAAGTACATAGTCAAGGTACATAATTCTTTCTAAAATAAAACTTACTAAAATAAAAATATAGAAAAATGAAATACAAAGTTCTGTTTCTCTCAAGAACTAAAAAACAGAATTAAGAGTAACTGGAGGGGGACAGGGATGCCTGGGTGACTCAGTCAGTCGAGCATCTGCCTTCAGCTCAGATTGTGTTCCCAGGGTCCTGGGACTGAGTTCTGCATTGGGCTCCTTGCTCAGCAGGGAGCCTGCTTTTCCCTCCGCCTGCTGCTCCCCACTTGTGCCCGTGATCTCTCTTTCCCTCTCTGGCAAATAAATGAATAAAATCTTAATTTAAAAAAAAAAGTAGCTGTAGGGGAGAAACACAAGTGAGAAAATAGATGTAAGCAAAGATTTAAATACAGCACTCTAGGGAGATATAATTAATATTTTCTATTCCACGTTTATTGGAGCACAGTCTAAAGAATCAGAATATTGGGAATCTATTTTATATTATCAGACATTATTTTATCTTGAATTTAGTCTTCCTAACATAAAATATATTTAAGAATGTCTGTCTATACTATGAATTGTCACTGGGACAGGTGATTCTTTAACAGCAATCTGATCACTCTCTAAAAGGGAATTAATTTTAGACAGTAAGATATCTCCACACAAAGGTTACTGATGAATCTGTAAATGAAATAATTGTTTGCACAAGGCCAGATTTGGAGAAACTTCACCTTATATTTAAGATAATTAATATTTTAAGGCCAAATGTCCTACAATGAATTTTAATGTTGCTACCAATCTATTCCTAAATTTAACCTGTATGTGATAATGAAAAGTAGCAACCTCTTCTTGAAGTCAAAAGACATACTAGGTGTTCAACAAACATGCAAAAAAACATCTTAAATAAACATGTATAACTTTACAAATTACAGTCATGAAAATATTTAGCTGCTATAACTGAAGATATTTTGACAGTATAAAAAGGACACAAATGCAAACTTTCTACTAACAAGTATTATTCAAAAATTACATACTAAAAATATAACCATCTCACCCATTTCACAGTGATTATAAATAACTAATTCATATAGTCAAAAGTATAAACAATTTAGAAGATGGAACTCTTTTTGCACTAACATTTAACTAGTAAGAACTAGAGTCATTTAAAAGGAATCCAGTCTTTCCTTTAGCTAAATTATTGCCAATTCATTTCCTTCTTCAACAGTTAAATGAATTCCAATTATAAAGATAAATCAATATTATATAGTTTTTACCAAGGTAACTTTTATAAAGCTTTCAATGTTAAAAAAGGAAAACACTTATTTAATAGGGAAGAAACAATCCTCTTTATTAACCTCACTGTTATCTTCAGAAAGGATTAAAAAACACACACATTTCATGGGACACAAAATTGTACCAAAAGCATTTCCTTACAAAATAACTTCACAAACCAATAGTCCTGGACGTACACAAAGACATTTACATACATTAGCCTGAATTAATACACAATTTGAACGTTTTTGCAGCAACTTCCTAGCAGACTATTATTAATGTGGGAGTGTACAACTTCTTTAACCCTTTAAAAATAGTAATAAAAAATTACAAAACAATGAAAATGTAGAATTAAGGCTGAGACTATATCATCTAGTATTAATAAAGTCAAACAATACTTATAAAAATTGGTGCTGCTGCATTTTTTACATATATATATATACAGAATAAGTCTTTAGAAATTTAAAATGCTACTGCTGTCACAAGTTCACTTCTCAATTTAACATTTTCTCATATATCTTAACATATGAATTCCCAGATACCTGTGCTTTTTCAAATTTTATTCTGAATTCTTCATTAAGAGTTTCCTCACATATTTACAATTAAATACCTAACCTCTAGAACTTTCCTTAGACACAACAGACAAAACAGTTTTGTTAAATAAATTCACACAGAAGTAATAAAAAGGCTTGTTTTCAAGAAATAGTTCTAGCATATCCATGATAATTATACTGAAAAATAGTACATATGCTTTTCTTCAGGATTAATAAATGCCATGTGCCAGTTTTACAGTCACTGCCATATTTGCACATTTTCCTCTGACACATTTGCAAGATAATGACAACCAAAGGGCATGATGACTGGAATAATTCCAGTAAATCCATACTGTCCAGTGAGATTCATAGAATTGAATGGCTGTTTCCAGTCCCATCTGGACTGACATGGAAATGCATGCCCAGATAGTTGTAGCATCCCCAGAAATACTCAGTCTGGTAAGTCACCCTCTTGGTCTTCTGAAACAGAGCTGCAGAAGGCAGGGCATTCTTCATGAGACCAATGGCCCCCTCTTCTCTGTAACTGTTCATACATCTGATTTGGTTATAATCCTGGTCAATGTGGAAAAGAAAAAATTTTATGTACCACAGTTTTTCTAAACTCCCTCAGCAGACCTCAGTGGTTAAATACCAAATGGAACTATTTTCATTAATTATAATTCTTGGTATAAACATTTAATTAAATTCTTGTATAGAATTACTTGTCACATGTATGTCACACACACAAAAAATTCCTCAAAATAAAAGCAGTACTTAACATACAGAGTAAAGATGAAACAATTTGGACGACAGTTCTTTGGAATGTTATATTTTCATTTTTCTTTTGAAGGGTATATTCATTGAATATATGAATGAAATGAATGAAAATGAATGGTATATTCACTTTCACTTTTCTTTTCCCCTTTCCTTAAATGAAATTACTATTTTAAAAATAAACAAGAATTATAATGCTTATTTCAGAAAAGTCACAAAATAAGGACAAGCAAAAGGAAAAACATTAAAAAAACCATAATTCCATTCATATAGAGATGAACACAGTGAACATGAGATCATGACCTGAGCTGAAATCAAGAGCTGGATGTTTAACCAACGGAGCTACCAAGGCACCCCAAGATATTTTTGTTTCAAATGCTTAAAGTATTCAAATGCACAAGAATTATTAGTTCAAGATCTATAGAAAACTGGCAGAGATTAAGAACGAGGAAATTACTAATTAAACAGTAATTTATGGGGCACCTAGGTGGTTCAATCAGTTAAGCATCTGCCTTTGGCTCAGGTTATGATCCTAGGGTCCTGGGATCATGTCCTTCATTGGGTTCCCTACCCAATGGGGAGCCTTCTTCTCCCTCCATCCCTTACTTGTGTGTTCTCACTCTCTATCTCAAATAAATAAATAAAGTCTTAAAAAAATCCAAACACTGTGATTTAAATTTTAGCAGCACTTGGGTAGTTCAGTCGGTTAAGCTATCAACTCTTGGTTTCTGCTCAGGTTATGATCCAGGGTTGTGAGATCAAGCCCCACCTCCAGCTGAGCAGGAAGTCTACTTGAGATTTTCTCCCTTGGCCCTCCCTTTCACTCTCTCCAAAGTAAAAAAATAAATCTTAAAAAGAAATTTTTTAAAATGGAAATTTAAACTGATTTTAAATCTCCCAAAGAAAAATAGGATGCAAAGGGAGAGAAAACCACGGGATAGAATATACCAAATTTTCAATCTAAAACTTCTCTTTTGAACACTATTTATGAGAAAGAGAGAAAGTGAGCATGCACAAGTGGAGAGAAGGGCAGAGGGAGAGAATCCTCAAGCCGACTTCTCAATGAGTGTGGAGTCCAACAATGGGTTTGATCACATGACACATAAGATCATGACCTGAGCAGAAACCAAGAGCTGATTGCTTAATCAACTGAGGCACCCAGGCGCCCCCAACCTATAACTTCTAACACTGCCAAAACAGAGCTAAACAAAAATGGCTAACTTTTTGTTTTTATTTTCTGTGTGTCAAATCTGTGTAGGCAATATGGTTGTATTTGCTCTCTGGAAACATTTATGCTCTTCCCCTTTTCTTCAATATCTAAAATTTTACTATGAAATATGTTTTGGTACATCATTTGTCAGTCATTGTGCTGGGCTTTCAGTGGGCCTTTTCATTTATCCCTGGGCAATTCTCTTCCACACATTTTTGCTTCTCTGTTTTTTTAACTTTCCAGGATTCATAACAGAATTGATTCTCTATGTCTCCTTCTTTGTCTTCACATATTTTTCCTATTTTTCTGGGAAGTTTGACTTTAGTCTTTTGAAATTTTAATTTCTGCAACAGTATTTGTAATCTGTTATCTTATCCTGGCTATATCTTTCTCCTAATAATAAACTGAATTTTGTGAATATAACTCCCCCTGAAAATCTAATTAGGAATTAAAAATTTTTTAAAGTTCCGCTGAATCATCTTCCAGGGATGGTTTTGCTATTTATCTTGGACTTTCTCTCATACGACTCCCCTCATATGCATGATGATTCTTATCTGTACAATTACACTTAAGAAAAAGAATAATGGTTCTGGCCTGTATTTTTTCTTCTTCTACAAAAACAAGAACTATTTTTCCATCAAGTCCCTCTGAGTGGAAATTTTAGGTAGGACAGAGCAGAGCAGGGTCCATGGGCCAGCAGGCTCTGCTTTACAAGTACATGGCTGGAGAGCCAACTATCAGGCTGCTAGCTCCCAGCATGAGATAAGCCTCGAGTGTGCCATCAACTAACCTGAAGCCAATATGCCAACATTTAATTAACTACCAGTTTTATCTAACTTTGTGGTGGCATCTTTAATACTTGGGAACAAGGAAATAAAACTTCCAGAATTTTGGGCTGAAAATGTGGCATAGTCCTAGGATGTGGTTTCCTTTTCCATTTCCCTTCCATCCCGTCTCTTTTGTTACCCTGAGTCTACACCCTCTCCAGATTCCATCAAGCAGACTGTCTCCCATCGTCTCTAGACTATCTCCCAGTCCTTCCTCCTTTGGTATACTCTAGACTAGTTTCTATCCCATCATCCCAAGAAAACTTCAATCAAATGTGAAGGCAGGGGGCACCAAGGTAGCTCAGTCAGTTAAAAGTCCGACTCTTGGTTTTGGGTCAGGTCATGACCACAGGGTTGTAAGATTGAGCCCTGAGCTGGGCTCCATGCACAGTGCGGAGTCTACTTAGGATTCTCTCCCTTTCTCTATCTCCCCCTTTCCTCTCATATGCTTTAATAAATAAATAAAATCCTTTAAAAAATGTTAAGGCAGAATGAAGGCTTTGTCAGATACACAAGGGCTCCATGTTTCTTTGTACACACTTTTTCTATTATAGGAGAGAAACACAAGGAATCCAAGAAACAGCAGATTCAACCCAAGAGTAGCCAAAGAAGATCCATGAGACCTATGTATAGTTACTAGTCACTGTAGTAGTAGGAAGAGTATGTGATTAAGGTAAGCAGTCAAACAGGGTGCCTCGGGTAGTTCAGTCTGTTGAGTGTCAACTCTTGATTTGGCTTGGGTAATGATTTCAGGGTTGTGAGATTGAGCCCCGAGTCAGGCTCTGCACTCAGTGCAGACTCGGCTTGAGAGATTCTCTCTTGCCCTCTCTTTCCCCCTCTACTCCTCCTCCCACTCAGTTTGCTCTCTTTCAAATAAATTCTTAAAAAAAAAAAAAAAGGTAAACAGTGAAAGGAAAAAAAAAGGAAATTAAAAAGTGCAGAAAAATTAACAATATCCAAGAAACAGTCTAAATAGCGACTGGGTTAAAATTTATAAAAAACTGATACAGTATAAAAGACTTATTTGATCCTGACATTTGGAACACTAATTGTTGGCCTAGAATCTTACAGGGATGTCAATGTAATCCTACCACACAACTCTGCTTAGTACTAAATATTTACATAGCCAAAATAATATATGTGTGGTTTACAGCTTTCTACCTTTGAAAAAAGCATGGAGGATTTGCTTATGGTTGCAGGATAGACTATACCTAAATAATATCACAACAGAGGGAAAGTTCTAAAACATTTCCAAACAATTCGGTCCAGAAGTCATTAGGTGGGCCAGGCAAAAAACAGATCAGCAACAACAGAATAACCGAAACTAAATAGTTAAAGCAAAGGTTGCTTCTGGGGAATAAGATGGGTGAGGATGCATAGGATCTAAGATTTCATCATCATAAGCTCTCTTTTTATCACTGTGCTCTCCAGATGGGTTAACCATTAGCCATGTGTATCTCTAGAGTACTTGCCATGTAACTAGTTCTTAGAGATTTGCTGTCTTCTGAAGTTCTAAGATTTTATATGAAAAAAGAGTTTAAAGTATCTCAAGAAATGTTTTACACTATATGTTGCAAAAATATTTTGTATACTGGGTTAAAAAATTATTAAAATAAGTCTCACAGTTTCTTCTTTTCTTTTTTCTCTTCTGTTTCTTTTTAATACAGCTCCCAGGAAACTTTAAATTACAGATGTGGCTTACATTACAATGCAACACTAAATCTTATATACCATTTGATTTATTTACATGTATGACTTCAGTGAAGAGATACTACCACTACTAACAACATAATGATAAACTAAAAAATCAACTCTAGCTCATACTACCTCTGAGTTTTTATAAAATCTTAATTAACAAAATTCAAATCAGTGAAATGTGTAGTTGTACTGTAGTAATGGCAAAGTTTGGGGCTAATTCAGTGCTGAGGCTACAGTACAGCTTTAAGAATATGTATACTAGTCTAGAACTGTTTGGCAGGAATTTCCTCCCTGGTCTCTTAGAAAACTGGAAATATGCTCACCATAATAAATAAATTAATAAAACACTTCTTTAGGGCTCCTGGATGGCTCAGTGGGTTAAACCCTCTGCCTTCGGCTCAGGTCATGATCCCAGGGTACTGGGATCTAGCCCTGCACTGGGCTTTCTGCTCAGCAGAGAGCCTGCTTTCCACCCCCCTGCCTGCCTCTCTGCCTATTTGTGATCTCTCTCTCTCTGTGTCAAATAAATAAAAAATCTTTAAAAAAATTATTTAAAAAACAAACAAACAAAAAAAAAAACAAATAAAAAATCACTTCTTAGGAAGATGTTGCTACGGCTGAGGTCGAAGAGGTTGCTGCCTGCATTCTCCTCAAGGACTTTGATGGATTCCTTCCTCAACGGCAAAGGCAAGGGAAGCAAGAGCAAAAATGAACTATTGGGATTTCATCAAGATCAAAAGCTTTTGCACAGCAAAGGAAACAGTTAACAAAACCAAAAGACAACTGACAGAATGGGAGAAGATATTTGCAAACGACATATCAGATAAAGGGCTAGTATCCAAAATCTATAAGGAACTTAGCAAACTCAACACCCAAAGAACAAACAATCCAATCAAGAAATGGGCAGAGGACATGAACAGACATTTCTGCAAAGAAGACATCCAGATGGCCAAGAGACACATGAAAAAGTGCTCCACGTCACTCGGCATCAGGGAAATACAAATCAAAACCACAATGAGATATCACCTCACACCAGTCAGAATGGCTAAAATTAACAAGTCAGGAAATGACAGATGCTGGAGAGGATGTGGAGAAAGGGGAACCCTCCTCCACTGTTGGTGGGAATGCAAGCTGGTGCAACCACTCTGGAAAACAGCATGGAGGTTCCTCAAAATGTTGAAAATAGAACTACCCTATGACCCAGCAATTGCACTACTGGGTATTTACCCTAAAGATACAAACATAGTGATCCGAAGGGGCACGTGTACCCGAATGTTTATAGCAGCAATGTCTACAATAGCCAGACTATGGAAAGAACCTAGATGTCCATCAACAGATGAATGGATAAAGAAGATGTGGTATATATACACAATGGAATACTATGCAGCCATCAAAAGAAATGAAATCTTGCCATTTGCGACGACGTGGACGGAACTAGAGCGTATCATGCTTAGTGAAATAAGTCAATCGGAGAAAGACAACTATCATATGATCCCCCTGATATGAGGACATGGAGAAGCAACATGGGGGGGTAGGGGGATAGGAGAAGAATAAATGAAACAAGATGGGATTGGGAGGGAGACAAACCACAAATGACTCTTAATCTCACAAAACAAACTGGGGGTTGCTGGGGGGAGGTGGGATTGGGAGAGGGGGAGCGGGCTATGGACATTGGGGAGGGGAGGCGAACCATAAGAGACTATGGACTCTGAAAAACAACCTGAGGGTTTTGAAGGGTCAGGGGTGGGAGGTTGGGGCAACCTGAGGGTTTTGAAGGGTCAGGGGTGGGAGGTTGGGGGAACAGGTGGTGGGTAATGGGGAGGGCACGTTTTGCATGGAGCACTGGGTGTTGTGCAAAAAGAATGAATACTGTTACGCTGAAAAAATAAATAAAATGGGAAAAAAAATCACTTCTTTAAAAATTATAGTAGGGGCAACTGGCTGGCTCAGTCAGAAGAGCATATGACTATCTTGGGGTCATGAGTTGAAACCCCATGTTAAGTGTAGAGATTACTTAAGTAATAAACTTAAGTAAATAAAGAAACTGCAAAACAATTATAGTAAACCTACATGAAAATGAAGGGAACAATACAAAGAACTCCTATTTCAAGCTGCAATAATTTTATATTTTTCCCAATCTTGTTTTGATATCCTGTCACACTTTTTTTATCTCTCTGGCAGTATTTCAGGGTATATCCCAGACATCACGTTATTTCACCAATACCTCAGTACACATTTCTAATGATATATTTATTTTAATGTAAATACTATTACACTGTTATACACAAAATAATTCCTTAATATATCTAATACCCAGATGATACTAAAATTTCTTCAATTTTTTTCAAAGTTATCATATCTGAAAGATTCAAATGTGAATCCAGACAAGGACTTCACATTGCATTTGTTTCTTATACTTTTCAATCACTTTTATTCTATGTCAAACAGTTCATCCTTCTTCCTATCCTTCTTTTATGGCACCAATTCCATTAACAACATCAGTCATTTGCCATGTGCTATGTTCCGTTCTTGACATTCTGGATTTGGCTGATACTTCCTGGTGGTATCATTTAACTTTCCTCTATAAATTTTCCCTTACTTCTTGTACACTTGTAGTTAAATCAAACTATTCTCAATTTGTGAGAGATTTAACCTCTTATGCCTTATAGGATCTATTCTTTGCAATGAATTAACCTCCTTTCCAAGCATTGAGGAGGTTACCATTTACATACCATCCAAGGGAAAAAGTTTTCTGGAGTTTATTACTTCCTAAGCCTCACTGGATTCCGGTTACTTCTTATTCAGTCACATAATAGCAAATGTCCTGCTTTTAGTATTGCTAAGATCAATCAGTGGATTCAGGTATATCAATCTGATCTTTACCTTATTAAGTTTCCCCATCAACTTTCTATCTTATCACTTAAAATATCTATTATTATTGCCGAGGTCTACTATTGCACTAGGGGTGGCAAAATCATGTTGCAAATTTATCATGCCTCTTACACTTCATTCTTTATATAAAGAACTTTTTTTTAAGATTTTATTTATTTATTTGGCAGAAAGCAAGGATAAGTAGAGGGAGCAGCAAGCAGAGGGAGAGGGAGAAGGAGGTTCCTTACTGAGCAGGGAGCCCAATGCGGGGTTCAATTCCAGGACCCTGGTATCATGACCTGAGCTGAAGGCAGACACCTAATGGACTGAGCCACCCAATTTTTTTATAGAAAAAATTCTATAAAGAATTTTTATTTTTTTATTTTTTAAAGATTTTATTTATTTATTTATTTGACAGAGAGAGATCACAAGTAGGCAGAGAGGCAAGCAGAGAGAGTGAGAGGGAAGCAGGCTCCCTGCCGAGCAGAGAGCCCGATGCGGGGCTCGATCTCAGGACCCTGAGATCATGACCTGAGCCGAAGGCAGCGGCTTAATCCACTGAGCCACCCAGGCGCCCCTAAAGAAGAACTTCTTTAAAGAACTTTCTTGGGATACCTGGGTGTCAGTTAAGTGTCTGCCTTCAGCTCAGGTCATGATCCTAGGGTCCTGGAAGGCTACTTGCTCAGCAGGGAGCCTGCCTGTCCCCCTGCCTGCCACTCTCCCTGCTTGTGCACTTTCTGACAAACAAAATCTTAAAAAAAAAAAAAAAAAAAAAAAGAAAGAAAGAAAAAGTCTTCAAGGAAAAGTAAGACAAAAACAACAAGAGTGAGGAAAACCATAATAGACTCTTAACCACAGGGAACGGGGTGCTGGGTGGCTCAGTCAGTTAAGCGACTGCCTTTGGTTCAGGTCATGATACCAGGGTTCTAGGATCAAGTCCCGCATCAGGTTCCTTGCTCAGCAAGGAGTTTGCTTCTTCCTCGCCCTCTGCGTTCACTCTTGTAAATAAGTGAAATCTTAAAAACAAAACAAAACAAAACTGGGGCGCCTGGGTGGCTCAGTGGGTTAAGCCTCTGCCTTCGGCTCAGGTCATGATCTCAGGGTCCTGGGATCAAGCCCCGCATCGGGCTCTCTGCTCAGCGGGGAGCCTGCTTCCTCCTCTCTCTCTACCTGCTGGTGATCTCTGTCTGTCAAATAAATAAATAAAATCTTTAAAAAACAACAACAACAAAAAAAAACCCCACCAAAACTACAGGGAACAAACTGAGGGTTGCTGGAGTGGAGGTGGGTGGCGGGATGGGGTAACTGGATGATGGGCATTAAGAAGGGCACTTGACGTAATGAGGACTGGATGTTACATGCAACTCATGAATCACTAAATACTACCCTTATGCTTCCACACATGCACACAAAAAAGAACTTTCTTCAATTATTTGGTTATCCTGAAAAACAGTTCATTTAAGTAAGAACACACCTTTAAAAAAAAAAAAAAGGCGGTGCCTGGGTGGTGCAGTCAGTTACATGTCTGACTCTTGGTTTCAGGTCAGGCATGATCTCGGGGAGTTGAGACTGAGCCCTGCATGAACTCTGCTCAGCACAGAGTCTACTTAAGATAGTTTCTTTCCTTCTGCCCACCCCCAAACCCGACCCACTTCCTCTGAAAGAAATACATCTTAAAAAAAAAAAAAGATGTCTTTACTATATGGATATATCAATTTTTATAATAATGAGTCGGTGCATAAGCAATTGCCAATGATCATCAGTGAGGATTCTTCTGCATCATTCTGAACTCATGATTTGTAAAAATTATAGGTGTTTAAATCCATTCCAAAGATTCTTTCTGATGCCACACTGCCCCAACATACTTTCAGTGGTCAGCTTAATAATTTCTATGCATTGTGTACCCATAAAAAACACACATCATTCATATACCCATGTGGGAAATACCTCTCTCATATTGATAACTACTACATTCTTATAACCTCATTATCATTTCAGTAGCTCTCCTCCTTAAGTTACTTTAAAGGCAGCTATTCCAAGATACCCCCCCCCACTTGTATACAATATTCAGTATTCAAGAGATATCAGTGACATAAAGAATTTCACCTCATGATTTTTTGCAACACAGATTTCTCTTTTGGGAATGCAGATAATGGCTTCTGCTTACCTCTCCAAATACTCTTGCTTCTCTCCCTTCCCATGTCTAAGCCACACAAGCATCTTTTCAGTTCCTCAAACATGCTGTACTCGCTTCTTTCTCAGAACTTCCATATTTATTTTTTTCCCTCTGACTGAAACCAATCCCTTTGTGACTGGTAGCTTTTCACCCTTCAGTTCTCTGCTAAAATGCATCTTTCCTGACAACCAATATAGTTTCCCCACCATTTTATATCATTTCATTCTTTTTTTCTTTCATAGAACTTTATTGTACACAGAAAAATATTTACTTTTTGGAATTATCCTTCTGCACAGTATTGTAGAGCTCCATGAGGAGGAAAGAACCATGCCACTTTTACTCACCCAGCAATACATAACACAAAATAAGCATTCAAGTAATTATTGAATAAATGTAGAATATGTAGATGGATAGGGCATGGGATACCAATTCAAATACCACAGTCTCAAAGAAACTCCTCGAAGGTCAATATGAGACACTTTTTCTGGCAGAGTCCATATTTAAACCTTTGGAAATAATGTACAAGAAACCCCAGTACCATGGTATCCTCCTATAGGGTGGCCTTACTAACATCTAATCTAGAAAGGGCAATTTTTGTGGTTTGTTTTTTTAAAAGATTTTATTTATTGAGAGAGAGACAGAGCATGAGGGACACGGTGGTCAGAGGGAGAAGCAGACTCCCCTCTGAGCGAGAAGCCTGATGGGAAGCTTGATCCCAGGAATCCTGGGACTCCGGGATCATTACCCGAGCTAAAGGCAGACACTTAACCAACTGAGCCACCCAGGCAACACCAAAAGACAGTTTTCTTAAAATTGAGTTAGGCTATAGATAACTTTGCTGGGAGTTTGGTGTGCTATGTAAATGGTATCTGATTTTCTAAACCAACTATTATATTTTAAAATAAATAACATACAAATGGTTTTGTATATTCTAACTTAGCAAGCTGCTGATCTTATGAAGCAGAATGTGGTGTATTTGCAAGGTAAGCCAAACAACAGAAAAGCAACTTAAATCTTAACACTGATTTTAAACAAAACATAAATGATAAACATTTCCAAATAATTAGCAAAAATCATTTAGAAAACTGGTATAGCCTAGAAGAATAATTATGTTTTATTTTCATTATTCATCACTTAGTTTTTTCAAACAAAATAAAACAAAAAAAAAACCTAATTCTGGCTCAAGGGGGAAATCAGAAATAAATTCATGCTGGCTTTTATTTTTATTTTTTTAAGAAGTTTATCATTTTTTTAGAGAGACAAAGAGAGAGAAAGAGAGAGTGAGTGTGAAAGGGGAGGAGCAGAGGGAGAAGGAGAGAGAATCCCAAATAGGCTCCACATTCAGTGTGGAGCCTGACCTGGGGCTCAATCCCACGAACATGGTATCACAATCCAGGCAGAAATCAAGAGTCAGATGCTCAACTGACCAAACCACCCAGGCACCTGCATGCTGTTTTTTAAGTATGATGACTCAAGAGCTATGATAACTCTCACGTTACAATAAACTCACCTATTTTGTCTGGAAGCTTCTCTTCTCATTCTTTTAGGAGGAATTGGACAATCTGTCATTTCAACCTTTGTTGGATGACGCAATGAGTCATTACACTTACGTGTGGGAGTCATACCTGTAAAGACAGAAAATGTAAAAAATGACCTCTTAAAAGACTGGGATTATGAACATTGGGGTGCACCTGGCCCTTCTTTTCACTACATCTGTATATTTGGGGTAAATACCTAGTAGTACAATTGCTGGGTCATAGGGTAGTTCTATTTTTAATTTTTTGAGGAACTTCCACACTGTTTTCCAAAGTGGCTGCACCAACTTGCATTCCCACCAACAGTGTAAGAAAGTTCCCCCTTCTCCACAACTTCTCCAACATTTGTTTCTTGCCTTGTCAATTTTTGCCATTCTATCTCTGGTGTAAGTTGGTATCTCAATGTGGTTTTGATTTGAATTTCCCTGATGGCTACTGATGAACACTTTTTCATGTGTCTGTTAGCCATTTTTATGTCTTCTTTGAAGAAGTGTCTGCTCATGTCTTCTGCCCATTTTTTGACTTATCTGATTTTTGGGTGTTGAGTTTGAGAAGTTCTTGGATGCTAAGTGAAATAAGTCAAACAGAGGAAGTCAATTATCATATAGTTTCACTTATTTGTGGAACATAAGTAATAGCATGGAGGACATTAGGAGAAGAGAAAAATGAAGGGGGAGAAATTGGAGTAGGGGACAAACATGAGAGACTGTGGACTCCCAGAAACAAATGATGGGTTTTGGAGTGGGATAGGGTGATGGGTTAGCCTGATGGTGGGTATTAAGGAGTGCACGGATTGCACGGGGCACTGGGTGTTATATGCAAACAATGAATCATGGAACACTACATCAAAAACTAATGATGTATTGTATGGTGACTCAGAAAAAATAAATAAATAAAAGACTGAGATTATTACAAGAAAAGGAAATCTACCTTAATTTACAGAAAACAAATTAATAATATTGAGAATGCTTCCTACTACTCCTGCCAAGAGAAAAGCCTACAACTGCTTATCAGATGGCTTGGAGGTGGGTGCCTGGCTGGCTCAGTGGGCTAAGCCTCTGTCTTTGGCTCAGGTCATGATCTCAGGGTCCTGGGATCAGGTCCCACATCAGGCTCTCTGCTCGGTGGGGAGCCTGCTTCCTCCTCTCTCTCTGTCTCTGCCTGCCTCTCTGCCTACTTGTGATCTCTGTCAAATAAATAAATAAAATCTTAAAAAAAAAAAGACTCGGGACGCCTGGGTGGCTCAGTGGGTTAAGCCACTGCCTTCGGCTTGGGTCATGATCCCAGGGTCCTGGGATCGAGTCCCGCATGGTCTCCTTGCTCGGCAGGGAGCCTGCTTCTCTCTCCACCTCTGCCTGCCTGTGTGCTCTCTCTCTCTCTCTCCTTCTCTCTGACAAATAAATAAAATTAAAAAAAAAAATTAAAAAAAAAAAAAAGACTTAAAAAAAGAAAAAGATGGCTTGGAGGACAAGAGTGTCAACTTAAGTCATGGATCATTCACATTCTTTCTTCTTGGAGTTCAACTCTAATCATAAATATTTGTCTTCATGAAGAGAAAACAGAAGTAACAAAAAGCAAGAACAAACCTAGTTTCTGTTCAATTAGTTTCAGATTTTTCTCTTGTTCATCAAGTTCTTGTTTTTTCTTCTTCATATCAGGAGTGTGAAGGTACTCTAACTGACGGTTAAGGTCCTCTATCACACTGTTCAATTTGTTCACAGCAGTACGATACTGTTGAAGAAGATCTGCAAAGAAACCAAAGATGTCTGATTAAAATGACCGATATTGTATCATACTGATACTGTATGTCAGTGTTTAAGGAAAGAAGAATTAGCAACACTGGGTATTATGTTATAGTAACATGTGGGAACTACTTTTAAAGCCACAAGACTTTGTTCAGTGTAAACAGACAAAATAAAAATGCTGCTTAGATCCCAGCACAAAATCAGTGCTTTCTAAATTTTAATTTTTTTCAACTGCTTGACTTTAATACATTTCTGTGTCAGGAAAGAGCTTTCTATGTAAAAGCGCTCTGTGAATTGGATCACTCTCTCAGTCAATGTTTACATTCTGTTTGATATTCATTATTCAATGTAATTCCATACAGACAAGTTGAGGAGGGTGGCAAATACATTAAATACAGCACCGCTAGAGGCATGTGGTTCAGTTCAGTTGGTGGAGCATGTGACTCTTGATCTCAGGGCCATGAGTTTGAGCCCTGTACTGGGCACGGAGATGACTTAAAAAACTTTTAAAAAATATAGTATTTCTCAAAAATCACTACTTCCAGCAGATATGACCATTACCTTAAACAAAGCTTTCAAAAATAAAATACTTAATTTTCAAAAAGCTTAACTTTCTATAAATTACAATGTCTAAAAATGTATTATAGCATTCAGGTCTGAGGCCATTTTTTTGCCTGTTTGATTAGACACTAAATATTAAATGCAGTGGCTGTACTCTAATTCAGGGGTCAGCAAACTAGTCAATGGACAAGAATGCTTTATACAGTTTTAAATGGTTACATTCTAAATGTATAAATACCCTCATAATTTTACCTCCTGGCTCACAAAGCCTCAAATTTTATTATTTGGCTCTTTGACACTCTGGTCACACAAAAAGATGATCAATATGCATGGAAAAGGACATACTAACACCAAATATTTAATGTATACACTAGCTTACATATCAAACTGTGGAAGGAATTATTTAAAAGTCTGCGTATATTAGATATAACATGAAATATAAGATGAAATCTATAGTTTTTAAGGGTCAGTAAGAGAACTAGCATTCTGATGAGCGAAAATAAATACACACTCACATACATCTGTGAGTATGCTCATGAATATATTCATATATTTAAATACAAATTCTACATGTAACTGAGCAATGACAAGGTCCTTATGTTCCTTAATTCTTTATAACTCTTTGAGAACTTTTAAAGGTTAAAAAAAAAAGTTAGTTTTCTTGTCTGATGTGGTACTTCTTTTTTTTTTTTAATTTTTTAATTTTTTTTTTTGATGTGGTACTTCTAATTTCACAGTAACGTATTGTTTTCTTACTTTATGTTTATAGTTTAAGCTAAGAATATAGTTTATTCTTTACATAGTGAAGTGCATTCTTTACATAGTAAAACACTGCAAAACAATACTTATTTTGTGTGTGAATGAGTTAAGAAATTATATCCAGGGGCGCCTGGGTGGCTCAGTGGATTAAGCCGCTGCCTTCAGCTCAGGTCATGATCTCAGGGTCCTGGGATCGAGCCCCACGTCGGGCTCTCTGCTCCGTGGGGAGCCTGCTTCCTCCTCTCTCTCTGCCTGCCTCTCTGCCTACTTGTGATCTCTCTGTCAAATAAATAAATAAAATCTTTAAAAAAAAAAAAAAAGAAATTATATCCAGACCTCTGTAACAGTGATGCTGTCCTTCTTCAGAAGGTAACACACAAAACGTTAGGCAATTAGGGCTAGATAGCCTATTTTTAAAAAAAGTTTTTATTTAAATTCCAGTTAACATACAGTGTAATACTAGTTCTGGGTGTACAATATAGTAATTCAACCCTTATAGACAACACCAATGCTCATCCCAAGTGCATTCCTTAATTCCCATCACTATTTAATCCATCTGCCAACTCCCTTCCCCTCTGGTAACCATCAGTTCGTTCTCTATAGTGCTGAGTCTGATATCCTGTTTCTTAATAAGTTAGATACAAGGTTCTTCCACCTTTAAATACTCAAGAAATTAGTATATTCAAGCTCTTTAATAGACAGTGGTCCTGTTATTTATAAGCAGAAAGATGGAATATTAAATATTTCTCATTAAATGCAGCACTAAGAGTAGGTTCATATTTTATACATAAGATAGACAGTAGCAGTTTTTTTTTAAAGTACTCTCTATGCCCAAAGTGGGGCTCAAACTCAAGACTCTGAAATTAAAACTTGCATCAACCAACTGAGCCAGCCAGGCACCCTTTCGCAGCCTAACTTAATATGCCCTATTAACCCCCAATTTTTTTTTTTTTTAAGATTTTATTTATTTATTTGACAGAGAGAGCTCACAAGTAGACAGAGAGGCAGACAGAGAGAGAGAGAGAGGAGGGAAGCAGGCTCCCTGCTGAGCAGAGAGCCCGATGCGGGGCTCGATCCCAGGACCCTGGGATCATGACCTGAGCCGAAAGCAGAGGCTTTAACCCACTGAGCCACCCAGGCGCCCCAACCCCCAATTTTTTGTACATGAAATGTAACTTCTATTTTCCATGGTGTCTATAAAAGTCTTTCCTAACTCATTCAATAGAATTTTCCCAAAGAGAAAATTAAAAATTCACAATTAATTTTATCTGTAAACGATTTTGGATTTCAAACAACATTTATATGTTGCCTGAAAATTACCTGGGGAAAAAACATGAAGCTTTACTGTGAAAACAGAAAAATACTTAAAAAAATTAATTCATAGAAAGGGAAGAAAGCTCAAAATACAATGTATTAATTTCTGTATGATACATATTTGTATACTGACAAATGATGATGTAAGCAAAGCTGCTAAAAATAATATGAAAGAATTGAAAGAAATCTGAAGGGCTGGTATTAGGCAGTATTTAAGGTTTGCTTAGGAGGCAGAAGCAACTTTTTTACTACTAGAAGATTCAAACAGTTAGATGGGTATGCAGACTTTACTAAATATTTAGGTCTTTTCAACTTTTTTTTTGTTTTTAGATTTTATTTATTAATTTGACAGACAGAGATCACAAGTAGGCAGAGAGGCAGGCGGGGGTGGGGGTGAAGCAGGCTCCCTCTTGAGCAGAAAGCCTGACGCGGGGCTTAATCCCAGGACCCTGAGATCATGACGGGAGCTGAAGGTAGAGGCTTAACCCACTGAGCCACCCAGGAGCCCCAAACTTTTCTGTTCTACATGATTCTTGGAATTTTATTCGGCAAAAATTAGGCATTAATGCTTACCAATAAGCACTTATGATGACAAGGAAGACAAAAGGGAAAATATATTAGGACCCCTGATTTATTCCAAAATAACTGACCTGGGGAGAGGAGGCCAGAGGCGAGTTGTGAGGTAAGAGGATTATGAATGAAGTAAGAGTAGCCAGATGATAGGTCCGTGGGAGTTCACTGTTAATGCTTTATTTATTTCCGTAACAGAACAAACCAAAATATCCTTACCCTGAAAGCTACAGCAATTAAATAATCTTGGTCACTACCTCTAACAACATTAAGAATGGTTTTACTTAAAACAACAGCAACAAAATAAATGGATAGTAATAACTGAGAGGTTAAGCAGAATGAATTAAGCATGGTATAATAATCTCTAAGCTGGCCACACATATAATACATATTTGGAATATATGGACATAATAAAAGTATTAATGAGTTTGATGATGTCACAGTAATAAGCTATATATTAACTAATTACTGGTTATTTTAAAAGGATTTTCCTTTCTTCAGTTGCTATTAACAACTCTTTCTTCTTTCATATCTTGGCTTCTACAATGCCCAGAGTTATTTTAATACTTTTTGTTAAGAAGTATTTCTATATAAGATCTCTATAAAAAACTTGGAATAATATAGAAAAGTATGATTGGGGCCGGGCGCCTGGGTGGCTCAGTGGTTTAAGCCTCTGCCTTCGGCTCAGGTCATGATCTCAGGGTCGGGCTCTCTGCTCGGCAGGGAGCCTGCTTCCTCCTCTCTCTCTCTCTCTCTGCCTGCCTCTCTGCCTACTTGTGATCTCTCTCTGTCAAATAAATAAATAAAATCTTTAAAAAAAAAAAAGTATGATTGGGGGAAAAATCACTAGGTCTATCCCCCGCTTTTTTTTTTTTTTTTTTAAGATTTTATTTATTTGACAGAGAGAGACACAGCAGAGGGAACACAAGCAGGAGCAGTGGGAGAGGGAGAAGCAGGCTTCCCACTGAGCATGGAGCCTGACAAGGGGCTCAATTCCAGGACCCTGGGATCACGACCTGAGCCAAAGGCAGATGCTTAACGACTAAGACACCCAGGTATCCCACCTTACTTTATTTTTCATTTCCCAAAGTTCACAGGTTTAATTTTTAACATATAAGATATTTGCATGTGTATGTTCTAACCATCTTCAACATTGTAACAGGCATTTCCCAGATTCTAAATTCAATTAAAGCATTTAACATTTCTAATGTTTAGCCTGAAAAACAGTGCTATTTTCAATATTCATTTGAGTTAAAAAAAAAGTCTTGTCTGTATGTATACACTCATTTTTTCATCATATGCTCTGATTTATTTGCTCATACCTCATATCAAATACTATAATGCAAAACACTATAGAAATAATTACTTAGAAGACACTAGTAGACAATTTTTGTGGTGACAGTCTAGCTTAAAATTGCTTTTTCTTGGCAAACCATCCCACAATATACAAGAAACGTTTCTCAAAGCTCTCTTCTATCTGATCTTTACTATGGCCAACTGATTAAGGAGGGAATTTCCCTCTCCCAGGAGTTGTACAGTCTGAGCATGTTAAAAAGTGCAAACTGAAGTCTAGGTGCAAGGAACTCAAGGTTGCTGAATGTCACAAAGTCATCCTTGATTTTGTTTTGGTTGTTTCCAATCTTTGAATCAGTGATTTCTTCCAGTTTCCTGCCAGTACATTCCTGTTTTGCTTAAAGTGGTCACTCAGGGCTAGTTGCTATTGCTTACAACCAAAAGCATTTTATACATATCAATAATCTTGAATGATCTCATTTGATTTTTTAAATCATTTGTTTAGTATTTGAGGTTTTTTAAAAAAGATGTATTTATTTGAGAGAGTAAGAGAGAATGCGCATATGCTGGGGAGAGTCAGAGGGAAAGAATCCCGAGCATACTCCCTGATGAGTACAGAGCCCAATTTAGGGGTTCAATCTCAGGACCCTAAGATCATGACGTGAGTAGATATCAAGAGTTGGATGCTCAACTGACAGAGCCATCCAGGCGCCCCTAATAAATGAGCTCTTAATGCTGATTCATTAGTCTGCATGTACAGCATATTTTTTAAGATATCTACCAAGAAGGACATGTAACTGTTATATTTCAAATCCTTGCATTATTTTTTAACTTTACATATTTGATAACCCAACAAGGGCACAAAAATCTTTGATTAAATGTTTTCTTCCCAAAACCTATAGATAATGCTTCACACTGTTATACTAACATTCAGATGCCCAGGGAAACTGCAAATTGTCAGTTGACAGCTGTGCATTTTTAAAGTTCCACAGGTAATTCTTTTGCTTGGGAACCACTGCCATAAACTGTAGTGCTCAACTGATATGGGTTGAAGCTTTTTATGTTGATTCACTAGCCCTGAGTGAATTGTGTTTCTCTTTTTACTTTTTACAGTTTGTTTAGATGTTCACTTATTGTCCACAGAGAAGATTTTTGCATGCACTCACTGACATCATAAGCAGAAGTATGAGCCTTTATGTCATGTACAATTTTAATTTTCTGTGTATTATGATGTTTTGACATCTTAAAACCTTTCTGGCTGGGTAAAGGCTGGCCCTTATGGAGCTAGCCAATTAGCTAGCATGCAAACTAACCAATCCAGAACCAAACCACTTCTATCTGGCTTGCGCACCCCAAAAAGCAGTATTCCTTTGCCTTAATCGTCATCCTTTGCCTAGAGACCATACCTACAGCCCATCGCCCACTGAAATTATTCAAACTAGTCAATCCTAAGCCATTTGCCCTGTCATGCCTTTCTTGTCCTATGGAAACCTCAATAAAGGCTGTGGCCTAAGCACCTTCCTTGCTCTTTTTTTTTTTTTTTGCCTCCTCACCACATTTGTGCTTTTTTCCATGTGGTTGTGAGTGGCATAGTGTGCCCCCTGTCTCTAAGACCTATGAGTATACTACATTTTGTTTTTCTGAGCCTCTCTCCTGGGTCTCCTCTTACACCTGCACCCGACTGACCATATCATAAAAGAACACAAAACAACCCTCCCACATCTTTCCCAACTATGAACTTAAAATATTGCCGGTGGCTGAAGTAATAATTCCAAGCTGAACACAATCCAAGTTCCTTAACAGCAGGAAAAAGAAATAAACTACAGTATATTGATATGATGGAATATTATCCTGCCATGAAAATAAACAATCACTAACAGAGTGTTGCATGAACAAAGATACACAAAAAAGTATGCATTGCATGATTCCATTTACATAAGGTATGAAAACAGACATGCTGTTTTAAGTCAAGGAAGTTGTTACTCTTTCAAGAGGGGATTGGGCAGGGACAGGAAGAGTGCATGAGAGACTTTCTGCAGGATCGATCATGTTATACCTTAATACAGGGGCAGCACTCATTTTGTGAAAATCTACCAAGCTGTGTGTTTATGAAGTGTACACTTTTCTATATGTATATTCTAAAGTTAAGAAAACAAGGTAGACAGATACAAGAGAATATTATTCAGCCTAAAAAGAAAGGAAATTCTGACATATGCTACAACATGGATGCACCTGGGAGCCATTATGCTCAGTGAAATAAGCCAGTCACAAGAGGACAAATACTTTATGATTCCACTTTTAAGAGGTGCTTATTAGAGTAGTCAAGAATTTTTTAAAGTTAACAATGACAAACTACTTTCTTGCTACAAAAGTAGATACCCAAGCATATTAGAACTATATAAAAGTAAGAGCAGACTCTAAGTTATAGCCTATAGGGGACCTACTATAAGGTATCTGCACTTCAGAGCATAGATGTAGAGGCAATTACACTGGCTGCCTAGAAACAAGGGGACAGGCCTGCAGAAGGGAAATTGGGGGAGGGAGTCACATGTCATGCACTCTACAATTAAAGTTCTTAGTTGTAATCTAGACAGCTACCAATTTTAATATAAAAAGAAGTATGATGATGTGATGAAATACTAACCCATTCGATAAGGACAGTATTTTATTTCAAGATAAGAAGAATAAAAAAGAAGGAAAACCTACTTCTATATAATCCCAAACTACCGATACAAGAGAGTTCAAAGTATTGGACAAAAACATTATATTCATATTTTTACTGGTTAATTTTTCATGTTAGAGTATCAATATACAAGCCCCAGACAAAGGACTGAAATCAAATGAGAAATTTTATTTAATTAGTTATTCAACCTACCTATTTGTTCCCCTAAGACCAGGCACTGTTTTGGTATTGGAGCTCCAAATACCATTCCCCGAAGTTTATCCATTGGAGGAGCTTTATTCTGAAGGCCCCCAAACTTTCCGTTACTTCGAATGCGATCTCCATCTCTGGTGAGCAGTGTAGGACAGTGTGTAATTTTAACAACCTATTGTAAGCAAATGAATATTAATTAGTGAGCCTATAAAATGTATTTCAGTTGTTTTAAGAAAGGGGAAATCACTTAAGGGTTCTGAGGTTAGAAATGACACGATCATGCTAGTATGTTAAAAAATAAGCTAGTGAAAATATAAGATGAACTGGGGTAAAAACCCAGAGGCAGCAAGATGAATTAGATTACTTCTTAAGTGTCAGCCTAAACTGGAATAGTGACAATGCAAATGGAAACAGTCAAACTGATGGCTTAATTGGTAAGACGAAGGAAGAGAGAAGCCAAAGAGCTGCCTGCTCTGAAAATCAGGCAGTATCAAGGCAGTATCATTCCTCAGTTTCCTTCTATTAGATAGATAAAAGTTTTCCAGATGACCAAAGGAGAGCAGATAGAGAATATGAGCCTAAAGAAGACAGATGGAAAAGTACAGGGCTGAATCTTTCGAGGATAATACTATAATTTCAACTATGGGAAGAAAAAAGAGCTAGTAACATCATAGTTGGGAGGACTAGAATTATGTAGTAAAGCCTAAGTCATGGAATGGGAAGTAGGAAGGGTCAGTGAAGAATTAGATGCTTCAGAGAAGTCAGAGAATAAAAGAAAGACATTGGATTTAGTATTTCATGATCTTTAAGAATGGTCTTCCAAAAAAGGCTTAGGAAATAGACAAAAATAAAATGTAAAATGAGAGAAGTGGAATTCAAGTAAGATCTTATCATTACTCAAACTGTTAATTTACACCACACTGAATGTTGGGAGACCTAGGGAGAAAGGGCTTCTTGTACTAATCTTTTCTGGGACAGCACATCTCAAAGGAAATGTAGTTAAGTACTAAAAAGCTTAACATTTTGCATGACCCAGCAATTCACTTCTAAGAATTTATTCTGAAGGAAAATCACAGATGTGAACAATGTGCACTCATTGTTTTAATAAAAGATATGAATGTTGCATGTCTCAACATGTTATATAAATTAGGATACATCCACACAATGAAACAGAACATATACTTTAAGAAATGATTGAAGAACGTAATTTAGTAATATGTAAAAATACCTAATTCAATCTAATACTGGGGTAAGTCTCTGAATTATAAAAATAAAAATATTAAATTTGATTTTTAAAAATGAAAAATAGTAGTAAATGAAAAAATAATATGAAATCATGACTAGTATTTATTATTTTAATATAATTTCAAGGTACTTTACAAATGTTTTCCCACTGAAGTGGATACTTTTTAAAAAATTTAAATAAAGGGGTTCCTGGCTGGCTCAGTCAGTAAAGCATGGGACTCCTGATCTTGCAGTTTGAAATTTGAGCCCCATGTTGGGTGCAGAGATTACTTAAAAATAAAAAAATCTTAAAAAGAAAATTGAAATGCAATAAGATGCCTATTTGAAGAAAATCTGTGGTGAACTCTTTGGTGAAATCAATCTTGTTTTACTATAATTTTGTTTTTCTACAAACAATCACATCTTAGTTTTGTTTTGGATTTATGTTTTTTAAAAGTGAACATTAAAAATACAAAGTGGAGTCATGTACTATCCATTTATCAGGACTCAGGCAATGTTTTTAAGCATCTGATATCATCTTAAATAACATACATACTCAAATTTATTTTCTGACTTGTCCATTCTCTTGTTAACAGATGAGTTACAAGCCTCCAATAAAAAGGAGTTTGGCTCCCTTCTACAACAATTCTGCTGATACTGTTCATGGATAGCTTCATGGATAGTTTCAACTCTCAAAGTATCCTTCATGGATAGTTTCAACTCTCATGGATAGTTTCAACTCTCAAAATATCCTTCAATCTTATGGTTCTACCCCTCGAAGCACTCAAGAGGACAAAAAAAGTAATGACAGCTTTTGCAAATTCAGTGCGTGGGTAACAGTCCTACAGGTCTGGGAAATACCTATTCAAAACTGCTGTGGGGACTAAGAGATGGTGGCATAAATTACGGAGCTAATAGGCTGAAGTAGTATAAATATGAAGTATTCAGGAAGAGAAAACAATATCCAACACTAGCAAAAATAAAGTTACAAAGGGATGCCATAAAAGCCTTTTCTCAGAAAAGCTTTAGAAAAGTACTTAACTGGTGGAATTATAAGACTTGATTCAAAACTTAGGAAGGAAAGCAATCAGTATTTGCTACACAATTCTGAGGAACAAATACAGTCCCAGCTTTTGTCACATATACTCTATTACATTCTTGTTTACTTATTTATTTTTTAAAAAGGTTTATTAATTTATTTTAGAGACAGAGTGGAAGATCTAGCAAGGGCGGAGAGGAGCCAAGGGAGAGAATCCTCAAGCTGACTTCATGCTGACTGTGGAACCTGATGTGAGGCTTGATCCCATGATCCCTGAGACCATGACTTGAGCTGAAATCAAGAGCTGGCAACTTAACTGACTGAGCCATCCAGGTGCCCCTACATTTCTTTTTTAAAGCTATGGATTGGTGTCTTTTCATCAATTCTAACAAGTTTTCACCTATTAGATTCTTCAGATACTGCCTTATGATCCTTTTCTCCCTCCACTCTACTTATCTGATTAGATTTTATTTTCTATTTGAGATTTTCACATTCTGTCCTTCAGAACTCTCAACCTCCGCCTTTTCTTACTTTCCCTCTCTCTGGGCTGCAGTCTGAACAATTTTTCTGATCTACCTTCCAATTCACTAATTCTCTCTTAAGCTTTTTAACCATCCCAGTGAGTGTCTTATTTTTTTTATGTATATTTTCTAGTTTTAGAAGCTCATTTTATCTTTTGAAGTCAACTTGGTCTTTTCTCATTTTCAATACTTTTCTTGAATTGCATTAAACATACTTAAAAATATTGGCTCTTTTGTTCAATATGGAAATTATTTTAAGTATAAGATAAAGATGAATTTTTCACAGATAATCTGTGTTTCCTCCAATCAGGTATCTAAGGACACTACCAGTCTAGCACCATGTGAAAACAAATGTTTACCTTGAAATTTTTCAGACCACCCAAGTAATATGAATATAGGTTGCAAACAAAGGCCAATTTATTGATATTGATGAATGCTTTAGGAAACCAATTTATTGATACTGATGATTTTTTTTCCTTTTCCTCCTAGTGCCAAGGTTCAAAAGAGGAAATTTTCCTGCAATCTCCAGGGACACTTGGGAGTTGAAATGGAAATGGCAGGATTTTTGTTCAACTTACACTAAAGTTTAGCCCTTTGGGTGATCCAGTTTATTGGGAAAGGGATCTTTTATCAGATTCTCCACTCTGGTTAAAGCCCTGGGTTTTGTCTCCTACCTTCTGAGCATCTCAAAGGAATGAAAACTGATGCTCAATTTCAATTAGTTTGACAAATGTTCTCTAACCAAAACCCAGCTTTAGTGTTCTACTTACCTCTCTCAGTTCGAGCATCACTTAGAAACCTTACCTTTTTGCAGACATTAAGATCCATATCCTACTGTTACATAGCCAGAAATAGCCTTTCAGTTCATCTCTGCATGAATTTCCTGAGTTGTCTAGTCCATCTCTGTATAACCCTTGGTGTCTGATACTGTGCCTAATAGTGTGCTGGAGCCAGTGAATACTGGACCACGGTGAGAGTCTACTCTCCCTAACACCTCATTCAATGGCTGCATATAGGCAGGTGGAAATCAGCTGTGATAGGAAGACTTACACCTTGGGCAAAAGCTATAGATTAGGTTCCCACCACCCCATTCACTGGAGAGCCAATTTTCAACATGTAAATAGTATCCACTGTGTCTCAGTCAAGTGTTCAAATATTGACTGAAGTAGAATCTTCTACATATTATTCAATTTGTTAATCCTATCTTCACTAGTGAGATTTTCATCCTCTCCTAACAGATCCCATGTTGTCATGACATTTAATGGGTATGGTTTCTACTCCATAATTCAGGACATATAAATATGCTAATCACTACCAGAATATAGTAGCTTCTCTATCTACAACTGTTTTCTGGCATAGTACATTATAGCCATTATTAGGTTCCCATGGAAACACTCATGAAGATGCCAAATACTACTCCTCAATTAGGTGTATTATTTGCAATAATCTCACTAATTTAGCTCTTCTAAATCAGGGCACATTTATTTCTTCCTCTTAGCTAGGTCCAAAGAAAATCTTCTTTGACAGTTCTAGTTCTACCATAAGTTGGTGTGATTTGGTACAGATTCTTTGTTTTGAGCTTAAAGTTTCTCATTTAGAAAGTGAGAGCATATTATCTCTAAAGTATCCAAGATTCTAGAACACACTATTTATAGATACTCATATTTTAAACTGGTCTTTGTCTTCTCTTACATAACCACAAACATTCTTACTCATTTTCAGTTAATTTGTAAGCCTATGTTTTCCACACGTTTATCACCTAGTAATTCCAAGCTCCTAACACCACACTTATTAATTGTAATACTTCTTGTGTATTAAAGAATTCAAGACCCCTGGATCTCAGATACAAAGATAATGTTCCTTTACTGAAATTTTACCATATCCCAGGCTCTTTGCTTAATGCTTTATATGTATTATTTTATTCAACCTCTAGAACAGCCCTCTGAAAGGCCCCCCCTTTTGGAGTAGATTTCTTTTTTTATAAGTAGTACAGAAGTGATAACCCTTAGTATATCCAACAGTATACAACATATTTTTCCAGTCTGTTTAAAGTACATAAACTCATATATTTTTAGATTAAAAATTTTATAGGTTACACATAATGTTACATTAGTTTCTGGTATACCACAACACAGTGATCCCACATCTCTATAGATTATGCTATGCTCACCACAAGTGTAGCTAACATCTGTTACCACACATAACTATCATAGTATAAGTGACTATATTTCCTATGCTCTGTCTTTTATTCTCATGACTTAGTCAGTCCATAACTGAAAGTGTGCATTTCCCACTCCTCTTCATCCATATTGCCTGTCCCCTCCCCACCACAAGCTTATTTTTTTTTTAAAGGCATCATCTTATACACAATTTTGAAACTTTTCAAAAAATATATTTTGTACACCTTCCTTGTTAGGAAACAGAAATTCATTACACTCTTTTTTAACAGTAACATAAACTCTACTGTATAAACTACGACAATGGAGTTGTCCAATCCTAAATGATGAACATTTAAGACTATTTCCAAAGTTTCCCGTTATAAATTCTTTTACTACTCTGATATTCTTACATATATCTTCACATACTTGTGGGAGTGTGCCTGTAAGATAAACTATTTCAGTACCTTGTGATGGTATAGAGATGGCTGCAAATTCTTTGCTCCTTCTCCCATGAGGAAGAGAGAGTGTATTCCCACCTCTCCACATACTCCTTGGATCTGGGGTAGCCAGATTTTGACCTGTGAAATTTACTTTCCGCGGCTAGGATGTGAGAGACCTGCAGCTTCTGTCTTAACCACTTGGAACACCCCTTCTTAAAAACTAGATGCCATCGAAAAAGCCTAAGCAGTGACAAGAAGAGACTCACATGGAAAGATCCCAAGTTGGTCAGCTTATAGCTCCAACTGAGTGCCTAGGCAGCAGCCAATAGCAACTGGTCAGTAGGAGAGGGAGATAAACAAAAATGGGAACTCATTTCAAGGAAATCAATAATAATAAAGGAAAGAAAAATAATTTTGAGGAAATATTTCTGTCTGGATGTGCAAGGTGAGTTTCATCTTCAGCCTGTTCAGTGACCAAAATGTTCTTGAAAAAGAAATGGAGAGCCTCAGAACTCAGATAAATCCCACTGCCCAGCCAGTAAAATGTCAAATGAAGTCAAGGATGTCTCTTTGTTTAGACCTCAGATTTAAGGCACTATTTCCTAGACTCTCTTGGGTAGACAAAAGTTTCTAAAAAAAATTCCTAATGGCACTATACCACAGCCCCCTGGGGAGGGGATGTGTGTGAGAACAGTAAC
This sequence comes from Meles meles, assembly GCF_922984935.1. Lineage (NCBI taxonomy): Eukaryota > Metazoa > Chordata > Mammalia > Carnivora > Mustelidae > Meles > Meles meles. Next base: position 43,189,020 of record NC_060077.1, read on the forward strand.
CCTGAGTCTGAGTCTCTGGCCAGACTCGGCTGAGTTCCTAGAAAGTAACTGGTACCAACTGCCAGCTGTGTGAGTGAGGCACTTTGGAGCTCCCACCATCCCAAGCGTAACTAGCCAACAGTGCAACTAGCTAACACTACTTGGAGACAACCACAGAGACCTAAGAACTAAGATGTTGTTATCGTTTAAAGCCAGTAACTTTTGTGGTGTTTGCTAGGTAGTAATAGATAACTGAAACCCTTACATCACAAACTCCTCTTCAAAGTAGTTATGGGTTAAATTTTGTCCCTCAAAACTCCCATGTTGAAGTCCTAACCCCTCAGTTCTTCCAAATGTGACCTTATTTAAAGATAGTGTCTTTACAGAAGTAATCAAATTAAAATGAAGTCATGAAGTTAGGCCCTAATCTAACAAGTGGTATCTTTATAAAAAGGGGATCTGGATAGGCATACATGTGAACAGACACAGGGAGAAGATGCCCATCCACAATCCAGAGAGAGAGGCCTGGAACAAATCCTTGTCTCATAGCCCTCACAAAGAGTCAACCCTGCCCAGACCTTGAATTTGGATTTTAAGGCTCTGGAACTGTGAGGCCATCAATTTCTATTATTTAAGCTGCTTAGGCTGTGGTACTTTGTCACAGGAGCTGTAACAACTAATAAGTAAGGGTTACACCAAAGTACATTTCCACAACATTATCTGAGAATAATATTTTCCCAATAACATCATCAAAAGCAGATCAATTGGCCTGGAGTTTTAGATAATTTCAAATCCCAAAAACATGTCTCATTTAAATTTTTCTTGGCCCATTCATTCTCATATTGTGCCCAGTTTTATACTGCTTGTCAATATGTAGGATGTAAATTGGTTTTGACAGGGTTAGTCATCTGAATATTATCATAAAATTATTTCAAAATAGGGCCTGAACTTGTTAAACTTTAAAAATGCACATTAAAATTAGAGCTACAAAATAAAAAAAAATTCAAATACAGACCTCTTTTCTATAATGATTGGCAGCATCCAAATTATCCAAAATAATGGTGTCTCCTAACAGCATACCAAACACTAAAAAATACAATAAATTTTTAAAATTATGACATCTTCTTTGGTCATATTAAAATATTAACATATTACAAAATTTTCTTAGAATGGTAACATTAGAATTTTATTTCAATATTTTCTCTAACAAGAAAAAATAAGAGATTAAAATATCAATAAAACTATAACTTATAAAATAAATAAGAACATAAATTTCCATAACCACTAATTTGTATATTTGGATTGTAAGTGTAACATCTGTATTAGAAAGTCATCATAATTTCCTTTACCTGTTTCACAATGTTCTACATTATCTGGAAATGTTAACAAATCTCGAGCAAAGACTGGATCTCCAATGGGTTTAAAATACAATCTTCCATTTCGGTAATGAGGTAGAGGTCTGAATGAAAAGAAATTTTAAAAATATATTAAAACAAATATATACTTTTTTTTAAGATTTTATTTATTTATTTGACAGATGGAGATAACAAGTAGGCATAGAGGCAGGCAGAGAGAGAGGAGGAAGCAGGCTTCCTGCTGAGCAGAGAGCCCAATGTGGGGCTCGATCTCAGGACCCTGGGATCATGACCTGAGCCGAAGGCAGAGGCTTTAACCCACTGAGCCACCCAGGCACCCCTAAAACAAACATATATTTCTAATTAAAAAACATAATATAAAAACATATGTATATATTGTTTATCATTATTGTGATCATCTAAATCAATTACCCATCCATAAGTAACACTCTTAAATGATTAACTATTATGCCCTTCAAAATGAGAATATTTACTATATAAGAATATCTACCTGGTTTTATCTCTTCTACTAAAATCAATACAAACTAACTGCTGTTCAGTCTGACAATGGAATAAAGAAAAGCAGCCTCTAAAGCTGGCCCTAAATGGGGATGCCAATAAAATGACTACCTCATGTGGAGAGTGACCCTAGCATGGACAGGAGAAGAGGCAAGCAAGGCCAACACAGAGACCCATGTGAGGGAAGTAGATGAGGTACTCTGGCTCCCTGTCCCTTCCCACAGAATATAGAACGACAACTGAAGCCTAGAGACAACAATGGGTTTCAAGAGGTGGCGGCCGACTAGTGTGTCAGAACCTTTCTCTTCCACGTGGCAGAGCTTTTCCCACACCTTGAAAGCAGGGGTGCTAGAGGGTAAGGGTGGCTCCAGGAGCTAGTTAACTCAATCCCAGTAAGAGCCACAATACCAGGAACAGAAAGGATAACTAGTTTCTAGTGCAAACATTAGCACTAAATACCAAATCCAGACTTTCCCTAAATCAAAGATATTTAAGTTGGGCTTCATGGATTCAACTGATAAAAGAAGCCCTCCTAAAGGGAAAAATTATTACTCTTCATGAACACAGCAATTATGATCTGACTGGATTTCCCGTGTTGTTTAAAATGGGTAGTGACCAGTAGCAGGCGGGAGACTTTAGAAGCATAAAGATTTGAGTTCAAATTCTGGTTATTTCCTCAAACTATTTTTAGATTACAAAATGAAATATATGTTAGTTTACTAACACAGTAGATTCTTTAATATATTAGAGTTCCTATTCTCCTTAAGTCCCTACCCACCTGTAAAGCTTTAAGAATCTGAGAAAATTATCAATTAATACTGTTCTACATTTTATTTTTTTGTTAACCATTTCCTTTCAATCTTTAAAGGTCAAAATCAGACTACACATAAAATTCGTTTAAATTTGGATAAAAAATGCCTAATTGGTTTGCATGGTTATTCCCTAAAAACATTTTAAAAAGTAAATGAGGAAATAATTACTTAAAGAAACCGGATTTATATTAAAATAATAAAACATTCTAACTAGATAGTCTCTTACATTTCAACTTACTGGCAGTTCCTTTTCTACCTAAATGATGACAGCTTACTTCCCAGGATATAAACAGGAAAAAACACAAGCATCTATAATCTTACTCCAAATAAAAGAGTTCATATTTCATCAACGATACGGATCTCTTTCTTATTGTAAAAGCCAAAAATTTGCTTTGGGTTTGTATGTGCCTGTGTTAACTTATATACAAATAAGATTTACTTGGTAAATTAAAACACAGCCAGCATATATGAGTAAATACATTGAAATACCCACCTTAATGAAGTACACACATTTGTAATGAAGATAAAAATAATCTAGATAATTTGATTCACTGCTCAGTTTTAAAAATTAACATATAGTATTATTAGCCCCAGGGGTACAGGTCTGTGAATCATTAGGCTTAGACAGTTCCCAGCACTCACTATAGCACATACCCTCCCCAATGTCCATAACCTAACCACCCTCTCCTTACTCCCCTCACCCCGGCAACCTTCAGTTTGTTTTGTGAGCTTAAGAGTCTCTCATAGTTTGTCTCCCTCTCGATCCCATCCCATTTTTTCCTTCTCTACCTCCCAAACCCCCCACTTTGCCTCTCAAATTCGTCATATCAGGGAGATCATATGATAATTATCTTTGTCTGACTGACTTATTTCGCTCAGCATAATACCCTCTAGTTCCAACCATGTTGTTGCAAATGGCAAGATTTCCTTTCTTTTGATGGCTGCATAGTATTCCATTGTATATACAGACCATATCTTCTTTACCCATTTATCTGTTGATGGACAACTAGGTTCTGTCCATAGTTTGGCTATTGTGGACACTGCTGCTATAAACATTCGGGTGCACATGCCCCTTTGGATCACTACATTCATATCTTTAGGGTAAATGCCAGTAGTGCGATTGCTGGGTCATAGGGTAGCTTTATTTTCAACTTTCTGAGGAATCTCCATGCTGTTTTCCAGAGTGGCTGCACCAGCCTGCATTCCTACCAACAGAGTAGGAGCGTTCCCCTTTATAGAAGCCATTTTAAAATTAAACACTTTGTTAACAGAAGACATAAAAATGGCTAACAGACACATGAAAAAATGCTCAACATCACTAGCCATCAGGGAAATACAAATCAAAACCACAACGAGATACTACCTTACACCAGTTGGAATGGCAAAAATTAACAAAACAGGAAACAACAAATGTTGGCGAGCAGCTGGAGAAGGGGGAACACTCTTACACTACTGATGAGAATGCATGCTGGTAGCCACTCCAGAAAACAGTATGGAGGTTCCTCAACATATTTAAAAATAGAGCTGCACTACGACCCAGGAATTACAGTATTAGGTATTTACCCCAAAGACAGAGATGTAGTGAAAAGAAGGGGCACATGCACCCCAATGTTTATAGAGCAGCGTCCACAATAGCCAAACTGTGGAAAGAGCAGAGATGCCCTTCAACAGATAAATGGATAAAGAAGATGTGGTCCATATCTACAATGGAATATTACTCAGCCATCAGACAGGATGAATACCCACCATTTGCATCAACATGGATGGGACTGGAAGGAATTATGCTAAGTGCAATAAGTCAAGCAGAGAAAGACAATTATCACATGGTTTTACTCATATGTGGAATAGAAGGAATAGCATGGAGGACCATAGAGGAAGGGAGGGAAATCTGAATGGGGAGAAATCAGACAGGGAGACGTAGATGAAAGACTACGGAACCTGGGACACAAACTGAGGGTTTCAGAGGGGAGGGGTGCGGGAGGATTAGGAAACAGGAGTGACGGGTATTAAGGAGGGCATGTGTTGTGATAAGCACTGGGTGTTATATGTAACTAATGAATCAATGAACACTGTATCAAAAACTAATGATGTACCATATGCTGGCTAACTGAACATAATAAAAATAAATATAAAAAAAGAAAAAGATATCTCAGAAAAAAAACACTACTCCCACTTTTTTTTCTAACCTTTTCCAATCTGGAAGAGTCTTCTTATAAATAGAATCCAGGGGCAACACCTGCTGACGACCTTGGGTTTCATCATAGATACGACGTGCAGCATCAGTGGTCAGAGTGACAACACAGTCCATGTCACTTGCCAGATGCCAAGAAATAACCATTGCAGCTCTATCATCTTCAATTTGTGCCAGGTGTGCAATCTATAAGCCATTTTAAAAATCAAGTAAAAAACTTTTATATATATAAAAATTTGATATTAAGTATCTTAAAAGTCCACATCTAAACAGCAAAAACTTTTCTGAAAGACATGAATTAACAAGAAATTCTCAAGCTGTAGAAACATACTGGCTTGAATAGTAAACGTCTATTCTGCTATTAAATTTTGGAAAAACTCTTCTACAAATTAAACAAATTTTAGAAATGAGCATGTAAAAATATTTAGAATATTATTGGCTAGTTGATGTATATTTTTCATAGTTGATAGCTCTACTACTGAATTATGTCTTAAATGTTAAAGTAATCATAAAATACATTTAAATAATATACACATACAATAGACAGAAGATTAAGATTCAATTAAAAATACAGTTATATATTATAACTTTCTAAATCGATATCTTACTCCAATATTATAGTATTTCTTTCCAAAAACAAATCTAAGCATCACAAATAAGAATCATCTTCTGCTGTAAGAACACACTGCGACTCAGGGTAAGCAGCCACTCTCCTATTTACAAATACTTTAGTCACAAGCATTCTTTTTTTTTTTTAAATATTTTATTTATTTATTTGACAGAGATCACAAGTAGGCAGAAAGGCAGGCAGAGAGAAAGGGGGAAGCAGGCTCTCTGCTGAGCAGAGAACCCCATGTGGGGCTTGATCCCAGGACCCTGAGATCATGACCTGAGCTGAAGGCAGAGGCTTAACCCGCTGAGCCCACCCAGGTGCCCAGGTGACAAGCATTCTTGCTCAAAGTCTAACAAGATTGAAATTTTGAGGCCAATCAAAACCTCATTTACTACACTGGTACAGTTACATTTATCCTTTATTTTTAACTGTCCATTTTGCAAAAACCTGCCCTAGCAATGAAAATACTTCACTGTTGGAAACATCACAATGTCTATTTCTGTATTCCAATTATCTAAATGTTAGTGGAATAAAGGTAAAAAGAGAGACAAGCAAAGAAACCAGTACATGTAAATTAAGATGAAAAAAGTGTTCCAGCAGAGGAAGGATTAGAAGAGGCAAATCAAAGTGATTGATCTCATTTTACATGTGACCAAAAGTGCTAGGACATCTATCCCTTTTGTGGTTGTTCACAAGTACACTAATCTTATAAATGAGTTAATTTCCTTTTTTAAGATTTACTTATCTATTTTGAGACAGAGAGAAAGCATGCGCATGCACAGGGTGGGGGGAGGGGGTAAAGGAAGAGAGAGAATCCCAAGCAGACTTTCCACTGAGCACAACATGGCTCTATCTCACAATCCCCAGATCATGACCTGAGTTAAAATCAAGAGTCAGATGCTTAACCAACTGAGCCACCCAGGCGGCCTATAGGGTAATTATATCTAAGTAAAGCTATGAGTGGACGCCCTCACTAGGCTCCTTAACATTACATTTTCTCCTTAAACTTTCAGACGATACAAAGTATATATACAGTATTTTCTTTTCGGAAAGGAGACATCAGCTCAGTATTTTCACTTGTGTACCATATACAGTGTTCTGTTCATTCAAGCCTTTACTACCTTTTAAGCTTCTTTGAGCCTACCCTAGCCATTTTTTATGGATGTTATGAATTTTTCCTCCGGTATAGGAGATTAATGGCAATTAAATGAAAAAAATACAGATGGGATTTCAAGGTATTTGGAATTAAGGAGGGCAAGACTAAAACATCCAGGGTATATTCACAATTATAAAAATAAAAGCAAAACACATTATATAGTCTAGGTGGAAATCTCCTCTTGTCCCTTACTACATTCCACAATTATTTATTCTAGTTTTAGAATAAATACCAGGAAAAATTTTTAAAAAGAGGAATCAATGAAGAGTAAGCATGATTTGAAGGGAATGGAAAACTTTCTCTTGATGGTTAGGAGAGGGTTCGTACTCTGAGAGGACAGAGGAGAACCTACATAAAACCTACATAAAATGAGATTTCAAAGATTTCCCCCAGATTTTTAAAAGGAAAGATTTTAAAATATATTTCTTCTGCTAAAATTTATTTTATGCTTTGGTAAAATCTTACCTATTAAGAATTTTGTATCAAATAAACACTGAAAGTGGAATATCAGTACCTAAAAGCAGGCTAACTATAGATATATATATGCTTAAATAGTAGGACTGCTTCTTTTATAAAGACTGCTTCTTTCTGTAAATTCTTAAAATTAGTCTGAGGAAAAACCATTTTAAAAAATATAAATCAGAATCTTGTTTTTCAATTTATAAATTTACATCTTAATTTTTCAATTTTCATATTTGGGGTTTAAATAATAATGCAACAGTTTTGATATTTAACATGGCTACACACTTTTAGAGTAACCAGTTTCCTCTATTTTTACTGTGTAGTTGGCTTGTGATGTTAGGGAGCCACTTATAAACTACAACAGACTCCGGAGTCAGGGAAACCTTGGTTTATATCTAAGTTCTGCCCCCTTACTAACTATATATTGACAATTAAGTTCTCTAAATTTCAATATCCTCATGCAAAAACTAGAAACACTAAAAAACTCATAGAGTGGTTATAAAAGTAGTATGTACATAGCCATAAAGAACAGTGATTAACAATCAGACTTCGGAATCAGATTGCCTTGGTTTGAGTCTGCACTCTGCCATTTACTTGCTTGCTGTGTAATCTTGAGCAAGTTTTTTCAAATCTTTCTGCACCTCAGTTTCAGTTTCCTCAGTTTTAAAACAGAGGTAAAAGCAGAAAGGGGAAATGTATATTAAATGGAAAAGTTTAAGAAGTAAAACACAGATACATATAATACCACAAATCTTAATACCATCAAAAACTGGTGCTGGGGACACCTATAAGAAACACTTTCTAGGGGTGCCTGGGTGGCTCAGTCGCTAAGCGTCTCTGCCTTCGGTTCAGGTCATGATCCCAGGGTCCTGGAATCAAGTCCCACATCAGGTTTTCCGCTCAGCAGGGGGCCTCCTTCTCCTTCTGCCTCTCCCCCTGCTTGTGCTTTGCTTTCTCTCTCTTACTATGTTATGTAGGTGAATAAAATCTTAAAAAAAAAAAAACAAAAACCCCAAACACTTTCTATAAAATAGATGTTCAGGACTGAATAATCACAACATAAAAATGAAAATACAATCCATTTGACAGAAGGAAAAGCCAGAGAAGCAAAGAATTAAAGAAGAAAGAATGGCACTCTTCTGGAAGTAAATATGTATGAAGTTTTTTTTATTCATTGTTGTCTTTTCTTAAATTCTAGGAGTATCCCAGAATTCACTTTCTAACAATATAAGACTCAGAAAAATGCTAATCTTTTTCTTTTGTTGTCTCACTGAAATTTGAGTCACATGAAAAGGTCTTGGTTACCTATAAAGTTATATGACATGAAAGCATCTGAGTAGATAACAAGTCTTGGACTGAGACATGTTAATTTCTGCCGCAGCCCTCAACAGTAAATAAGAATTATGGAGCTGTGCATTTCAGCTTTAAATTCTGCCAAATCTCTGGTATTGTAACAAGAACAACTAATTTATGGGAAAAATGAAAAAGTACAAAGAAATGGACATTATTATTGAAATGTCACTTTAAAACACATTTTAGACAAAACAACATAATAAAATGTACTGCCTCTTAATAGGCTTAAGCACAAACCTTTCCCAAAACATCTCCACTGCCTTTAGTATAGTTTGGAAGAGTACATGATCTTCTCGGTTTTTTCCTCAGTTCTTCCTGTTCTGATAACTTTCTTTTCAAAAGTGCTTCAATGTGTGGCATCTGTAATTTGTAAAGAAAAATTAACTACAAGGCAATTACTCCGGTACTAGACGCCATGATGACAGCAGACAAAAATCAATAATTTGGACAACTCAAGAACATAAAGTTATTAAACAGGCATTACTTTAAAAGAATGTGGTTATAGTGATGCAAAGCTTTCACCTTACTGACTTTATCTTAGGAAATACACAATTGCAACTGAGTCATACATATAATAAAAGTTAAGCTTTAAAAAAAACTCTATTGTCACTTTCTCTCATTTTCTTTGCCACCACATATACTGGTTATAACTTATGAAGTTCCTTCAATGAAGTTCTCAAATTGGTGTATTATTAATTTCATTTATTGGGATCATTACATTAGAAATACAAACTGTAATTTCTTTGAAAAAAGTATTCCATCATTTGGTTAGCCCCTTCTAATGTCTAGTAAGTGACTAGACTATAATCCACATGTCCTGGAACCCCTCAAAGCAAAAGTGCCCATACATTGTAAATAAAAAATGAATGATAAAAAAAAATTACGGACTAGAATTTAAGAAAAATCTTTCACATATACATGGAAACTATACCTGTTGTGTTGTAGGAATGTCAATATTATGTGTTTTTAGTTCATTTTGCAACTGAGCCTCTTTTAATTTTGCTTCTTCAACTTGGCCTAAAATTAAAAACAAAAATAAACAAACCTGCATCGATTTGTAATAATCTCCAAAATACGGTTTTTGAAAAATATTTTCAATCTCTTGGGGTTTTTTCTCCTTATAATGAGTGATGCTAAAGTAAAAAAACCCAAGTGACTATTTGAGAAATTCAAAATGAAACAGCCTAAAATTAAGATTTGGATCTAATACACAAAAATGAGAAACAAAATGTGGTTTTAAAAAATCAAAATTTGGTTTTAAGGTAGTTAAGGAAGATATTATATATATTAATACTGCAAACTCCAAGTAATCTTAGAGAAATTGTTTAATCCTAATCCACATGACTATATACATACATACATAATACATATATATACATACATAATCGCATAAGGTTGTGACAAGAACCAAATAAGACTTTATATATATATATATATATATATTTACTTATTTTTTTAAATTGACAGACAGAGATCACAAGTAGGCAGAGAGGCAGGCAGAGAGAGAGAGAGGGGGAAGCAGGCTCCCTGGTGAGCAGAGAGCCCAATGCTGGCCTTGAGCCCAGGACCCTGAGATCATGACCTGAGCCCAAGGCAGAGGCCTAACCCACTGAGCCACCCAGACGCTCCCAAATAAGACTTTATAAAAAGAATCTTTAGTGCTACTACTGATGTCTTATCTCATCATCCTACTTAGCTCCCATTATCCTCTAAATATCATTGGATATACAAAAGTGAGAACTTTGAGGCAGGCAGTACATTTGTCAGTTAATAGATCAAAATTTCAACTATGTAATTAACACAAAGACAAAAACCATAGCCAAAAAAAATCTGACAAATGGAAAAAGAAACCACAATTTGGCAAATGCCTTATTTTAATGGTCTATAAAGTTTATTAAAAATTGCAACAAACACTGTGCATTGACTTAAAAATAAAGTTACATATTTCTATATAGTGTGTGCTGCCCTGTACAGTTCCATAGTGTGACATACTGCAGGTATTTTAAGTAAAATACACATAGTCCCATGATTCAAATTGAAAATCAAATTACATGTCACTTCCCCAGTAATACTGTCTCTCAATACCTTCAGCCAGGACTTGGAATTAGATACAAACATTACCATCATGTCAAAAGCCTTAAGTTTCCACAGATATTTCTAATTAAAAAAAAAAAGATCTCAAATTTTTATATGTAAGCAGGATATAAATTCATTTAAAGTGATAGAATACATCATTAGATCAAATGACAAAGAATATAAGCAATTATTACTGCCTTACTTCCTTACAACATTACTGAAGTGTTCTGCAGTTTATTTGTAGTCCAGGAAAGCAGACAATTTTTGTGTCTCATGGTCTCAATCTTCTGTCTTGCCATTTCCCCAAAGCCTAATTTTTTACTACATTTGAATACAAAATAACTTACACTTCATTTCATCAAGAAGCTGGTTGCTGGCTTCAAATAAACTTCTATACATTGTAATATTCTTAGATAACTGGTCCTTTTCCTTTGTAAGTGCTGCCATTTGCTGTTGCTTCTTAACATCTAAGAAAAACATTCAGATCATTCAAACAATTCTAAAATTGTGACCTCTCCAAAGCATGTCATATCATGATTAGGTAACTAATAAATACCCTGTTAATGGAAAGCAAAAATAAAAAAGTACCACAAACATAAGGAAAATCCTCTATTTTCTTAAAAACTTACCATTGTAAAACATAAATGGTAGGATATATGGTTCTAATGTTCTTGACAGAGCTGGTAGCTGAGGCTCAAATATAATAAAATATTCAGTACTATCCCTTCCAGGACTATTTTCTGCCAGCACTAGATTCTGTAAAAGAAAAGAGCAGTTAGGGAAATCAAGATTTAAAATAGCATTTGTCAACATATAAATGTTATGTATCTCACTGTATGTTTCCAAGTTAAGTGGTAAATTTTAAAGACAATAGGCACTGACTGACTGATACTTAAAGATTCATTAACATTCATTAAAACATCAGAACCACTCAAGACACAAAACCTTACCTCTTGGTACTGGTTTGAAAGCCAAATAATCTTATCAATGAATAGATTATACAAAAATTATATGTAGTAGACAACTATTTTTTTTAAAAAGTATCTTTTCCTTTGGAGCAGAAGTATCAATGGCCACTTACTATCTTGACCTGCAGTCTTTTTGGTGCCAACCTTTAAGAAGTTGCAGAAGTGTTGAAACACCTCATGGCATAAAAGTTATAAAAACAATCACAAAGACATGCCCAAAGCCCAATGCTGAGTTTAAGTTACAGCTGTTACCATGGAAGTAGACCCACCAGTCCCAGGTGACCAAACAAGAGGTCCTAAAAAGCTCCAAAGATTTTTTTTTTTTTTTAAATAGTATTGTCTTCATTAATGCACATACAAAACACTTTTAATACAATTTAGCTTAAGACCACAGCATGTAACAAGTAAATAATACAAATATATTTACATCCTAAATTATTTTAACATTCTTTACAGAAAACAATAGATACTAGCTATTTTATTTTTTAGACCAGTACAATTCATAGATAGAGAAGTAGAATTTTTTTAAAAATCGAAATCCATAAGACACTGTAGGACAATTCATGAAATGAAATTATAAATTACAGATAACAATTCTTTTCTTTCCAAGAAATACAGACTACAAGCCCACCATTAAACCAAAGTGCAATCACACTTAGTTTCGGAAAGCTATTTTCAATGTATTTACATGAATATAAACACATTAAAAATAAAACAATGTTCACATTTTTAAAATGTACACTTTATAGTTTAGCAGTCTGCTACCAGAAATCAATCCAATTTGTTGACGAATGCAGGTGAATGTCTAGACACCAATTTGTTAAATTTATGCACAGTATGAGTAGATGGTACTATATCCTTTCACTTAAAATTGCTTAAAAATTTTAAACTACTATTTATATAGCAGAGAAAATATCTTTCAGTATTTCTCTGGGTGTTTCCCAGACTAATGAGAAAAGGACTCATCAAAAACAGTTTATTTTAATAGGTAATATCAAATTTCCCTTCAAAAAGCCTGTCAATTTATCTTCTCATCATTAGTGTGTAAGACTATCTAGTTTCCCTGAAGCTGGCCAACAGTTCATTATCAAGTTCTTTTCCCCCAAGTTTTTTAATCCCAAAATGGATTAAAAGGAACCAGTCATTTAAATTAGCATTTCCCTGATTGGTACTGAGGTCATGCTTCTTGTTTACTGGTCCTTTAAACTTTCTCTTCTATTAACTGCTTGTTCATATTCTTCTCTATGTTTTACTTTAAAAATTACTTTATTTTTCTTACATTTATTTTTCTATTTGTCTTTTTTCTTATTGATTTGCAGGAAGTTCTTTAGGAGATTTAAAAATATGTTTAATGTACCTAGTCCAATATTGTTGCGTGCAAATAGCAATATTTCCACATAATTAAAAACATTTTTTTTTATTGTATGGTAGATGATGAATCTCTCTACATACCCACCATCCAGGGTCAATAATTATCAATATATTGCCATTGTTCTTTTAATTCATTTAAGATATGGTTATAATAAAAGTTTTAAATTTTTATGAAGTTAAATATAAAATCTTTTATGTCTTGTTTAAGGAGGGCTTTCTTATTTCAGAGGTTTATACTTTGCAATCTCTGATGCATAACTTACCAAAGAGAAACATAAAAGAAATGAAAAGAACTGGAGTACATAATTGGATCCAAGCACAAATGGGAATTTGGAATATGAGAAATGAACAAATAGCAGAATAAAAGTGAGACACCTTTTTTTTAGAAATTTCCAGATCTAAGTAAGCAAATAATATAGAGAATCTGAAAATAGTTAACAAACTTGAACAGTAAATTTAGATTATAACTTAAAGAAAACAGTACACATTCTTTTCAAGCAAACATGGAACATTTTGATTATGTCCTGAGCCAATATTTCCTAAATTTTCATATTGTTGAGAATTACCTGCTTGCTAAATAAGAGCCCAGAGCCCTAACCTAGACTTACTAAATCAATGTATGAGCCAGAAGCCAAGGAGGACTCAACAGTTTTCTGCTTGATATTCAGTGTGGTATTAGGAACCTCTAGTGGAAATTCATATGTATGACATGAAGCCTTGATTCTACATGCAGCTGCAAGGAAACAGCTTAAGTCACCATCTTAGCCTCACAAATGTATATAGCTGGGGGTAGCAATTTCAAATGCCTACACAGGGCTCGGGGTGGTGGGAGTGCCAAGGAAACAGGACAAAGGTAGGGCACTAGGTGTATTCTTCCAACACAAACTTACTTTTGCACGTTTAACATGACTCCCTTTGTCTTTGTTTGACATGTGGCTTTCATTACCTAATTTTTGTTAGGGTACAATAAAATTTCCCTTTACTCTCCACTGTAATAAAAGTGAAGGAACAAGTGTGAAAACAAGTAACAAATGACACTTGCCCTCAGTGTCAAGAGATGAAAGGAAGTGACATGAATACAAATGTCCAGAAAATCTTTCTGCCGTAAGAGAATCATGGCCTAGTATTGCCAGGTTTTTAGAATTCTCCAAATAAATGAGAAATGCGGACTGTTACGTTAAAAACTCTAGAACTTTAAATACTGGAAACTAAGTGAGATAAAAACATTGGGGGTAGGGGCGCCTGGGTGGCTCAGTGGGTTAAGCCACTGCCTTTGGCTCAGGTCATGATCTGGGGGTCCTGGGATCGAGTCCCACATCGGGCTCTCTGCTCAGCAGGGAGCCTGCTTCCCTCTCTCTCTCTCTGCCTGCCTCTCTATCTACTTGTGCTCTCTGTCAAATAAATAAATAAAATCTTTAAAAAAAACCAAAAACATTGGGGGTAGAGGGATGGGGTAATTGGGTGATGGACATTGGGGAGGGAATGTGCTGTAATGAGCACTGGATATTATATAAGACTGATGAATCAGACCCGTACCCCTGAAAAAAAATACATTATATAATTAAATAAGTTTAAATTAAAAATAAAAAAGAAAATGCTGTAGGGGTGCCTGGATGGCTCACTCAATTGGGCATCCAACTCTTAGTTTCAGCTCAGGTCATGATCTCAGGTCCTGGGATTGAGCACCTTGTGGGGCTCTGTGCTCAGTGGGGAGTCTGAGGATTCTCTCTCCCTCTCTCTCCCTGCCTCGACCCTTCCCCATGCTCTCTCTCTCTCTCAAATAAATAAATCTTTTTAAAAAGGGTGGGGAGTCGCCTGGGTGGCTCAGTTGCTTAACCGGCTGCCTTGGGCTCGATCAATTCCAGGGTCCTGTGATCAGGCACCATGTTTGGCTCTCTGCCAGAGTGGAGCCTGCTTCTCCCTCTGCCTGCTATTACCCCTGCTTGTGTTCGTTCTCTCTTTGCCAAATAAATAAATAAAATCTTAAAAAAAAAAAAAAAAGAAATGCTGTAATGGTCTCTCACTGATAGACCAACCAACACATCTACTGAAAGGCAGGTGCAAGCTGTCGGGCTCCCCAATTGTAAGCCTAATGTTATTAAAACATGCGGTATCAGCACTGGTTTAGATATAAAGATGAACAATGACAATAATAAAAAAATAAAAGAAAGGTGACACTTCAAATTTAAAAAAATGGATAATTATTCAATAAATAATATCAAGAAATTAGGTTAGTGAATTTGAAAAAAAAATGCAAAGATAAAATCCAGACAAATCAAAGATTAAAGGCATAAGAATAAGGGCAGGAACTGTGAATTCAATCCTCCCTCCACTCCAATATAAAAAAAGCTAAAATCTAAAGGACAAACTCAGGAAAATGTACTTATATACAAAAGAGCATGAATATCTTTAATATAAAATTTAAGAAAATGATGAACATTACAAAAGAAAAAGCATCAAGGGACAATCCTAAAAAGATTAAGAATAAGAACAATGTTCAACCTTACTAGTAACAAAGTCTTTTTTGAAATACAGGCAACTTGTGTTAGAATTCCAAAAATCATTCATATTTAGGGTTGGTAACATTACGTCAGGCAACACACATATTTCTGGTGGGAATAAAAACTGAACAGCAATTGGCAATAACTAACTTCCAGAAGGCTTAAAATGAATTTATCTTGCCACCAATTCTACTTCTAGTAATTTCTTTCTTTTTTTTTTTTTTTTAAAGATTTTATTTATTTGACAGAGAGAGATCACAAGTAGGCAGAGAGGCAGGCAGAGAGAGAGAGGAGGAAGCAGGCTCCCTGCCGAGCAGAGACCCTGACGCGGGACTCAATCCCAGGACCCCAAGATCATGACCTGAGCCGAAGACAGAGGCTTAATCCACTGAGCCACCCAGGAGCCCTTACTTATAGTAATTTCTTAAGGAAACAATCAGACATATGCAAAAGGATACACATAAGAAGAAACCTGATGAAAAGCACTGTTGGTAACAACAAGTTTTGGAAAGAAACTAAATTTCCACTTAGGATTGACCAAATAAATTATGATCATCAATACAATGATATACATACCAATAAAGACATCAAAGATGTATTAAATAAAATTTTTATAAGAGCAGAGTTCTTTTATATTAATGAGATTTTACAACCCACCCATGTATATAAATCATATACACACAGGTATCCATGCAGTATTTGTGTACATACAGAAAAGTCTGGAAGATAAGTAACTAAACTGCTAATCATTACCTTTGAAGGGTGATAAAATAGTGATTGTTTTTAAGTGTTTGCACTGTGTATTTTTTATACAGATAAAAATTTCCATTTTGGAAAAAAAAGAGTAACTAATAAGCTGCTTTGTTAATTTTTTCTCTTTATGTATACATTTTACCCAGGCTATGTTATTCTGTTTCTATCCACAGAATGGTAACTTTTAAATATATGAATACATGAATGTATTATCACTGAAGCTAAAAATCATTACAGAGAGAACAATAATCCACAGGGAAGAAGAGGTTCTTGCTCAAAGTAATAATAATCCCGGGGGCTTAATTTGTAATAGTTTACAGCAAAATCACAAAGTATTTCCACTCACTTTCTAATTTAATGGTATACTTAGAATATTTTCATAGTTATACATACAAAAGAATAGGTATTATAATACTGTGGTTTAAACTATTAAATACAGTAATGTTATCTATCAGAAGTTGTAAAAATTACCGTAATTTCAGCTGAACCTTTCACAAAGGGAAATTCGAGTGTTCTCACTTTCCCGATAAACAGTGGTGTATCTGTATCTTCCTCATTAGAACCTTTAATGGTAGCTACTACAGTGCCAACCAAATCAATTCCAGTATGATTATTATAGTCATCCTTCAAATAAACAATAAAAAACTAATTAGAAGAACAAGAAGATTAAATCCAGAAAAGGACATGATCATATCAGAAAATACAATATAAACCCTAAATATTAAATTATCCTGGTCCAAGCACAGAATTCAGTTCTCAGATTAAGAGCTCCAAAGGCAGGAAATAATCCCAGGCTTCCATCTAATAATGACTTAATAATTTTCTCCCATTTTAAAGGACTCCCATTTAAAAAATTCTACCTTGTTACACCCTCTTAGCATCTATTGATCTGGGGGAAGAAAAGAATGATTCACTTGTCTAAAACACCAAAACACACACACACCCCAACATAAAAAATTGTAAGAAGTATCACACCGGGAAAATTTCCCACAAAGATGAAGTCTCACTATTGTGTTTTACATGTTTCTAATAATATACGTGGCAGCTTTATTGCTGCTTATTCTCCCAGTAATCAGAAGCTTTGAGGAGCTCACTCCGATCAATCATCAGAGCAGATCTCTTAAAAATAATTACTTCCTGGGGCGCCTGGGTGGCTCAGTGGGTTAAAGCCTCTGCCTTCAGCTCAGGTCATGATCCCAGGGTCCTGGGATCAAGCCCCATGTCGGGCTCTCTGCTCAGCCGGGAGCCTGCTTCCCTTACCTCTCTCTCTGCCTGCCTCTCTGCCTAATAAAAATCTTTAAAAAAGAAAAAATTACTTCCTTCTTTCTCATCATTGAAATGGACACTGAGTATTCAATTTACCTCACACAAATTCGTAATACATACTGGAAATAGGGGATTAAATAAAGGTATGTATTAAGGTAGGCAGGCAAATTTCTGCATTTTTGAGTCTGTTCTACTTGGTAGAATGTATACATTCTCTGTATTAAAATACAAAGGTGTTTATAAATATTTCATTCATCCACACAAATTTTCCCTATAACCTTAAACTGAATAATTAAGATCTGACTCTATAAGTAACTATTTTGCACACTAGAAATAATTTTTGTTACTCTTTGCAACTTTGGAAGTAAATAAACATTACCGTAATAGTAAGATGTAAATCTTTGACCAAGGTCCTACTGGCAACTGAGCGAACATTTGAAACAGCTGGTGTGGCTGGCTGAATTTTAGGAACTAACTTCACAGGTTGATTAGGCAGAACATCAACTATAATCTTATAAACAAAAACAGCACTGCAATTAACAATATATTGATGGTTCGGTATTTAAGAGTAAGACAAGACATAATGTTAGCATATACTAAATAAAATGCAATCTTACTTTCTGAAATAGATTTCCATTAATCTAAATCCAATCAACTTACTTTTTAAAATTAAAAAAAAAAGTTTATCAGAGATAATCTTAGGTTGTTAACAGCCATCTAAGAACAAATTTAGGGGATTTCAAAATACGGTAATTTGGTACACTAACCTATTGAATGGCAATGATGTATACCAAAACTACCTTAAACTTCATTATCCAGAATTCTAATACACAAAATGTTATTACACTCAAAAATTTTCATGTATGGTTGACAGAAGCAACCTTACCATGATATACACAAAAATGCTTACTGGACTCTTCAAAATAAAGAGAAATGGAAAAGTAACTTTCGCAAATGGTCATATTCATCAACATATATTCCTAAAATTACATTATTTGTATTTTTATTACCAATAATTAATTGCATCCAATAATTAATTCACTTTTAAACAAAACCATTTCATTCCTATACTAAGCAAGAAAATGTAAAACTAACTATGGTATATAAAAAGAGTAATAAGCAAACCTGTTCACTGTTAAGAATATTTGCTTTATCCATCATAAACCCAAACTGGATACAGTATGTTCCCACTTTGTTAGGAATTGCTTTATCCCTATGTTAGAAAGAAAGAGATAAGATTACTGTCAACTTTTAAATAAAGGGGGAGGAATTCAAATCATCAACATTTCTGTTCTTTCCACAAAAAGTCAATGAAAAAAAAATAATTACTATTACTACATTTGCCTTTATTCAACAAATATTTCCTGTAATACCAGGCTTTATCAATTTTTCAAACCCAAACAAAGACCGTAAAATGAAAGCCTATGAAAACTAAGATGAAAAAAGAAAAAGAAATCTATGAATAGGCACGTTGTTCCAAAGAAGAATGGAAATACTTTTCGATGTAACAATAAGGTTGGGGTGCCTCATGGAACACCTGGTTTTGTCTCAGGCTGTGATCTCAGGGTCTTGAGATCAAGCCCTGCACCTGCCTAAGACTTTCTTCTCTCCCCTCCCTGGACCCACAAACTATCTCTCTCAAATAAATAAATCTTAAAATAATAATAATAATAATAGTAAGACTGACAGCTAACTTCTCAACATAAATGACAGGACAGTGAAGGCTGGCTTAAAAGTACTGCAAGAAAGAAACTGCCAATATAATATTCCAGTTTCAAGAAAAGTACTCTTCCAGTATGATGGTTCATGAGATAATTCATCACCAGCATATGTACACTAGAGGAAACACTGAAGGAACTTCCTCAGATGTAAAATGATACCAAATGGAAAACCTGAGTTGCAGATTAACAGAAAGAATAAATGAGTTAGTAAATCTAAATGAACATTAACTATATGAAATAATAATGTATTAATAAGTTTAACATACACAACAACAAAGGCATCTTAGTTGCAAGAGGGAAAATGATGTTTAAGTGTTCTAAGAGTCATTCATTGACCAAGGAGAGGGTAAAAATGCCAAGTGTCATCACACAATGATATAGTAATTTAACTATGCATGTTATAATCTCTCAAAAAAAATCAGAGAATAATAAGACTATATTAACTACCAAGTTAATAAGGAATAAAATATGATAACTAATAACAATAAATTCATAAGAAAAAAAAGAATAGTAGGATCAAATAAAAAATTGTAAGACAGAGTAAAAAACAAGTGTTCTGGTTATTATTTGTATGATTTAAACTTTTCACTTAAAAGACTATTAAAAAAATAATTATAGGGATGCCTGGGTGGCTCGGATGGTTAAACACCTGCCTTCCACTCAGATCATGATCTCAGGGACCTAGGATTGAAGCCCTGGGTTAGGCTCCCTGTTCAGCGGGGAGTCTGCTTCTCCCTCTGCCTGCTGCTCCCTCCTGCTGCTCCCCCTGCCTGTGCTCTCCCTCTGACAAATAAATAAAATCTTTAAAAGATTTAAAAGATTATATGTTTGTTTAAAAAAACAAACATATAATGCCATCTTTAAATGATCACTTAAAATATAAAGATACAAAGGTCATGAAAAAAAGATACTTATACAAATCCTAGCTCTCATGATCCCTAATGTGGCTTCTGCATGTCACTCATACGGAAAGTTGGTATACTGTTATCAAAGTAGATTTCCAAGCAAAAAGCATTACTAGAGAAAAAGGTAAATACTTCACAGTGACAGCCAATTCAATTTGTCAGAAAAATATAATAATGTAAGTCCTATGTAAAAAATCATACAGCCTTAAAATAACACTAACAGAACTAAGAGGGAAAATAAATCCACACCCATGATGGAAGACTACTACCCTGCTTAAAAAACAAATATATATATATGTATATATATAATATATGTATATTATGTATTAAATATGTATTATATTTATATTATATACATTAATTATATACATATATTATGTATGTACACATATGTACATATACCTGTACATATTTTATATGTACATTATTTATATTATATACATATATATTATGTCTATATACATGTGTACATATACATATGTACATGTACACATGTATATGTACACATGTATATATGTATATATACATAAATATTTGTTTTTTGTTTATATATGTATATAATATAAATATAATACCTATTTAATACATAATATATAATACATATATTATGTATTTGTTTATATATGCATATATATACATATATGTATGTATATATATACACACATACACACAAATTTAAAATATATAAAAAAATTTAAATACAGAAAAATGAGGCCCAATGATTACTAAATTTTGAATTAGCATAACGTACTTTACATGCAATTTATATGATTTTCTAGTATACCTAAAATATTTACAAAAATTAACCATATGTGCATACTGTTTTCCACAAAGGGAAAAACAATTATCCATTAGTTTTAAGAGAATGAAAATATACAAGGCAGGATCTCTGACCACAGTGGAATTAATCTAGAAATCAATAAGAGGAAGAGAATAAGAAAACCCCACAATTTAGAAATTAAATAATATATTTCTGAAAAATAGCCATAGGTAGAAGATGAAATTACAATGGAAATTATAAAACACCTTGATCCAAATAATAACAAAAATACAACGTAAAAAACTTGGGAAATTTGTAGCTCTACATACATATATATGTACATAGAAATACACATTTATGTGTATGTGTATATATATTCATATATACATACAGTATATACACGCCAAAAATAAATGTATTAAGCAACAATCTCAAGAAGTTTTAAAAAGACAGAAGTTGGTTCTTTGAAAAGATCTACAAAATTTACATCTCCTGCTAAGATTAATCAAGTAACACAAAGTACAAATAGGGTGCCTGGGTGGCTCAGTTGGTTAAGTGTCTGCCTTTGGTCAGATCAAGATCCTAGAGTCCCAGGACTGAGTCCCAAATCAGGCTCCCCACTCAGTTGGGAGTCTGCTTCTCCCTCTGACCCTCCCCCCTCTTGCACTCTCGCACTCTCTCAAATAAAAAAAATATTTAAAAAAGTAAAAATAACGTTAACAGTGAGGGACCACTATAGATTCTTACCTATAGACAAAATAAATTGTGAATAACAACTTTTAAAATTTAGGTAAGACTGACAAATTGAAAATTTTAAGTCACCAAAACTGACCAAAGATGACTCAGGAAATACAAATAATCATATAGCTACCGAATTTGAAGGAACTACATTCATAAGTACAACCTTCCTCCCCTAAACTCCAGGCACAGATGACTTTGCAGATGAAATCTACCAAACATTTAAGGAAGAAATTATGACAACTCTCACACAAAATCCAGAAAACAAACCAAGATATAAGGACCAATTCTCCTAGTTACTGTGGTGAGGCATATATGACCTAGATACCAAACCTAAAAAGAATCTATAGGAAAGTGCAGGCAACCTTGACTATTAATGTAGATAGAAAAATTCCAAACAACTAGCAAAACAAATCCACCAATAGATAAAAGAGGTTATTATGTATCATGATAAAACTGGGTTTACTCCAGTAATGCAAGACTGGCTGAATGAACATTCAGAAAATTAATGTTCTATATAATTAAGCACATTAAAAAAGAAAGGAAAAATATCACATATTACCCTCAATAGACAATGAAATCTAATGTCAATTCATAATAAATAGAAATTCTCTTACTGATGATTAGAAAGAAACAGTCTGATAAACGTACCTACCAAAGAAAATTGGGGACTGGGAATGAAATTAGGATGATCATTCTTTTTTTTTTTTTAAGACTTTTAAAAAATTTATTTATTTGACAGAGAGAGAGAGAGAGATCATAAATAGGCAGAGAGGCAGGCAGAGAGACAGGGGGAAGCAGATGTGCAGCTCAATCCCAGGACTCTAGGATCATGACCTGAGCCAAAGGCAGAGACTTAACCCACTGAGCCACCCAGGTGCCCCAGGATGATCATTCTTGTATCTATTTAACATTTTACTGTAAGTAAATGTTTACAGTGCAATATGGCAAAAAAGAGAAAATGTACAATGACAAGAAAGTAATCAACCTATCATCATTCACAGACATGAATGTGAAAATATTTCAAAATCCTAAAGAATCTATAAATCAAACTGGAAATGAAGGAGACTAGCAGAGATGCTGACTACAATGTTAATATATACAAATCAACTAGATTTCTGTCACCAATAACATAAAATAAAAAATTTTAAAGGATGTTGTTTATAATAGCATCCAAAATATTATCTAGGTATCATGCTAAATGAAGTAAGTGAGACATTGTATGTTAACTAACTGGAGTTAAAATAAAAACTTTAAAAAAGGGAAAAAAAATAAGTTAGGCAAATACAAAAATACTCTATTATTTCACTGATACGTAGAATCTAAAAAACTCAAATTCGTAAACACAAAGAACAGAGTGCTCCTTGCTAATAAAGGCAGAAACTGGGAGATGGGCAAGATGGAGGAAATGAGCAAAGCTGGTCAAGAGGTCCAAAGTTTCAGTTAAAGGACAAATAAACCCTGGGGAAGTAATATGCAGCATGGTGACTACAGTTAACAACACTGTCATGTTTGAAAGTTGCGAAGAGAGTAAGTCTTTAAAGTTTCCACTATTAAGAAAAAAAAATTCGTAGTTATTTAAGGTGATGGATGATAACCAAACTACTAAGGAAGGAAGCAGGTAATGACTGGGAGGGGCACAAGGTGGGGCTTCCCCTGTATTGGCAATCTTTTATTTCCTGACTTCAGTAGTGGTCACACAGAAATTCACTATGGGAGAAAGTCACAAAACTGTGACTTTTTAACTTTATGAATTTTCTATGTTTTTAAAAGGTTTAAAAGGTTTAAAAACTGAGATTACATGCAGAACACCAAACACAGTGACTGACATGCATTAGGAACTCAAATATTTTCATGCATTCAAATATACCCGATATATGGAAATATATTTTATTATGTCACATGTATAACTGACAGTGTACATGATTTTTAAAAATCTTTCCTTCTGACTTACCATTTCTAAAATTTTATTTTTTTAATTGAAATACAGCTGACATACAATATTATATTAGTTTCAGGGGTACTACAGAGTAATTCAACGTTCATATACACTAGAAAGTAATCACCACAATAAATCTTGCTACCATCAGTCACCATACAAAGTTGTTACATAGTAACTATATCCTCTAAACTGTAGATTGCATCCTCATGTTTTATTTATAACTTCAAGTTTGCACATTTTAACTCCCTACCTCTATTCTGCCCATTCCCTTACACAGCTAAGATTTTCACTTTTTAGAAATTTTACTTATTTATTGAGAGCGAGAGAGAGAGAGAGCACGTGCGCCTGTGCACGCAAGTTTGGAGAGGGGAAGAAGGCAAGGGAGATGGGAGAGAAAATTTCAAGCAGACTCTCCACTGAGCATGGAGCCTAATGTGGGGTTCAATAGCATAGCCCTGAGATCATGACCTGAGCCGAAACTAAAACAAACTCATCCACCTAGGCACCCCAACTTTTTTCTTTTTTTAAAGATTTTATTTATTTGACAGAGAGACAGCACAGTTTATTTGACAGAGAGACAGCACAGCAAGAGAGAGAACACAAGTAGGGGGAGTGGGAGACGGAAGCAGGTTTCCCGCTGAGCAAGGAACCTATCCAAGGGGGCTCAATCACAGGACGACTGTGCCACCCAGGCGCCCCCCAAGATTTCTTTTTACCGAGGTAAAATTCACATAAAACAAAATTAACCATTTTAAGTGTCTAATTCATTGGCATTTGGTATATTCACATTGTTGCCCAACTGCTACTTCTTTATAGTTTTAAAATGTAGGACTATTTTTAAAAGACTTCCTAGGGGCACCTGGGTGGCTCAGTGGGTTAAGCCTCTGCCTTTAGCTCAGGTGATGGTCTCAGGGTCCTGGGATTGAGCCCTGCATGGGCTCTCTGCTCAGTAGGGAGCCTGCTTCCCCCACTCTTTCTCTCTCTGCCTGCTGCTCTGCCTACTTGGGAGCTCTCTGTGTCAAATAGATAAATAAAATCTTTAAGAAAAAAAAAAAAAAGATTTCCTAAATGTTCCTTCTGATATCCTGGAATCCTAAAATAAGATTAAATTAAGACAAATATTTGAAATACAAGGAAGTTGCACAATTATCACAAATTTTAATAGATTTATACTCTATAAGATAATTTAACAGACTGAAAGGAAGGTAGTATATGTTTTCTTGGATGTCTGAATCAGTCCCATGCAATAACATGAGTACAGCTTAAAGACCTAAGGCATTGTTAGCATAGTGTAAAGTAAGGACAGTGATGGTATATTTTGTTACTTGTCTGTCACAAGATAATAAAACTCAGAGTATCTAGAAGCACATAGCTATCTGACATTGCCTTAACAAAAAGTACACACTGAGAAGATCTCTTTCTTTTTAAATGAAAAGAGCATCTATCTATGAAAGATTAAAAAGTTTTTTAAAAACAACAAACTAGTCCTTTGGTACAATTAGTCTGAATATAATTAATATAACCTTATATTAATATAATAATCATGTTGACCCTACTGAATGATCACAAAAGAATTTTAAAAATAAATTTTTGAAGGGTTTTGGGAAGACCAGGGAGTAGAAAAACACCAGGTACCTGTCTCCCTGTCTGGACAATAATTATACTGGCAGAATCTGTCTGATATAACTATTTTGGAACTCTGAAACTTACTAAAAACTTGGATAGTAAGTTGCAGTTAATTTTGATCAATTTCAGCTCTTAGTACAGTAGTAGTTACTCATTCCCCACCTCCCAGACCCATGGCACACAAATCTATGTCCCTGGAACAGTGTTTACAGCTTACAGGAACGAGAGTGGGCAAAAGGACCCTATACTCCAAATACTGGGGATCTGTGGTCTGATTGCTGCTTCTGATGAGAGGAGCAAACAAAAATGCAAATAGCCATTGTTTCTGCATCGTCCCCACTGCTGAAGTCCTCATCCTCCAGCTGAAGTAACTTCCAGGAGACTTAAAGGGCCAGACTCTGTCTTTCCCTCTTCCTTTTTAGAAATCAGACATTAAAGGACATTACTGGACAACCACATGTATAGGGAAAACTAGAAAGTGACTACACATATCCAGAGAAAGGGTCAGAAAAGACATGAGAAGACCGTAAGTTTACACCTAAGCTGATCCATGACAAAGAGCTTATAACAATCAGAAAAACAATAAAAAAAAAAATTAAACCTAGCAAACCCTGGGTGAGGCAGAGAATCTGAATTCCAGTGCTACCATATTAATAGATACAAATGTCTAGTTTTTAACAAAAAGCCACAAGACAAACGGCCATTCAAAGTAAAAACATAAGTCAACTAAAATTGTTCTTCAGATACCTGATGGCAAATATACTAGACAGGGACTTTAAAAAAAAAAAACAACCGATCTTAAAGGTGCCTGCATGGCTTAGTGTGTTAAGCTTCTGACTCTTGATTTCAGCTCAGGTCATGATCTCAGTGTTGTGATAATGGAGCTTTAAGATTCTTTCCCTCTCCTTCTGCTCCTAACCCCTAACTCAAGCACTCTTTCTCAAAACAAGAACAATACAACAACAACAAACATCTATCTTAAAGATGCTCAAAGAAGTGAAGGAAAATGTGGAGAAAATAAAAGTGATGTAGAAAAAAAATGGAATTATCAATAAAGAAAGAGAAAACCTAACAAGGAACCAAAAACAAATTTTGGAGCTGAAAAATACAGTAACTTCAGTGAAAATTTCAATACAGGTGTTCAAAGGCAGACTTAAGCAGGAAGAAAAAAGAATTAGTGAACTTGAAGATAATGAATATTACAGTCTGAGGAACAGAAAGGAAAAAGGACTGAATAAAAGGGAACAGAACCTCAGGGATCTCTGGGACGCCAGTAAGTGTCCCCTCTTACCAGGGGAAGAGAAAATATTTGAAGAATGTCTGAAAATTTCCCAAGTTTGATGAAACACATGAATATAAATATTAAAGATACTCAAAGGATTCCAAGTAAAATAAATTCAAAGACACATACCAATTACACATTATCAAACTTTCAAAAGACAAAGACAGAATATGGAAACTGGTGAGAGAGAAGTTAATCATTACATACAAGGGATTCTCAGGAAGCACAGTGGGCAGTAGGCAATGGACCAATGTATTCAAAAAGCTTCAAAAAATATATATACCCTCAGTCAAGATACAATATCCAGCAAAACCAACCTTCAACAGTGAGGGGGAAATTAAGACATTCTAAGATAAACAAAAGCCAAGGGAGTTCATTACCACTAGAACTGGCCTGTAAGAAGTGTTCAAGGAAATACTACAAAGTAAGATGAAAGAACAGACAATAACGTGAAACCATATGGAGAAACAAAGATCTCAATAAAGGTAAATTCACAGGCAATTATAAACGCTAGTATTATTGTAACAATGTTTATAATTGCACCTCTTGTTTTCTACAAGATTTAAGAGACTAATACATTTCAAGAAACAAAACTTAATCTCAAAGTTAAAAGAACATTTCTCATTTAAAAAATAAATGAAAGAAATCTTGGACATAGTTTATTCAAAGCCAACCTTCATATTTTGAAGTAACGGTCTGGAACACAGAAGCAACAATTTCAGTGAATTCAATTCAAAGTAATGTAAGTAAACCATAAAAAAAACTAGTTCAATTTGTTTTACACTTTGTAACATTTAAGTTTTGAACTACAGAACTCTCCTAAATAATAACATATTGTAAAGTGGTCTGACAACATAACGTAATTTTTTTGGATGGCTTTCATAGTTCTGAAAGCTAATATAAAATATCACAACAGTCTTTCCCCAAACCATTTTACAAAGCTTACAAATACAAATTTTCTCAAAATACTTCCTGAGAAAAATTTAGAGATATGAAGAATATTTTCTTTTCAATCATAAATTACTTTTCCCAAGTTGAGCAAACATAAGCCCAAAATCACTTTGTAACAAATTATGCATAAAAATATGAAATGATTTAAGAATTACCTGAAGTAGAAGCAGCCATCTTCCTTGTCATTATCTTTTATTTTATTACAACTAAATGTTTCTGCCTAGAAAGGGAAGTAGGGGCAAAGGTGGGGAGGGAGAAATCACATTTAACATAGTATATTCAAGATGAAAACTAATATTACCTTCACCAAATGCAAATAGAGATCACATCTGGATTTACAAATACATACACATACACCTGTATGTATATACCCCTACAATACACTTTAAGGTTCAATACTGTGATTACATGATGACATACCATTATTAAAGGGCACACAATAGATCTCCATGGTGGTGACATAGTTTTAAGTTAGCCACAGCTTAAAGGGACAGTATATATTTAGGAAGCTAGCTTCCTAAACACGTAATTGAAATGAATCATAAATCCTGAAGGGCATTGTTAAATTAAGACATTCTGATATGGTTTAGTTTTAAATTTGAGATTTATTTTAGATTTACACAGTCCAAGATGGTAGTGAATAATAGCTCCATGTGACTACTGAGCACTTGAAATATATCTGGTTAAAGAGATCTAAATACACAGGAAATTTTAAAGAACCGATAACAAAAAATAATGTAAAATCTAATTTTACAATCTTTTATGTGTTTATAATTTATTTAACAAATTTAAAATACTGAATACATGCTGAAATGTTAATTTGATGCTAAGTTAAAACTACATTAAAATTAATTTTATTTTCTTTTTACATTTTTAATGTAGCTACTAGAAAAATATAAATATCTCGTGTGTGACTTGTATTCTATTTCTATTGGACTGTGCTGCTTTAGACCCTCAAAGTGTTCTCACCACTCTACCCTCCCTTCTCTACCCTGTAAATGTATCAACATATCTCTTTACTATCTCATTTACCCTATTATCTCTTAGTGGTATTCAACGGCTTTTAGCCCTATGCCACTATCCTTTGGATAATTTTTAAATGTAAAATATCTTTAAAACTTTTAAGAAATATCACAATGTAGGCTACTCTTTTTCAAAGGCATCAACACTTAATTTTGAGATAGGTTCTGATATATTTTTAAAATCTCAAGTGATGAAGTGGGTTAATGTCTAGTTCTCCAGCATATGCACAGTGCATTTTTACATTAAGTTACATTTAATTTTAGGTTAAATGTAAGAGCTACTTTTAACTTCTACAATGCTTTCCAGAACTCACATTTGCTGGTGGTCGGTTCCCACTGTTAGACAGCTGCCACATTTTCATGGAAATACGTGCTGGATTAATATTTTTAATGATACTGTCATCTTCAGAAATAACAGTAATCATAAAATCTGTCATGGTGAATATTAAAAAATTATTTTCTAGTTCACATAATAGATTTGGTTAAATAATTCTATGTCTTAAAATGTACATCTTGTTTAAATATTAATGAGATTCTGAAGAAAACAAAACTTTTCAGTAATCAGCATTCCACAATAATCCGTCTATAAAAACATACTAGTCATGACAAACAACTCTCTTTAGTGTTACATCTCCTCCAGAAATCTAACACACACATCTTTGCTATTATTATTACCTTGTCTTATTTTCACAGTCTGCAATGCTGCAAGTTCTACTAAGCAAGACCAAAAAGGTCAGACTGTGGATACTCAGCAACCTACAGTAAAGGCAATTGGTCATAAATTCTTATGCTTTACGTATTCTGAGAATACAGTGTTTATTTTGTCTTATGCTTTTCAATAGCATACAGCAGCTAAACTATTATTACATATAGTATTTCCCTTATGTTTAACATTCATTTGGCATCTATATGATGGATATAATTTTTTAATCACAGGAAACAGGCCTTAGCTCCCAAAACATTTAAAATTATGAGTATAAAGGCTACATATATATGTAACTTAATAAAAATGGTTTATTTTCTAATCTAAATTTTTTGGTCTGCTTGTTTCTACTGCTTATAACTATGTATAGGTATGCATCCATTTAGGGAAATAGAGGTCTTCAAAAAAAATTACCTGTAATAAATACCATTTCCTATTGACTTGGCACCTGGCTACATTCCACTGAAATTTTTTGCTTAGTTAAGTGTCTCCTGCATTAGACAGAACTCACTGGAAACTGTCATATACATTATTGGAATTAAGAGTCCAATATTATAGTGCCTGGACATAGCAGATATTTAGGAAACTTTTTTTGGTCTGAAATATCTTTAATCATAAATTCTGATGTGATATATTTTCATCCAAATTAAGTTAAGCAATCCTGGTTCTATTTGGTTGAAGATGACATTACAATCTATTTAGTAGAGCCCACATAGTTCTTGCCATTTAGCAGCAGTTCATGTCTCTTTTGCAGAATTTCACAATCCAATGAATGGACAAGCACAAACTCAATTACAACAGGTTCTCAGTTTATGAAGAAACTTTCAGTTTATTCTTGATCATTAAGGGAATGTAGGACATAGAGATGAAAGAAGATAAAGCTAAGTCAAATGTACTTTCTTTGCCATTTAAAAGACTATTGCAGGTTTGCTTTTGTATCATGCTGAACATCTAGGATAATTTATTCCATTAATGAAAAAAGCAAATTATCATTACAAATTAATTTGAGATTTGTGACTTACTCACCAGTGAAAATACCCCCTGCTAAAAAGGAAGCATCCTTGTCATATTTAACATTGAGACGAATAGGTTTTTCAGGATCTGGAAGAATCATTAACTTAATTATAGGTCCTTCTATGATATTCTTGTTATAGATGGCTCTAACCTGCATCATATGTTCTCCTCTAACAAGGGGAAAAAAAGAGATAAAGGATTCAAATTACATTAATTATAACTTAAAAATTCTAAGACAGTTTATACAAAGCTTACCTCATTTTAAAAACCTCTCTATTCCTGTTTAGTTACATTTTCTAACACTAAATAGAAGGCTAATTATTACTCTTAACTTCAAGGAATAAGAAAAATCAATCTCTGTAATACTAATAACTATCAAACTTTTGGTTCTTACCTAGGGGCATAAACACTGAACACTCCCAAATTAGCCCTGCCCCTTTCATCTGTTTTATGTTGTTGGTTTGAAGGAGTGAGCTAAAAACAAAACAAAACAGTTAATTAGAAAATTCTAGAGACCAAATTCTTTTCCTCTATTACAATGTTCTTTTCTTCCAATACTATTTTAAAAATTATATTTGCACACACTTCTATAATCTTTAATTTCCTAATCTGAACTAGAGAAATAATGTAATTATTTACACACTGAGTAATTACATAATACATTTATAGTAATATAGTATTTATAATTTATATATATTTGTATATCCATATATTGCTATTTATATTATATATATATTATATACTTATATTTAATTTATAATTTATACTATATGTAATTATAGTAATTACATAACTCATTTATAATTACATAATGTGATTATTTACACATTGAGTAATTACATAACTCAAAGGACAATCATCATTCAGCTTCATCAATTAAACTATAATTTGGTGTATTTCAGTTTTTAAGTTGCAGAATTCAATGTTCACTCTTTCAATAACACTGATATTTCAAGTGAGGTTTGGTTATACAAACACTGAAGTTATATTCTAAAACTGGGGATTGTGGGGAATGGCACAGGTGAAATAAACATAAATATATATTTAAGTCAAGAAATCATAATACCATGTCCATTATTTCATCTTTCTCTTTACTTTTACTCAGATATGCTCCTTATATCTCTGTTGCAGTGTGACCCTCTTAGAGAAAACCAAGCTCACTTTCAAATGATTAAGAATCAATGGTACTGGGGCGCCTGGGTGGCTCAGTGGGTTAAAGCCTCTGCCTTCAGCTCAGGTCATGGTCCCAGGGTCTTGGGATCGAGCCCCACATCAGGCTCTCTGCTCAGCGGGAGCCTGCTTCCTCCTCTCTCTCTGCCTGCCTCTCTGCCTACTTGTGATCTCTGTCTGTCAAATAAATAAATAATTAAAAAAAAAAAAAAAAGAATCAATGGTACTAATCATCAGTTAGAAGAATCTCTCAGTCTTCTATAAATGCTTCTCTAGAAACTATAATAATATTCTAGTTTAGTAAAAAATAATATTCTTTTTTGTGGTAGAAAATAATCAGTTTAACTCTTCTAGAAGCAAACAATAAGAACAAAAGTGAATTTGTAAACAGTTGTAGCAGAATCTCTCCTAAGCCTTAATTCCCATTTCTGCTTAATAGAACTTAAAAAATAGATAATTATGGCACATGCAAATAAACAAAAAGCAAAAGGCAAAAGTGAGTAATCAAAATGACAGAATAAAATCCTATATTTGTACCTATCCTATCTACCCTCTGGTCTCTCAATGCATCTTTTTCAAAGTATTTCTTCCATCTGGTCATAAATTCTTGTTACTAAGGCAGAGAAGCAAGCCTTCTATTTCAGGTTATATAGCAAGCGATATCATAGTCTTTTTTTTTTTTTTAAGACAGGCTTTAAGATGTCTGATCCTGATTACTATGAAAACAAGTCCATGTGGATCATAAGCTATCCTTGGCACTTTAATCTTCTGTACGACATTTAAGATCAACTTGTCAGGTCCCTGGAAATCCCTTTTAGAATTCTTACTGTCAGGATTACTTTTAAAGAATTGTATATTTACATAATATCAACTGTTTTCATCCACTAAAATTATAAAATGTTCGTAGAGGCATACTTAAGCCTAGCTGAATATAATCCAAGGGAATTCTGTGTTACCTCGGAACAACCTGACTGGGACAAATTAATTTCCTTCAACAAGACAAACTATGTCAAAACATAACTTTGCAATGGGCAGCTTCTCCCATTTCCCCTCACAGGAAGGCCCTCCAACTCTGTATGAGGCACCCAAAGTCCCCACTAGAACCTCAACAGCTGGCTACCCCAGTGCTCATGTAAACAGGTAATAATCTTGGACTTCTTGGTATCAAGCACTATGTTTGCCCCCAAATGTTACACGGCCATATTCACACTTGCCTCAGACTCCAGAATACAACTCAGTGTAAGTCTAGCAGCTATGCCCAGGTCCTGGTAGCTCTCAATAAGATATGTTAGAAGACAAGTACTCATATGACTTTTCTTGATTACCCTTAGCTTCTAAGTTTCCCAAATAATACCTGTTCCTTAACCCATATTGCAGGTCATTACATTTGTCTTTACTCATCTTCTCGGTATTATCTATTCATCCTAATCTGAAATCCAAATATTATTAGTATTGTAGAATAACCACTCAATCATAATTGTAGGTTGTTACCCCTTGTTACACTGCTTGAAAGATATAAACTTGACTTCCTCAAAATAATTATGAAAAATCTTTAAGATTTAAAATAAGCAATAATAAAGGTTATATAAGACTGTATTTTTAAAAATATGACATCTAACAACATTATCATGACAATGAAACCCAAAATTCTAAGTGGATGAAAATTATGTAAAGGATGTTTAAAACTTACCTTTAAATTGTTAGCTTTCATGAGACTTATTTTAACCTGTGATACAGGTGCTGGATTATCCCACTGATCACAAAGTTGAACAATGAGAGGATTCTGTAGTTCTCTTCCATTAATCACTGGAATGGACTAAAATAAAAATATTTTAAGAAGCACTTAAACAAATCTGTCTAATGATGTAATTACTGTCTAATGATGTAATGATGTAATGTACTACTTGTACACTTACTAAATGATTGCTTAATTTATCTCTGTTCTAGTTAAAAACAGCTTCTTTTACCAATTAAAATAAACTTTTGAAAGTCAATTATATTGTTACAAGTGATCATTTTCTTATAGAAATTATCAACAATATAATAAAGGGGGGGAAGCCTTTGACATTACTAGTTCTAACACATTCCTAAAAGTTATATATCAGAATGACTTCGAAGGAAGTAAAGATTATCTGAGGTTCTCAGATGTAGTATTGGCTGTTTATAGTTTATCTCCTCTGTCAATTGTCAGCACTCTGCCACAGCTTTCTATTGCTCCTTAAATAGACTAGTTGCTGATAATCTACACTGTCTAGTTTGTTTAAAACACCTCTTGTTTTTTCCTTCGTTTATGTTAGGCTTATTCAATTCTGGGAATTTGCCTGTTGACCCTATTAATACTAAACATATCAAAGGAAACACATTGTCTAGCAAGAAACCTGAAAGAAGTTCCAATCTAAGGGGTCAGATTTTAAAAGTTAAAAAAAAGAAAAGAAGATGGTAGAGAACAGACCAGCGATAAGGTAAAGCTGATTTATCATCTCTCTATCAATAATGTTCCCTCTACTTCCTCCAATCCCCAGTTTACTGGAGGTAGTTGATTACCAAATAATGTTAGAAGGTTGCTAAAAATGGGGAAAAAACTAAACATGTATTTCAGATAGGACTTGATTTAAAAAAAAAAAAATACCCTTGAGACTAGTTTGCTTAAAATGTTTGACCATCACAAAGTTTACATGGCTATAGTTGACTATATTCCATCTGCTGAAATTTATTAAAAGCCTGAATTTAAAAAATTGATGACAGCTTCCAAATGCAAACATATCATTGTACTTTACTCCTAATCACATTAACTGTCTACCCATCAAACAGTAACTACTTTAAAGAATATTCTTTAATAAACAACCTATAGCCTTAGCTCTTAGTTATAAAATTATCTGGGAAAAAGTGGGAAAAAAAAAATCAGTATCCAAAAATCAAATGTTTATAAATACAAATCTGCCCTCTGACAGGCATGTAATTTAATGTTTCAGGATTTGTTTCTTCATTTATAAAATAAGAATGATAACAATACATCATGTAAAGATTAAAGAGAGAGATGTGTATGTTAATATAACATTTACATATTTTTTTCCACTTATGTTAGTGTTAAATCAGTTCCCTTTTTCCACTTCAGATCCTGTTGGGGGAAGGTGGGTCAAGAATTAATTAGGAAATTTTAGGAATCTTATATATTCAATGATACTTTTACAGCCTTATCTACATATAATAATATCTCTAACAAAGTGAGAAATCAGTTTGTTTTAAAAACTTCTGGATTTCAATGGTATCTACAAATCAACTAATATGAAATTTACGTTAAGCTGTCATTATTTTTGACATTCCCCAACACAAAGTTATATTAAAAGATGAACATGCCAACATTTTTTCCACCTCAAAAGTTAACAATTATTTCATAACACAGTAAACCAACAAATCCTTTATTGACATCACTGGGCACAAAGAATATATTAACTTACACAGTATAAATGCTCCCAGATAAAAATAAGTGCACTGGCTTTTTAGTAAAACTTCTCAGTCAAGACAGTATTATAGAAAAAAATTTTAAAGCTCATAGTCTTCACTTGTTTATCTTAAACTCACAAATCAAAAAGGGCAATCTCAAACTAAGACACAGGTAACAAACTTTTCTTAGAGGATCTGCTCCTTTAACAGTATAATTTCACCCATTACTATGGTGATATAAGCTCATTTTCCTTTAGGAAATAATGTAAGCTATGGGGCTCCTGAGTGGCTCAGTGGGTTAAGCCTCTGCCTTCAGCTCGGGTCATGATCTCAGGGTCCTGGGATCGAGTCCCCTGTTGGGCTCTCTGCCCCCCACTCTCTGGCTGCCTCTCTACCTAGTTGTGATCTCTCTTTGTCAAATAAATAAAATCTTTCAAATAAATAAAAAAGTTATCAGCAAAAAAAAAAAAAAAAAAATAATAATGTAAGCTTTCATATCAACAGGTAAAGCCCTGTTAGACCAAAACTGAATACCAACATCTAAACATTTTAAAATCAGAATTCTAAACATTTAGTTAAAACTCAACATATTTAACAGACATTTCCAAAATCAGTATTTAAGATTTAACTACCTGCGTAAGAAGGTATACCAAGGTTTTATGCATATAATTACTTGATACCTAATATGCTTTTTCAAACTCCAGAGAAAACATTTAAGACAGTAAGACAGAACAATGAAACAAAATTGGGAAAAAATAGTAACTGCTGAAACTTGGGGTTCATTATGCTATTTTCACTTTCACAAATTTGAAAATTCCTATAATACATTTTTAAAAAAATGTTTTGAAAATTTTATTTGAGAGAGAGAGAAAGTGAGAGAGAGCATAAGCAGGAGGTGTGGCTGAGGGAGACGGAGAAGCAGGCTCCCCAGTGAGCAAGAAGCCAGACACAGGGCTTGATCCCAGGACCCTGGGATCATGATTTGAGTTGAAGGCAGATGCTTAACTGACTGAGCCACCCAGCTGTCCCTGTAATAAAATTTTTAAGGTGTCAATTATTACAGCATTTAAAAAATTTTTTTTTAATTTTAATTCCAGTAAAATTAACAGAGTTATATTAGTTTCAGGTATACAATATAGTGATTAAACACTTCTGTACATTACATAGTTCTCATCACGATGTTATTACACTATTTTTTAACAAATGAGAACACAAGTGATAAATTAAATAATGAAGTATTAAAAATCGTATTACTGGGTGCCTGGGTGACTCGGTTGGTTGAGCAACTGCCTTCGGCTCGGGTCACGGTCCCAGAGTCCCAGGATCGAGTCCCACATCCGGCTCCCAGCTCCATGGGGAGTCTGCTTCTCCCTCTGACCTTCTCGCCTCTCATGCTTTCTCTCACTGTCTCTCTCTCAAATAAATAAATAAAATCTTAAATAAAAATAAAAAAAATAAAAATAAAAATCGTATTACTTTGTCTTTTTATTACTATTGCTATTTGTTATTATTTCCACAATATATCTATTCTGATCCACTCATAATCTGAAAGTAATAAGTCATGCGATAGTAAATTCTTTCAAACGAGGCAGAGTTACTTACCTCCTTTAAGTCTGGCCAGTCTATAAGGAGAAGCTTTGCTGGTGGTCCAGAAATTAGCTGCACTCGAATAAAGTCAGAAAATTCACGCCAGGTAAAACAAAGATCCTTATTTCCAGGAGGGCCTGGAATAAATTTGATGCCTTTTACACTTATACTTTGTGTATTTTCCTAGTGAAGAAAGGTACATCAAGAAAAGATAGAATATTATGCTTAATTAAAAAAAAAAGGCAAGAAAATGTTGTCATTTACCCATGTGCATATAGATATGTTTCTGCATAAAACAGTAACAAGTAACTTGCACACATACCAATACTGGCACACTATGAAATTCATTTCCTTGAGAAGAGAAACTGAATTTCTTTTTTGTGAGGGAGACATCTAAAAGGTTCTGGCTAAGTCCTTTTTATTTTTTCTTAATTTCCCTCTTATTTACATGGTCTCCTTTTTATTCCCCAAATAGCAAAGCAAGTGCTTGCCCAATACCCTTTGCACTTGTTCTTTCCCGCTCTTTGCAAAAATTCTTTACCAAACTACATGGCCTTTAAGTCTCCCATGTAGGATACCCTGATCAGAGGGGTATTCTCTGTCTACTCTATACAATGGCACTATTTCCATTACCCCATTTTATTTTTCTTTATAGCACTCATTTCTGAGCACTACTCCCATTATAAGGTGATCTCCCAAGAAGGTAGAGGCTTCGATTTGTTATTGCTCAATCTCTGTTTCACATCTTATTAATGCGGATCAATGAAACTAGCCTGATGCATTCATAAAAACCAATTCCATTACTGGCAGGAGCACACTACACTATTCACATTCCAACAATTACCCTTAGTAATTTTGTCATCTTAAATTCCTGTGAGTACTTATCTATTCCATCAGATTTTAAAAATCAGAGCTAAAATTTCATGTTTTACATTCTCAAACAACTGTTTGTAGAACATTTTCTGCAGAAAGACATTGCAAAAATAATTCAAATTAATTTCCACCCAAACCCCAATGGGCACAGAATTTTTCAATATTTGGAAAACAAATTAAATATTAGTAAAACAGGGATGCCTGGGTGGCTCAGTGGGTTAAAGCTTCTGCCTTCAGCTCATGATCCCAGGTCCTGGGATCCAGCTCCGCATTGGGCTCTCTGCTCAACGGGGAGCCTGCTTCCCCCTCTCTCTCTGCCTGCCTCTCTGCCTACTTGTGATCTCTATCAAATAAATAAATAAAATCTTTTAAACAAACAAACAAACAAACAAATAAATAAATAGTTTTAAAACAGAAGGCTCCATTTTCTTTCTGCAGAGACTGGGGAAAGTGTTTGCGAGTGGGTCAAGATAGTATGTATCTGTTGTAAAATGATAATAGGAAGAAAGTAAGTCACCTTGGTTGAAGAATAATGAGCTATGAGAGGATAAAGGTGTGAGATAATGCTTTGGTGTAATATTTAAGAATATTTTAGGGCATACTGAGGAAATGGAAGTTCAAACTGATAGTATAAAATGCATATAGTATATAAACAAAAAACCAAGTATAGTATAAAAACTAAAAACCAAAAAAACATGATGAGAGTGGCTTGCTTGAGAATGACAGAAAAGGATGTGGGAACAGAATACATACAACTCTTCCGAGTAGTTATACTACAGAAAGAGAAACAGAGCAATAGATGAATGGGGAATTAGGGCCAAAAGGATGTTTTGGCTGGGGGTGGGGGTGGGGTGGACAGGTAATATGTTTTTTAAGATAAGAGATACAACAGCTTGTTTACACGCTGACAGGAATCTAACAGATGGGGAAAGCTGAAAATTCAGGAAGCCAGGCTACAATTTAGGAGAAATTATTGAATGAGGATGGGTGTTTGTGCTTCAAGTAGAGACTGTTCACGCATAACGGCAGAAACATAGTTATCTTCTGATTTAGACATACATAGGGTGAAGATAAATAATGGAAGAACCTGAAAGTCAAACACTAAACCCTTATCTCTGTCAAGTAAACAAAACATCATGAAAAGTTCTTCAGCACTGTTAAGATACAGTGAGCTGTGTTGAACACATTTATGAAAACAGAAACTCTAGTAAGGAAGGGCAACAAAGAAGCTACTCTTGTGATTACTTCCTCAAGTTAGAAACTATAATGGAGGCTCTAAAAGGAATAAGAGTTCTTAAAAAGCATTAAATGCTCTAAGTGGATTCAACTTTACCTGGCCTTGGAATTTCTACTTTCATCTGCTTTGGCCTGGAAGGTTCCTTAAAGGTCCAACTCAAACATTTTTTCCCCCCAAAATTTGCCTTTGATCTCTCCAAGCAGAATACATTGTACATGCTTGCTTCTTTTTTGAACTGAAATAATTCCACTGCAGTTCTTATTTTTCAAGCTAATCGCAATTAGCTGCATAGCTGCAAACCCACCCAATTAGTTTTTTCCCTAGCATATCCTATTTAATGCAGGATGTAAGCACTAAGAAATTTTATTAATTAAGAAAAACTACTTCTATATACATATTAAAATATTTATGGATAAAATGATATAATGTATGGAATTTGTTCAGATAGCAAAGGGGAAAGTGATGATTATTGAGACTGAGTGATGAGAACATGGGAATTATTCATGCTATTCAATTTTTTGTGTACAACGTTTGTCATTACAAAACCTTTATGACGCCTTTCATGATTCTGCATTGTAAACACCAAAATCAAACTTCAGTTATTTCAGTTCTCCCCAAATTTTGTTAATTGTAAAACAATGGTATAAGCCAACTGCTATGAAAAGAAGCCATACCTGAAAGGTAGTTTTCAAATGAGAGCTATCAAGTCCAATTCCAGCAATTCCCAAGGCAGATAAAGAACTTGGTGAAAATGCCTGTATCTGATTTCCATACTGATCCGTAACTATTACAACTACATAAAAAAGGACAGTTTAAAACTAAAGTTATCTTTTGGTAAAAGATATAAACATCTATAAATACATTTGAACATTTAAAATTATGCTTAGAAAACCATTAACTTTGTACTCTTATGTACTATTTTGTAAGAAGTAATAATACTTCTTTTATAATCACCAAAAAAAAAAATCAAGACTCTACTTAAGTACATTTCTATTTATATATTTAACGTGGTGTTGACGTTAATCAGATTTTTTTACCATCAAATTTTGAAGAAAATAACTTAGTATTATGTAATATTCTAGGTATAAGAAAAATAATCCACTGATTATTGATATGAATCCATTCATACACTTACTTTACACTTGTAATATTAAATATTATTACTTGTAACAAAAGTCAATTTTTCCATGAAACTATTTTTGCCAAACTGACTTTAAAGTTATGTCAGCCTAGGCAAAGACAATGAAATACAGCCATCTTTTCCAACATTGAGTTTAAAACAATAAATACATATAAAATCAAAGCTTTCCCTTGAGATCACATATGCCAAAGCACAAATGTAAGCACATATTATAGAAGTATTTTAAAGAAAAAAGCAGATCATACTAACCTATTTCTCCTTGAAGCTCTTGGCCCATCTGTATTGTTTTTCCTCCTTTTAACTCACATTTTAGATGTTTAGGTTCATCAGGAAGTGGTCTGAAATGAGTTAACAAGTTAAAAGGCTTTAGTTATACCACTGATTGTGAAAATATGTGAGAAAAATAAGCTAAAGAATAACATATATAGGGGCGCCTGGGTAGCTCAATGGATTAAAGCCTCTGCCTTCAGCTCAGGTCATGATCTCAAGGTCCTGGAATGGAGCCCCACATCAGGATCTCTGCTCAGTGGGGAGCCTGCTTCCCCTCCACCCCCCGCCTGCCTCTTTGCCTACTTGTAATCTCTGTCAAATAAATAAATAAAATCTTTTAAAAAAAAATATATGTATTTAACACTTGTTTTTTAAAATTTAAATACAACAACACTCCTCCAAATACCTCAATTTATAGAACATCATACTATTATCCCAAATGGAAACGGAGAAAAGATAGCTTGCAAAGAAGTGTTCATATCATCTATGCTAGATAAAAGGAATTAGGACAAGAGAACTGAGAAAGAAAAGGTGGGTAAGGGGTGCCTGGGTGGCTCAGTGGGTTAAAGCTCTGTCTTCAGCTCAGGTCATGATCCCAGAGTCCTGGGATCAAGCCCCGCATCGGGCTCTATGCTCAGCAGGGAGCCTGCTTCCCCTCACCCCCTGCCCCCGTCTCTCCCTGCCTCCTTGTGATATGTCAAATAAATAAAGAAAATCTTTAAAAAAAAAGGGGGGGGTGGGTCAGTAAGAATAATTCATCATCAAGAGATCTGGCTGTGGGGCGCCTGGGTGGCTCAGTGGTTTAAGCCGCTGCCTTCGGCTCAGGTCATGATCTCAGGGTCCTGGGATCGAGTCCCACATCGGGCTCTCTGCTCGGCAGGGAGCCTGCTTCCCTCTCACACTCTCTGCCTGCCTCTCTGCCTACCTGTGATCTCTCTCTGTCAAATAAATAAATAAAATCTTTAAAAAAAAAAAAAAGAGAGATCTGGCTGTGCGTAGAGAGTAGTCTATATAAAAATTTTATCTCAGAGGTGCCTGAATGGCTCAGTTGAGGGACCAACTCTTGACTTCAGCTAGGGTTATGATCTTGGGATTGTGAGATTAAGCCCCACATCTGGCTCTGGGCTGGGTGTGGAGCCTGGCTAGGATTCTCTTCACTCCCTCTCTCTGCCCCTCCCCGCATGTTCTCCCTCTCAAAAACAAAACAAAACAAAACAAAAAGCCTGGGAATACTATGAAAATGGATGGAAGAATTCAAATGAATGAGGCTACTGGAACAGGTGAGCAAGGAACTGACAGGCCAGGGTGAAAGATAGATAGATAGATACATAGATAGATATGTAAGTTTTCCCCTTTTCTTTCAGTAAAGCATATTAGATTTGTTTGGACTCAGGTTTAAAAATCATCACTAAGAAAGAATTATTCTCTGTGAACCCCACATTCACTGGTCACACTCTTCTATGTTTTCATCTGTCATTTTACAGGCATTTTCACTGCTGCTTGCAGTAGGAGGGCTTTCCTTTAATGACAGATCTAGTTCTCACAGATACTAGAGAGTTTATTAAGCACAAGGTATATACAATAATAAAATACTTAGGAATGAACTTAACCAAAGAGGTGAAGATTGATGAATTAATCACTATCTCCAGTGAAGTTTTATTTCAAAGACAACCTACTATATTTCATAGAAATTACAATTATTTTCTACATTAAAAACAACTTTCACTAGCGTGCTCTAAAGAAACACCTTTTTGTCATAATATGCCAAATTTTGAAATATGTCAAAATATAATATGCTCACAAACCTTACTGTAAATGCACTTTCCAAAGACACATGATCATCTTGGAATGAAACCTGGCAATACCGCATATCTTTCACAGATGTTGGTACTTGTACATCAGGAAGGAGACCCTGTAGCAAGTGTTCTTTGTTAATCTCAGGAGTCCAATTAACCTAAAAGAAAAATTATATTACCTAAGAAAAATATAAAGTTTAGTCCAATGTCCTCCTACTGCCACTTATCTAACTGAAGATCAAAGTTATAAACTTAACCATCTCCAAAGAAAAAGTTCATTTATGAACAAAAATCATGGTGGTTCATATATTAATAAGATTAAGAAGTTTCTTCCCTTTTAAAGACTCCACTGAAAAACCAGCAGAAGTAATAAACGAATTCAGTGAAGTGGCAGGATATACCCAGAAATTGGTAGTATTTCTATATGCAAATAACAAAGTATAGAAAGAGAAATTTTAAAAGCACCATTTGCAACTACACCAAAAAGAATAAAACACTAGGAATAAACTTAACCAAAGAGATGAAAGATCTAAACTCCAAAAACCATGAAACTCTGATGAAAGAAATAAAAGATGACACAAACAAATGCAAAGATATTTCATGCCCATGAAATAGAAAAATTCGTATTGTTAAAATGTTCTATTACCCAAAGAAATTTACAGATTCAATGCATTCCCTACCAAAATACCAACAGCATTTTCCACAAAACTAGAACAAATAACACCACGAAGACCTGGAGTAGCCAAAACAATCCTGGGAAGAAACAAAAAGGCTGGAGGTATCACAATACCAGATATTAAGAAATACTACAAAGCTGCAATAATTCAAATAGTACGGTACTGGCACAAAAATAAATACACAGATCAATGGAACAGAATAAAGACCCCAGAAATAAACCCATGATTTTATAATCACTGAAAAGGAGGTGAGAATATACAATGGGGAAAGATACTCTTTTCAATAAATGGTGCTGGGAAAACTGGAGAGCTACACATAAAATAATGAAACTGGACTTTTTTTTAAACTGGACCATTCTCTAACACCATACACAAAATAAACTCAAAATGGATTAAAGACCTAAACGTGAGACCTGAAACCATAAAAATCCTACAAGAGAACACAGGCAGTAATTTCTTTGACATTGGCCAAAGCAACATATTTCTAGATATGTCTCCTAAGACATGGGAAACAAAAGCAAAAATAAACTATTGGACATCAAAATAAAAAGATTTTGCAAAGCAAAGGAAACTATCAACAAAACAAAAAGACAACCTACTGAATAAGAGAAGAAATCTGCAAATTACATACCTGATAAATGGTTAGTATCCAAAATATATAAAGAATACATAAAAATCACCCCAAAAAACCCAGTCTGATTAAAAAACAGGCATAAGACCTGAATATTCCTCTCTCCAAAGAAGACACAGATGGCCAAGAGACATAGGAAAAGTTGTTCAACATTATTCATCATCAAGAAAATGCAAATCAAAACCACAAGAAGGTATCACTCACTCTACACTTGTCAGAATGACTAAAATAAAAAACAAGTTATAACAAGTGCTGCTGAATATATGGAGAAAAAGGAATCCTCGTGCACAGTCAGTAAGAATGTAAATTGGTGCAGCCATTGCAAAAAACCAGTATGACAATTCCTCAAAAAAATTAAAGAAATACTATATGATCCCATCCATTACTGGTTATTTACCACCCCCCCCAAAAAAAGAAACACTAATTTGAAAAAACAATACACACCCTATGTTTACTGCAACATTATTTACTATAGCCAGGATATGGAAGCAACCTAAGTATCCATCAATAGACAAATGACAAAGAAAATCTGGTGTATATATACAACAGCTATATGACACAGCTATAAAAAAGGATGAGATTGCACCATTTGAGACATGGATGGACCTGGAGAGTTTAATACTAAGTGAAATAAGTCAGGCTGAGAAAGAAAATATCATATGATCACACTCATAAATAGAACCTAAAAAAAAAAAAACCCCAACCAAATGAATAAACAAAAAGCAGAATCAGGGGTCTGGGTGGCTTAGTTGGTTAGGTGTCTGACTCTTGATTTCACCTCAGGTTGTGATCTCAGGGTCATGAGATTGAGCCTCACACTCACTGCATGAATGTGGAATCTGCTTAAGATTCTCGGGGCGCGTGGGTGGCTCAGTGGGTTAAGCCTCTGCCTTCAGCTCAGGTCTGGATCCCAGGGTCCTGGGATCGAGCCCCACATCAGGCTCCCTGCTCAATAGGGAGCCTGTTTCTCCCTGTCTCTCTGCCTGCCTCTCTGGCTACTTCTGCCTACTTGTGATTTCTCTGTCAAATAAATAAACCTTTAAAAAAAAAAAAAAATTCTTTCCCTCTCCCTCTCCACCACCACCCCTCTGTTTATCTGCGCACTCTAAAAATTTTTTTTAAATAAAATACCATACTGATCAAATCATATGATCAATTCTGGGAGGTGATATTCAAATTGTTTGTTAAAGAAACTTATTGTCTTTGAATAAGATCTAGGTTAATTCCTGTTCAGCAAGATGAGAAAACAAGTTATATTTACTTAACTACCATTCTAGCCACATTTTGGTTTTAATTCATTCTTGGATGCTTTTAGCTCTATTTTAATTTTGCATCTCCTGCATTCCATATATTAATTTGTTACTTGATCCCTTTTTTAGGTTGAGTATCTTACTCTATCCCACTTTTAAACTTGCAATCCTTCCTGTGTAAGAATTTTTAGTTCAACTTTCTCCTTTAACCCTCCATAGTTGATTCTTAAATCACTGATATTCTAGTATTTTGACTCTAGTTTATGCTGTCCTAATCTTAGTTATCTTTTTATCTTTTAAACCATGTTTTATGCTTTATCATATATATGGATTTTTTTTTTTAATAATGGAAGAAGCAGAAGTTACACTTTTCAAAAAGGCTTTTCTTCCCTCACTCTAGCTATGTTATCCCTTTAATGGATTCCCAGCTCAGTTAAGGGTTGACTTTCTTCAATATTGGAGAATTCTCTGAAGACCACAAAAATCACATTAAT
The DNA here is from genome assembly GCF_922984935.1 of Meles meles. Lineage (NCBI taxonomy): Eukaryota > Metazoa > Chordata > Mammalia > Carnivora > Mustelidae > Meles > Meles meles. The sequence continues at coordinate 43,233,629 of NC_060077.1, forward strand.
GATTACACATTTAACAAAAGAGTAGAATTTACTATTTTATTGCCAATAAAGAGGTGAATGTTTTAAAATCTTTGTAACCCAACAAATATATAACTACTAAGTTTGAGGCAAAATATGTCAATAGCTAATCACATGCTTAGAGTATGGCAAAAAGAAAGTTATATACAGATGGAATGTCTCCACTCAGTTTCTTCTTAACTTTGATAAGAAGCCAGAATGTGGAAACCTAACTATGAGAAAGCAAGGAACCAGTTCAGAAGCTGGGTTCCTAGCACCACTTTTAAACCACTCAACTTCACATCTGTTGATACTGATAAAAATGGCTTGCCTCCCTCTCCAAGAAGGATCAGGGTTATGGCTCTATCAATCCTCCAGTCCCTCATTATAGAAGGAAAAACTAAACTGGCTGGGGCAAGGAATATTTCAAGTAAGAGTTCAAAATAAGGTCAGCTAAAATTCTTTTAAAATATCGGATCCTATATATGGAAACTCCAGATGGCTATAGAATAAAATAGTACAAAGAAATAATTTCTACCTCCTGTCCCACATAGCAACTCTCTACAAATTTAGTTAATTGGGGATCCCCTTATATAAGGCTCTGTAAATGTTGGCTTCCCAGAAAAAGGGGAATGTTCTGTCTCTAACTGACTCAGAGAAAACTGAATTTTTTAAACTTTATTTTGTCACACAAGATTTGAGTTTTTTCTCTATGGATGTGAAGGCAAAAAGTACAGTTAGTTCTGCTACATTGCTTAGTTTGAAAATGCAAATTTGGTCTAATGCTCTTAAAATATTAGGGAACAGTTTGAGTATGAAGCAAATTTTACATTTCCTAATGCATACTATCATCCATGAAAACAACAGGTGAACATGGAAAACTGTACTCAGCTAAACCAATCCATGGAAATAAACAAACCAAAAGAGAATTCCAATCATTGGCATTTTGTTAAGTGTCAAAATCATTTTTCTAAGTATGAATTTTTTGCATACGAATCATTCATGTTTCAAACTATAGAATGAAACGAGTTCTTATTTAGGCTGGAATTTTAAATAACAATATTATTCTTCTATGATAAGCTTCTTCTTAGAAGCTACCCTACAATACTTCTTGTTCAGAGTTTTACAATCAATCATAAAATAACCAAAATTCTTCAAATAACTAATCTGAGATACTTACTTTAATTTTATCTGCTAAAGTTGATGTTATATGAATTTCTCTTTCTCCTTCATCATACATTTGAAAAATAAGATTATGCATAATATCGCCTGCTATCCAATTAACCTCATCCTGATGTTTGATCTGGATTGCCTTTTGTCCTTCCACACTGAATATCTGTAATCTTGCAACATGGCTACTAGGAAGCAACTTAATAGTCTTCTCCACAGGTACCACATCTTTACAACTCTAGGAAAAGAGAAAAACACAAAAATATATTGAATGACACCTGCACTTTTTGAAAATATATTTTTGGGCTTTAATCGTGAGTCTTCTATATTGCTTAAGGATTGATTTCCAATACTATGGAAGATCATCTTATACACTGTTAACGTTCATAGGTTTAGGCATTAAGAAGATACCACACTACTGATACCACACTATCAAGTTGTAAGCATAAGCCACAGACTTAAAGCAAAAAACTAGGGTATTTGGATTAAAAGGATTCTTTTCCTCTTCTTTGGAATCACATGACAGATTCAGTAACTAGCATCTATTAATAAGAATAAATATGTAAGAAATTAAGAATGTCCCATAAAATCAGAGACAAACAGTTGACATAAGATACACGAACTGCACTGAAACAATACATTGGGGCAAGTGAAAAAGGTGGTTTATAGTGAAATGAGGATTGTACATGCCCTGAAGGCTGAGCTGACACCTTAATAATTATTATGGATATATCGATGACCCACATGTCAGTAAGGATGAGCTGGATTATGCTAAGTTGATTTTAAAGGCACAAAAAATTAAAACCACGTTATTTCATAATCTAGGTTATAGTGCATTCTACAGGATACACAAAATTCAAAATAAGCCTAAAATATCTTCACATCTTATTTAGCCCATTTCTTCTTCCTCATCTAGTTGCAGTCATTCCTAAGCCCATCTACATGACTAATGACATATATAAAACTCCTACCTCATCAAGTATCAGGTAAAATAAACCACCCTCTATTATAAACATATTGCATTTACCTGATTCAAACTCAAGTTGCTGCCTTTGGATGAACATTTTCCAATGCACATTATAAGATACACTATGATAATGGTCCTAAGTCATCTAGATTCTTGGTCTTCTTCCTGTCACTGCTCTATAAAATTTATGTAATTCCTAATGCTCACCACTCTTTGCTTCCAACCCCAGATTTCTCCCTAAGTCTTTCCTTCCTGAATCTTCCTGATCTTTTGCAAGGAAGTATGCTCAAAAACAAGTTTCCCATGTTTACTGAATTTAAAAAATGCATAACAAAAGAAGTGCATAAGAGGGATCTGAAGGTTATTAATATAACCAGCTTGATATGAAGTGGAATGAAGAGTCATCTCATTCTAGTGAAAAGAACAAAGCTGTCTTTTATCCTTTTGAAATTCAAGATAAGAAGCCAGAATGTGGAAACCTAATATAATTGATATATAATTAGTAGGAAAGCATCACTTAATCAACTGGTTAGGTTAGGTTATGCATTATCTACCATATCAATAATGGAGAAATCACATTGAAATATTTTCCTTAAGTATTTGTTGTCCATTCTGCAATCTTAGAAGATCAACTGCTCACAACTTCTTGCCTTCCTCCAGGCTGGCTTCACCTTCCGCCATGATGTATTATCCAGTAGCAAGTATCATATTAGTACATTACCATAGAAATCTCTTTATATGAAAATACTAACCACATATTTATTCTTCAAATTATATATATAAATTAAGTGTTTATATGTCTCTCAGTGGTGGTTTATCAGACTTTCTAAGAAACAGTATAAACCATAAGAAACAAAAAAATAAAACTGACATATAGATGACACACTTTAAAAAAAAGACTTTATTTTAGAGAGAGAGACAGCATGAGCAGGAGGGGCAGAGAGAGAGAGAGAGAGAGAGAGAGAATCTCAAGCAGACTCCACACTGAGCACAGAACCTGATGCAAGGCTTGATCTGTCAGCATCAAAATCTGAGCCAAAACCAAGAGCTGGACACTTAACCAAATGAGCCACCCAGGTGCCCCTATAAAAGGGTTAATTAAGAAAATTACTAATACCATATGTTACTATGCCATTTCATGTTGCTTTTTTTTGTTTTAGCTAAAAGAATCAAAGATACCTCATTTTTTAAAAGTCAAATATTACATAAAATACTATAAAGCTGTTATGAAATATTTGTATGAAAATAATATAATATCAATGAATAAAACAACTTACAGGTATTTCAATTTTTGCTTTAAGAGTCTGGTCTTTTTTAATGTTCTGTACTTGAATTGCAGCTCCTGTTAAAATACTGGTTCCAGAACTGCTGCAATCTACAACGTAGACTGGAAGGTTTGGAGCACCTAAAAACTTTTGAAAACATACAAAATAATTTAAGACTCCAATCAAATGTAACAAATTATTCAATAATTGTTGTTTAAATTTTCAAATAATCCACTACAACTACTACTTCTGGTTTTAAACAGGAAAAGGTAAAACAGAATTCACCAATATTCTAGACAATTTCTGAATGAAGAGTAATTTTTTATGATTCTAAAATTTATGACTTCTAAACACCAACTTCCTCAACCTTTTTTTTTTAACTTGACCTATTTCAGTTTTCCTTTTCTTTTTGTGCTTTTACTTACAACCTTCATTTGTCTACACATCCTTAACCATAAAAGACATTTCTATCATTCTATTCATAAATTAAATACTTCACCTCAATTGAGGAGAATGGGTCAAGAAAGGAGAGGACGGATGTTTTGTCTATAAATTTCTCTATGAAACCTTGAATAGGTGATGCCTTTTAGCGAAAAAGTACAGAATGAAGTACCCAAAAGTTTCTCCACGAAATAATCGTTAAAGATTAAAATACACAAGTCTCACAAAGTAGCTAAAAGAGATTATTTATGTCCATTTACTACCATGCTACTCAAAATAAAACCTACATATTATCTTACAATAGCTTACCTTACAATGAACAATCAATTTTGGCTGTGTTGTTATATTGTCTGATTCATCCAAAACTTCTACCTGAAATGGGAAAGCTGTTCCATTTTCTATAACTAAAATTTCAGAATCAGGTTTCACTTTCAATCGATGAGGGGGACCTACCAAAGAATTATATAATGAAATACAGATTCAAGTTTCTAAGACTGAAATGTTGAAACAGCAAAAAGAAAAAAGAAAAAAAGGCCTTTAGCAATTCAAGTTTTAGTATCTTAAAGCTAAGGAAAAAAAAAAAAAAAGGAATACCCACGTTTTAACTATTTCTATTCCCAAAATGCAGATTCTATAAACAACCAGGTTGTCTCGACTGTATAAAATGTTTGATGTTTAACTTAGCTTTACCCAACAAGCTATGACATAATGGTAACTAATGCTAGAAAATCACCTAAAGGTGTAAAACCTTAAGAGAGATCCTGGAAAGAAGATTCAAAAAGCAAAGTTCTTAAAAATACTTTTTTTTAAATTCACTTTCACTTTACACAAGGACTGATTTCTCAAAATCATGTTAAGACAAAACACAAATTTTGGGTAATAGTGTTCAAAGGATCAGTTCAGGTAATGATATAACCAGGTAATTTATTGTTTGATTGCCTACTACTTTGATGTTACAAGTTTCCTCTAAGATTAATCAGTTCACACTTTTGTAGCAAGTTGACTTGACATGCTCTAAAAGCACCATTATTTTTAAATACAATTTTTGCTAAAAATTCAGTTACTGAAAACACTTTACAGTAACATTAGTTATTGTTTATTTTTTATTATATTCCAAGCAACATTTTTTGAATGACTAATTGGTTTTTTAATGCATTAGTTTCATATAAATATGTAGAAAACAAAATGTAAAGTTACAAATCATTGTTACAATATTAACTTATTTTATGTTAAGTTTTAAGCACTATCTTTATAATCTTCACAATGATCTTAATGAAGAGGGTAATATTATTATCCTCATTTGGTAAATGAGGAAACCGGAATCCAGAGAGATAAAGCTTCTTGTCCAGATTACATGACTCGGAAGTGGCAGGTTCAGGTTAATGTCCTGAGAAATCTGAAACTTCTTGACCATTATCATTATACCATGCTACCTCCTACTTTACAATTTTCATTCTCAAATTCAAAACAATGTCAAACTGCCTGGTTATTAAGAATTTCACTACTCAAATCTGTACCTTTTAGCTAACCTCTACAATAAAAGCATTGTGTTTTTTAGTATGTAACAATTTTTTTAAGTAAGTTTGCTTCTCTGTGTGTTTAAGTATGTATGTAAGTAATCTCTACAATCAACGGCGGGCTCAAACTCATGACCCCAAGATAAAGAACCACATGTTCTTCTAACCAAGCCATCCAGGTGCCCTAATAATTTTATTTGTATACTTCTACCATTGTGCTAATTTTGACATCTTTATCATTTTGTGCTTGAGGGAAACCAAAACAACTTGAATTTGTGAAAGGACATAGCTAGTATGTTTCTTTTCATTTAAAAACAGTATAAAAGGTCATATGTGGACAAAGGTATGATTATAGTATTATTAATAACAGAGCCAAAAGTGACATACCAACACTGTTGTATTTTATAAGTACATGCAGTTATCACTTTGCACAGTACTATATTAACGAGAACTCATGCATATTGGAACTGTGTTGTCCTCCATTCACTTACCACAGAATCTTGCAAAGTGAGGGTTTGCTTATATTAACTCATTCAATCCTCACAACAACTGTGAGAAAGTAGATATTATTTCATCGTACACATGAGGAAATGGAGGTATAGGACAAGTTTACCTAGCTCTCAAGTGTCAGAGCTTACATTCAAACCCAGAAGACAGAATATCAGAGTATATTCCTTGAACTTATATGACAGACTGCCTCTCTAATTAGCCAGCATTTCCTATGCTGTGTTACTTTAATGTAACTTCATTACGAAGTTGATAAGTCATTATCAAGTTAACAATATAAATGCATGAGAAACTTTTAAGATATGAAACATTTAGTTATACCAGAGAAGATAGTTATACCAGTTCTAATATAAGCCAAATTAGTGTATCTCTTAAGAGTTATTCCCAAATACATTCTCAAATTCCTATTTTTCTCCCGATTATTTTAGAACTTCACTAATGTCTTCCTATATATTTTCCTGTTTTTTCGATCAGTCATTTGTCAGTGCTTTATTTGACATTCAAATGTATTTTCAAGACTTATACCATAACCAAGCCAAAAACACTTCATTTTATATTTTATAATAAGAATATTATTTTATAGGTAAATTTAGGAATATTTCTTAAAATATTACCTGGTAGTAATCTAAGTTTTAAAATCTGTGTGTCTTCTTTTAAGCCCGGCAGAATAACCTTCAAATTAAAATTCTGTTGAAAAAAATTATTTTAATTAAATCCAAGTTCTAAATACCTCAGTAGTTTAACAACTCAATTCTGATTTATTTTTGCTTTTCATCCACATAATATTAAAGAAATCTATTCAGTAAATTTATACTGAGAAACAGGATCATTGATGGAAGAGAGATAGATGAAAATGACTCCTATTGCTTCTTTACAGATAATAGCCTCTTCAAATTCAAAAAGAATAACCTCTGAATAATCAGAATCAAGATGGCCATTATAAAAAATATGGCAAATAGTGAAGTATAAAATACCAAAAATCTAGAAATCTCTAAATGCACTGCGGGTGGTATTCTGGATTTGATCCTGGAATAGAAAACTAATCAGAAAAAAACTGCTGAAATGTGAATAAAGTCCATAGCATTGTTGATAGTATTGTACCAATGTTAATTTCTTACTTTGGATAAATACTTGGTAGTTATATAAGATGTTAATAGAGGAAGCTGTGTACAGAGTCTATGCAAACTCTCAATACTATCTACCTTTCCAACTCTTCTGTAAATATAAAGTTACTTCAAGAAAGTTTTTTTTTAAAATCTAGAAATCATTTTAGTTTTTTAGCAAGCTTATACTACTAAAGTCAAATTTCCTGAATTTCAAGTTCTTCTTCCAGGAAACTCTGAATTCAGAAAGATGTACAGAACTTGACTTTTAAATTGATTTCATTATAAAAGGCAGTGCAACATAGAGTACTTAAACTCACATGCTCTATTTTTAGTTAAATAACATTTTGATAGAAGAATTTTGAATATATCTTACAGGTTAATGGTGCAGTGAAGAAAAGTTATATATTACTTGTTATTTGTCATAATATTCCCTTTAGTCATGTAAATCTACTAGCTACTTTATATACCTGATTGAAAATCACCTTATTGGAATTTATATTTTTACCTTCGCTAACTTCATCCCCCAAAACACTTTCCTTTATCCAAATACCAAACCCAGTATATTCATAAATGTGAGCTAAAGTTTCTCGTACTTTTGTGTTCTAAAAACAATATTCAAAAATTTTTTAAAGTTGGAGAAAAAAAAGAAACCTAGTACTGGGTAACTGTTGTTAAATGACTCTGAATATGAAAAGACTGGAATGAAGATGAAGACACAAAAAATATTTAATTTATAAATGTTACAAAGTAGCGAACATGCTAGTATCCCCTAGAGATTTATGGTAAGTTTAGTGACATGATCCTGATTAATGAACCCCAACCCCATATTGTCATCGTGGTACAAAAATACGTCATCCAATTTTAAATTCTTCATTTCATTTTTACCATACAGGAAATAAGCATGTATTAAAACATTTATGTATAATGCTCACCTTGCCCTGACAAGAGTTTACAGGGCCCTTAGCTGTAACACCTCGAATCACACAATTCGGTCCTTTGGTTATTTCTTCATAATGTAAAGATAAACCACTGGAAAAAACAAATTATTTTTTAACTTTTTCCTTCATTACCTATAAATAAGTTGCAAATGTGTTACCTTCTCATATGCCATTCTCATGTTTAATTCATTTTTCTAATAAGATAGTATTTTAAAAAAAGAGAATAAATAATTCAATAGGAGCAAATTCCCAAGAACTTCTTTTACAAAGAAAAATGATCCATTAAGTGACAGCACTGTGCCAAACACTGTAAATGATAAATTAAATAAGATACAAGGCAGGAAATAATAAAATGCTAGACCATGTATACAGTTCAAGAAAAGGAAATATCCAAATAGGCCAGGTTTAGGGAGATCTTCAGACTTCGCCACGTATTTTTTTTTTTTTTTCAAATCTTTCTTCCAGTAAGATATTAGAGAGTTTCTGACACTTATTAAACTGAATAGCAATTTTATTAAAGTCCAACTAATCAAGTACAGCCTTATGATGTAAACTCATTAGAATATACACTAAGATTCCCTAATCTATTATTATGAGCAATTTCATTCCTAAATAGGCTTTGACTACATGGAGGTCATTACAGTGTAAACATTTTACCCCTGTCAAGGAGTGAGATGATTAGGAATAAAAGTAAAAGATACAGTATGGGGGAGAAAAAGCCAAATTTTTCTGAAGAATGGAATTTAAGTATTTGTAGGTATTATATGAATACATCATAAAAATTAAACGGCATGCCTTGTTTAAAAAAAGCTATGAATGATGTATAAGATAAAACAGAATCCCTGGGGAAAATGGACAATAAATACACACATCTGCTTTCACTATCTCTTACATCTCTAATTTAAGAACAAATGGATTTCTTTTATTTACTATTAAAGGCTAAGAATTAGAAGGAAAGGAAAAAGAGACAAGGACAACAAAACTTATCTGCTAGAAAACAGGATTTAGTAGTCCCCCAAGAAAACTGAACCCTAAAACAGGAAAGGAAAAAGCTGGAAATCAATCTATGGCCCAGAATTCCTATGCACCTCTCTGGTACTGGTGGTACTACATGCCTCTAGAAGTAGGGGCAAACAGAAAGGTGGAAAATAAGAATAATGAAAATCTGGATCTCCAGATCTCCCCTCTTGGCCTCTGGCAGCTGACTAGAAGATTAATCTCTGAAAAGGTTAAAGCAGAGAAAATCCAAACCAGGGAGTAGCAGACAAATTTAAAAATACGGTAAAATCCTAAAAAGAATAGAAGGGATAATCTTGAATGAATGCATATGGATGCTGAGACCTTCCCAGCCCTATTCCCGTCCCAACCTTGTTCCTGGACTGATTAGGAACCTGGACTGCCAAACTGTTCTCCATCAGGCAAGAAAATAAAATTATTTCCAAATAAATACTGGAGAAAACTGCCTAGCCCAAGAAAAAAGACCCTCCAATAAAGCATTACAGACATATATCATCCTGCAGTGAAGTTCAGTCAACAGCTTCTCCCACATTCTGAGTTTCCTTATCTGCATGTTAGCCATTCAGTCAGCCATTCAGGTGACCAAAAATTACCAGGTTTCTGAAGAGAGCAAAAAAAACTAACAAACAAAAAGCATCTAAGTTGGAGAAATAAAAATTTCCTGTGCATGTAAACTTTAAAAAAAAAAACAAAACACAAAAAACTACCACTTATCAGTGAAAAAGTGTATTACATTCATAAAACAAGAACAAGATCTACCAAAAAAAAAGTTCAGAAAACCAAGAAAAACACTTGGATATTAAAAACAGAGCAGCGAGGGGGTGCCTGGGTGGCTCAGTGAGTTAAAGCCTCTGCCTTCAGCTCTGGTCATGATCCCAGGGTCCTGGGATCGAGCCCCACATCGGGCTCTCTGCTCAGCAGGGAGCCTGCTTCCTCCTCTCTCTCTCTCTGCCTGCCTCTCTGCTTACTTGTGATCTCTGTCTGCCAAATAAATAAAATCTTAAAAAAAAAGAAAGAAACAAAGAGAGAAAACACTCCTTTAAAAAAAAAACAAACAAAAACAGAGCAGCAAGGAGAGATGCCTGGGAGGCACAGTCGGTTCAGTGACTGCCTTCAGCTCAGGTCAGGGCCAGGTCAGGGTCCAGGGATTGAGCTCCCCATAAGGTTCCTTGCTCAGCAGGGAGCCTGCTTCTCCCTCTGCCTGCTGCTCCCCCTGTTCGTGTGCACTCTTGCTGACAAATAAATAAATAAAATCTTAAAAAAATAAAATAGAGCAGCAAAGAAAAACTCAATGGAAAGGTTATAAAGATACAACTGAAAAAACCTGTCAGAAAGAAAAGCAGGAACACGAAAAGAAAAACAGAAAAATTAGGAAAATCAAAGAAGCACTTCAGAAGTTTCCGTGCCAAAAAATAAGGATCTCAGGAAGGACAAACAGTGATGGTGGAAAGTAGAGAATAAAATACTTCAAATAATGTAGAGATCTATGCAAATATTTATTACTATAAAATTTTGCATGCTAAAAATTAAAAGTAGATCCTATAAACTTCAGAGAGAAAACACAAAAATGAAAATTAATGAAAGTGATTTTAAATTTATCAGCAGAAATAGAAGCTAAAAAGCAAAAATGGAGGAATGCATTCGTAATTTTGAGGAAAGCAAAAATGGAACAATGCTTTCATAATTTTAAGGAAAATAGCGTTCAACTTTCAATTCAATCAAGTAGAACTGAGACATTTTTGGAGCAATAATTTTCTCTCACATGGACTCCTTCATAGGAACCTAGTCAAGGATGTGTTCAGCAAAAGGAGAGGAACATGGGATTCTTTCAAAAAACTGGAGATCTATGAAAAGTTAAATCCCAAATAAAATACGCCACATAACAGACTCACAACTAAGGAATATTTCTTTAGGGCCCTGAGAGCCATATCTCTTCATTGTAATCATCCAAAAATGTACAGCCCTATCTCCTAGTTTCCTGGGCCTAACTTCCAGTCAGCTGACTCCAAATTGCAAATCCCACAAGCAGTGATAATGACACTTAGCCATTTTATCTTTAAAACATGAATCTAATGAGTGCTAGCCATTCATCCATATAATGGAGTAAGATTTCCTTCAACCTTTGCAGTCTCTGTATTAGATTGCCCATGATAATCACATTCTGGTTTAATGTTTAGTCAATAGTAAAACTGTTTTCTTTCTCTTAAATTCTGAAGAAGTTTTCAAAGTTTAGGGTAGGTTTTGTTTTTATTTATTTCCCTAACACAAAAGACAGAGGGAATCCCCAGGATGAAGGTGAAGAAAGATCACAGAATGCCAACAACAACAAGCAAAAACAAAACAAACAAACAAACAAAAAAATCAGTACAAACTGTAGCATATCACAAGCTCCAAGGGAGAGGTTTCCAAAAATATGAAACTGATAGATTATCTATGCACTCAAAACATCTTGGGAAGAGACCAATTTGGCAGAGACTTTACAGGTTAATTTGTCATAAACTTAGCAAAAAAAAAGTGTAGTAGCAACAAAGTTATACAACAAAGCAACTAGTATTTACATAACTGCAATTAAGCAAGTTCTAAATACTGACCAACCCACAACATAACTTTTATCAAGGAACAGAGGAACAGGAAGGAAGATTACTTGCAACAGAAGTGGTATTAAGAGAATATGTAATTGTCTATAACCATTAAGTCAAGAGATAACACCTAAAACTGAAGAATGAAGAAACAGCAATGTAAAATTTAGATATATGGCAATAGTTACCAGTAGATTCAAGTAAGAAAGTCGAAAGGGGTTCTCTGAGAAGTGGACTGTGGGTGGGGTACAGAGGGCAGAAGGAGGAGAAACTTTTTTTTACAATAAGCCTTACCAAGCTACCTCTTTAAAGCTTTATGCATGAATGATTTTTTTAAATTCACATAACATTGAAAAACAAAAACAAAACAACAAAAAACTCCACTAAGAAAATGGTCTGTTGAAGACAAATTCACATGGCCATGCCACCAGGATTTTTTTTTAAGTTCAAAACCCAAAATATAAATATGTATGTGTGACAGAGACTTCTCCTGTAAGAATATCCTATCAGGGATAGGATGATGGAGTTATAATCAATAATAGGTGTCATAAAATGCACTAATATTTTTCCACTTGTGACTAGAAGGATTACTTCTAGGGTTTTATTTTTATTTTTTTTTTATTATTTTTTTAATGATTTATTTATTTGACAGATGGAGATCACAAGTGGGCAGAGAAGCAGGCAGAGAGAGAGGAAGGGAAGCAGGCTCTCCGCTGAGCAGAGAGCCTGATGTGGGACTCGATTCCAGGACCCTGGGACCATGACTTGAGCCAAAGGCAGAGGCTTAACCCACTGAGCCACCCAGGCACCTCTAGGGTTTTATTTTTAAATAAACACATTTAAGTGTTCACCTCTTGCATTACTCTTTAATATTCAAATGTATGCAACAGGTCAAAAGATAATCATTTTTTACAACTTAAGAGAACATAGAACTAAAAAACTCATTTTGAATATTTTTTATAACTATATATTGTTTTTCAAGAACTTAACCATGCTACAAATCTAACCACTAAAGTATCTCACTAATCTGTGAGCTTCTAGAAGACAAATACTATGTTCTTATTCACTTCTATATGTCTAGCTAGCAAATGCCTGGAATACAGCACATGATCAGATGATTAAGAGCGAACAATTACAATTGTTAGATTGTTGGACAGACCCTTTAAAAAAGAAAAAAAAAAAAGGGAGCAATTACAACATGAGAGGAAAAAGTACATAGATACAACAGAAGAAAACATACATAAAAAGTGGGCTCAAAATGACCAATGTGGCAGCTAATGCAAAAAAGAAACACTTAGCATTCACGCTCTTGAGAATGAGCAAGAATTTCCCCCAAGGCACCTTAAAAAGATTAAGGGGGAAATAGTGACCATCCTCAATCATATCACCGGACATACTATACTGTTAAGTTTCTGAGAGTTATTTCTTAACATAAGCCAACCACAATACTGTAAAGAACTATTAAACAAAGGTAAATTCTATGGAAAGACCCAAACTTCCATGGAAATCATAAACTTTATTGTTATGGTTTTAAAAACAAATAAATTGTATTACCAGGTTTAAAACCTATTAGAGTGAGCAGTACCACTAAGTTTAAGTAGCCATAACTTCACAGAGTACTGCCAAAAACAAAACAAACAAGCAAAAAAAAAAAACCAGAGTAAGACAGAATTATCAGTCTCACCTTAACAACTTTCACAGTAAATTCAGTCAAAACGTAAACTTCAGTGAAGCACTTTATATATGACACTGTAGTCACAAAGCATAGCTCGGGCTAAATAAATCCCCCAGATATTATGAAATACACGAAACACTTTAAATGATACATGTGAAGTTAAACACATATAAATAATTTAAGCTAAAAAAAAAGACTGAATGCTCAGTAAATATGAAAAGTCACATATAGGTTGATCCTTCAAATTACCTTGCTTCAAAAACTGGCTGAATATCACTTCCTAGTTGACTAGTATGACCAAATTCATCCTGAAATTCCAGAGGGATATTGAATGGGACTCCAACACGAAAAGGAGGATCCATAAGACCAAATGAAAACTTCTCTGGTTTACCCTCTTAACAAAAAAAAAAAGTAAACATGATAATCAAATTCATTATAGCTCAGAAACAGCCATATTTTATATATAGGAAACTAAACTATAATAAAGATGGCATTTTAAATCTTTAAAAAGCTATTATAAATCATATCTATAAGCCGCTTGGGAAAAGTTAGATCTTTATCTCACTATTCATAAAAGTAAAATTCCAGAGGTAGAAAAAAAAAATTTTTTACATTATGAAATTATTAGAATAAAAAGTTTTGCAACATTATCATAGGAAAAACTAAGGCAAAACACAATATCATCCCGCCCCCACCTTATCTGTGATTAATTGTAGTCCGGAGGCAGATGATCCTATTTCTGATATACTGTCAAAAGGTCAACTGTAGCCCAAAACTATGTTACCATTCCGAGGTCATTGACCTCACTTCATCTCACCACATGGGCATTTTACCACTTGGCATCATCACAAGAGTGAGTATAGTAGTACAATAAGATATTTTAAGAAAGAAAAAGATTGTATAGTGTTATAATTGTTCTATTTTATTGTTAATAATTTACTGTCCCTAATTTGTAAATTAAATTTCATTATAGGTATGCATATATAGAGAAAAACAGTATATACAGGATTTGGTACCATCTGCAGTTTCAAGAAAACCACTTGAACTGCAGAGGTCTTGTAACATATCCCCTGTATACAAGGTGGACTACTATACTCAAGAGCTACGAAAGAATATATTTGATAAAATTTAAAATATCTTATTGGTTAAAATACATAAAGTTAGAAGAGATGCTCCATAGGAGGAAATATATATAACATATGCAACAAGGGATTAAAATCCAGAATACATAAAAACCTTCTATAAACCAGCTATTCTTAAAGCATGGCCTCTAGTCAAAGAGTTTTATCCATCCCCTAAGAAATTGTTAAAAATGTGTATTCTAGGGCTCACTCAAACCCAGAAACTCTGGGAGTGATCCCCTCAGACTAGTGTCTTAAAAAGCTCTCCAGGTGATTAAGATAGAAAGTCGAATTTGAGAACCACAGCTTTAAACTATTAAAATGGGCACAGCAAATGAATAGGTTTTCACAGATGACATAGAGAGCCCAAGAAAGGTGAGAAGAGGTGCAAAATCTAATAATTGAATAATCTGACCACCACCCAGGATAAATACAGATGCTAGCCAGGAATGCGCACAAGGAAACCACAACTCTAATGGTCTGTTGGTGAGGATTCCCTGGTACCACCTTTTGGAAGAGCAAATATATTTAAAATGTTAAGGCATACACTTGTCACCTTGGCAATTCTACTTTTTATCCATCCTAGAGAATTTCTAGCACATGTACACAAAGCAGCATAAAATTTTTCCATATAGAAACATGGTTTATAATAGTGGTGTTTTCCTATTGAAGGAAAAATTCAATAGAAAGTGTAGTAGCATGTCATGTTAAAGTAATCTCCCGTAACACAGGAAAATAAGAGATGGAAAGTAGAAAAAAGAATATTAATATACCAGTCAAGATGTCCACTGTCTTAATACAAAATGATGTAGAAAACAGTAGGAAATCAAAGTAATTCAAGAAAATTTCTTAGAACTTAAAATTTCAGAAAGTAGAACAACAACAAAAAGATCCTCCAAACAGCTGGGCATCAGGGAAGAGGGAAGAATGGGGTGAAGGTGGTGGGCAGAGCAGCTCACACATGCAAATGTCAGGAAACAGAATAGCTTTAGGTGTTACCAGCAGCAAGAAAAGAAAATGATGTCGTCTTCAAAAATTTTAAAGAAATATGATTATGGGGGCGCCTGGGTGGCTCAGTGGTTTAAGCCGCTGCCTTCGGCTCAGGTCATGATCTCAGGGTCCTGGGATCGAGTCCCGCATCGGGCTCTCTGCTCAGCAGGGAGCCTGCTTCCCTCTCACTCTCTCTGCCTGCCTTTCTGCCTACTTATGATCTCTCTCTGCCAAATAAATAAATAAAATCTTTAAAAAAAAAAAAAAAGAAATAGGATTATGAATTTGCAATGACATGGACAAAGCTACCAATTATTATGCCAAGCAAAATAAATCAGAGAAAGACAATTACTGTATGATTTCACTCATGTGGAATCAAAGAAACAAAATAAACAGAGCAAAGGGGAAAAAAGAGACAAAGGCAAACCATGACAGACACTCAACTATAGAGAACAAACTGATGGTTACCAGAGGGGAGGGGGCAAGAGGATGGGTTAACTGGTAAGTAAGGAGTGCACTTGTGGTGAGCACCAGGAGATGTACAGAAGTGTTGAATCACTGTACTATACACCTGAAACTAATATTACACTACATATTAAAACTGCAATTTAAATAAAAACTTAAAGAAGAAATGTGATTATGAAGCAGAATCATAAAGCCATTATAAGATCATGATGATCACAACTGGCCAAACATATTTTATTGAATTACCTATCTATTCTCCCCTTATTTAAAATGCCACCTTCAGTATAATATGTAGGTATATAGTGTTTCACTTACCTTTAACAGAAAATTTAATTGCTTTTGATGGTAGTGGTCTTCCTGCATAAGTGTCTGCATTACTTTCATTCAATACAACTTGTAATTTCAATGTATAATTCCCCAACTTCTGAATATTTTCTGGACAAATTAAGAAGAAATTAAAAATCAAGTCAACATAATACTGATATAATTTTTAACTTTCAAAATAGTAACTCACCCATTTTTTTAAACCAGTAAGGCCATTTTCCTCCATGTTGACTAATATGTGAAATGATTTCTTTATTTCCATTTGAAGCTTAATAAAAGAAAAAAGAAATATTTATACCTTGAGAAACTCAATATACAACATGAATATGAAAGGTCACACTGGCATCAAATATCTTTATTTGTTGTACATTTTTAGAAATTGTTTTGAAACTTCATCAAAGGATTTAAAGCTATCCTATGCGCAAGTGAATTGCATAATGAAAATTATTCACTTGGTTCATTAAAATTCCTTTATTTCAATTCTCAAAAATGTTCCTGTAAATAAGATTCATTGGTACAAAATATTAGAGATAATTTTCTTTTGATATTTAAAATAAATTTCCTTAAGAGTTTCTAAGACTAAAATATCAGTTTATTTATATAGAATTGCTAAGATCTAATGACCTATTGTTATGTGAAAGAAGGAATAAAAACACACATATATATAAAATATGCTACCTTTTTTGTAAGGAAGAGTAAGAAATAATATAAATATATTTGTTCCTGCTCAGCATTATAGCAAGAAACACAGGAAAGATAAGCCAAAAACGAATAAATTTACTACCCAAACAGGGAGAAAGTAAACAGAGTAGACATAGAAGTAGACATAGAAGTAGACATAACTTCTCTGAAGGTTTATTTCTGACTTTGAAATTATATAAATGACTTAAAAATTGAAAAAGCAGAATTAAAATACAGCAATTCATAAACAAAACCAAAACATACATCAAGTTGCTGACAGAACCACATTAAAAAAGGATTATTTCAAGTGACTTTGTTTTATATAAATGTTTCTTTTAAAGAGAGGAAGAGGGAATTCAAACAGACTCTGCAATGAGCGGGGAGCTGAATATGGGGCCCAATCCCATGACCCCGAGATCAGGACATGAGCTAAAACCAAGAGTCAGATATTTAACCAACTGTGTCACCCAGGTTTTTTTATTATCAGTCAATAAATTCAGCACATCTGGATGATACGAGTCATGTTCATGGATTTTTTTTTTAAGATTTTATTTATTTATTTGACAGAGAGAGAGATCACAAGCAGGCAGAGAGGCAGGCAGAGAAAAAGAGGAAGCAGGCTCCCTGCCGAGCAGAGAGTCCAATGCAGGGATCAATCCCAGGACCTGAGATCATGACCTGAGCTGAAGGCAGAGGCCCCAACCCACTGAGCCATCCAGGTGTCCCATGTTCATGGATTATTAAGATGACTATAAATCCAACTCATCTACAGATGCAATATAATCCCTATCAAAACACAATACCACTTTTTGCAGAAATAGGAAACCCAGTACTAAATGTACTTGGAATCTTAAGGGACACAAACAGCCAAAACAATTCTAAATAAGAAAAACAAAGTTAGAGAACTCACATTTCCTTTCAAAGTTTACTACTTTATAGTAATCCAACAGTGCATTACTGGCATAAGAAGAGATATACAGAGAGCCTAGAAATAAACTCCTGAATGTATGGTCAAATGATTTTTGACAAGAATGCCTAGACTATTCAATGGAGAAAGAACACTGTTTCTGATTATTTGTGCTATGAAAACTGGATATCCACATGCAAAAGAAATTAATCTATATAAATTAAACACAAAATGGATCAAAGAACTTAACGTAAGAGGTAAAACGATAAAACTAATCTTAGACCAAAAAAAAAAAAAAAGCTTCCCAACACTGGATATGGCAATGACTTCTTGGATAGAATACTAAAGGCAAAGGCAACAAATGCAAAAACAGAAAAATTGGCGACACCTGGGTGGCTCAGTTGGTTGAGTGTCTGACTCTTGGTTTCAGCTCAGGTGGTGATCTCAGGGTCATGAGATCCACCGCTACATCAGACTATGCAGAGCCTGCTTGGGATTCTTTCCCTCTTCCTTTCCTCTCCTTCCCCTTCTGCCCACCCCCCCATATGTTCTCTCAAATAAAATCTTAAAAACACACACACACACACACACACACACACACAGAAAAATTGGACTACATCAGAATTAAATTTTCTACATCAAAAAACACCAACAGGTGAGAAGGCAGTCCACAGAATGAAAAGAAAGTATGTCCAAATTATATAGTATCTGATAAGGATTACCCAAGTATAAAGAACACCTACAACTCAACAACAATAAAAAACAATCCAATTAAATAATGAACAAAGGATATGAATAGACATTTTTCCAAAAAAGATATAGAGATGATCAATAAGCACATAAAAAGATGCTCAGTTTCACTCATCATTAGTGGAATGCAAATCAAAACCACAAAATATCACTTCACACCAATTAGGATGCCTTTTACCAAAAAAAACCCCAGAATACATGTTGGCAAGGATGTGAAGATACTGAAACACCTGTGCATTGCTGCCAGGGATGTAAAACAGTGCAGTCACTGTGAAAAACAGTTATGGAAGTTCCTCAAAAAGTTACACATAAGAATTACCATATGATCTAGCAACTCCACATCTGGGTATGTATCCAAAGGAATTGAAATCAGGGACTCAAACAGATATTTGCATACCAATGTTCACAGTGGCATTATTCACAATACCTACTAAAATAAAAGCAACCCAAGTGTCCATCAATGAATAAATGGAAACAAAATATGGTACACACATACGCTAGAATATGATTTCATGTATTTTACTACGATACCTAAAATAGTCATATTCATAGAGACAGAAAGTAGAACAATGATTACCAGGAGATTGTGGGGAAGGAGTGATGGGGAGTTATTACTACTGAGTTTTAGTCTGGGATGATAAAAAAGTTCTGGAGATGGGCAGTAGTTAACGGTTGCACAACAGTATAAATGTATTTAATGCCAATGAACTGTATATCTTACAATGGTTAAAATGATAAATTCATGTTATATATATTTTAACACAATAAAAAGTATTTTTGATTGGAAAAAAAACTATGAGGTAGGGGAGGCAGGAGAGTCAGAGTCACAGAGAGATTGGAGAATGCTACACTACTGACTTTGAAGATGGAGAAATGGGCCACAAGCCAAAAATATTGATTCTAGAATGTGGAAGAGGAAAGGCTGCCCTAAAGCCTCCAGAAGGAATACAATCCGGCTGACACTTTTTTTTTAAGATTTTATTTTATTTATTTATTTGACAGAAAGAGAGAGAGAGTGCCCAAGCAGGGGGAGCAGAAGAGAGAGAAAGAAAGAAAGAGAGAGAGAGAGAGAAGAGCCCAATTGCAGGACTCAATCCCAGCACCCTGGGATCATGACCTGAGTTGAAAGCAGATGCCTAACCAAATGACCAAGGTGCCCCCATCAATACTGCTGTCACTCTGATTTTAGTCAATGAAACCCATCCTGGATGTATGATCTACAGAGCTCTAATAAATATATGTTGTTCTAAGCAAACCCCAACCATACACAAAGTTGGAGAAGTACAATGTAGAGGGTGACAGAGGCCAAAAATACAAGTATTTCAATAAATTAAGTTAGCCAAACAGCCAAGGCTGAGACACCTAACAAATTTACACAAGCTGTAAATGATCACTGACTAGTTTTTAAATGTTGGAAATAAACATACACTGAATAAAATATTGTGTCTTTAAAATTCATGGATGAGACATACAAGTATATAATGATAGAACAGATTATTAAACATAAGAAGTAAAAATACTTTTAGGCAGTCAAGACAAAAACAACAAACAGGAAACAAGACGATTCAAATTAGGGAAATACAAGATGAGCAATACCCAGTTCTCTTCCACCAGGCCTCTAATTTAAACCAAGTATTTCTAGCCTATAGGTTCAGAGCCATAGCTTTTTTTTATTTATAATATATTTTGTGGATTATCTAATCTGAATTCCTATCTAGTACAAATTCCTATAAAAATATACACCATATCTTACTTTAGTCCACAGTTACCTACTTGGGAAAACTCAGACTAAAGTTAAAAAAAAAAAAACAAAAAAACAGAAAAATCATTAAAAAATTAGTCATAACACATTTGAAATTCTGAACTTAAATCTACTGTGTCTATCAGATTGCTAAATCAATAATTATATGAAGATATTAAAACCTGTATTATACATTTAAGAACAGTATTAAAGATCCAAATTAGTTTGCATACTTACAATGTAATATAACTTTGAGCTCAACCAGGAGTTTCTTTGACCCTCCATGACTTGTTCCTGGAAGCTTTTGCATTGCTTCCCCTTTTTTATTCAGTATTTCAATTCTTAATGCACCTATCAGTCCAAAATTTAAAATAAGAATGTCTTAGTTATACCCCCCAAAAAAGGGATGAGCCTGCTAGGTCTTAATACTGCATTTTAATTTGTCACGGTCTTTTACAAATTAAATACATAAAGCACATCAAAAGCATTTTTTCCGTATCAAGGGGGGGAAAAGAACATACCAATGGGGGTTCCAGCAGGTCTAATCTCATTTGGCAATAATTCATCTCCTTCAGGCCAAGTTACTGACAATCTATCAGGGAGCCTATTATGAAACAAGCACATTAATGTTTCATGAACTATGTTAATTATGGTCTTAATGAGATAAAGAGAAGTCACTGGAAACTTGAATATTTATTTCTGATATATTTTGAAAGGTTAAAGCTAAACTTTTACATGTTAATAATCTATAAATTTTTTCCTCCCTATTACTGTGGCTCCTGAAACAGTAATACAAAATCTCTTGGTATTAAGAGTCAGGAATTGTCAGGATTTGTCCATTTTTTGGTGGTTTTCTGCTCTTTTATAATATAAGTTACCTTTGGAAGAGAAGATGAACTTTTAAGAATAGAAGAATTATTAGTGAGATTCACTAAGAATCAAAATGACTGCATCATTAGCTATACCCGAGGTACAAACAGGGGTGCCTGAGCGAGCATATGCCTTCAGCTTGGGTCGTGATCCCGGGGTCCAGGAATTAGGCCCCGCATCAGGCTCCCTGCTCAGCGGGAAGCCTACCTCACCTTCTCCCACTTCTCCTGCTTGTGTTCCCTTTCTCACCGTGTCTCTCTCCGTCAAATAAATAAATAAAACCTCAAAAAATAAAAAAAAAGAGCTACAAAGAGTTTGTTTTTCTACTTTCCTTTACTTCTCTTATACTAATCCCCCCATCAATCTTTACCAATCTTAACCTCTCAACAGTTACTACAATTTTCTTCTAGTTGTACGTCAAACCAAGTTGTTTTCTAACATACCAGATTCATAGTGCCTCTAACAGTAACACTTTAGACATAGAAAAAGGAGGAAATTTTATACAAAACAAATATAGGAATCTGTTTCACAACTAGATCTCTCTCTTTTTTTTTTAACAGCAAGAAGTTCATCACAATATATAAATCTAAGACTACGAATGTCCTATTATGTGTCCATAACAACATATTCAAGAACAGTTAAAAGCACTACAATTCACTTTCTGGTTTCTTATTATTCTTATCCTGCATTTTGAAATGTGAATTACCTTGCCATTTCATCTTCTACATATTTTTTCACAGCTTTCTCAGCAACTGTCCTATCGAGCTTTGCAATTGGCACAGTTTTTATTTCATCATACAGTGCCTGAGGTTCCTGAAAAAAAAAATTTACATCAACATTTCAAAAAAAAAAAAAAAAGATTCAAATTTGGCTGCATAAAAACTTGTTTCTTTGGAAGAAACATATTATACCTTAATTAAGTATATATATCATAATAGCTATTGTTACATTATACCACAGAGCATATTTCTATTTTTCATGTAACCTTATGCATAATTAAAAATATCACTCAAATATTAATAAGAACATGGGAAAAGGATAAAGCCCACTTTAGTTTTGGAGTTATTCACTCCTGAGAAAGAAATCTGGCTCCAATTTTTACTCCAACGTGGATGAAATGTTTTTACAAATTTACAAATGCTTTACAAAATCATTTGGACAACTAGAAATAACATACACATGTTTGTTAAATGTTGGGCATGCGGATATTAAGCTTTATAGATTATTTAAAACACCAAATAAGAAACAAAAATTCATGCTAACAATACTTTATCCAACAGAAAAAACCAAATGCTAGCAAAATATAAACTACAGGATCTTTATTTCAGCATTAAACAAAAGTAAACAGTACCAAGAGACTTTCAATAAAAATTTTTTATTACTTGCTATCTTACCATTGCAATCTGAACCTCTCCTCCTGTGGCATATACTTCTCCATCATGATCACCATAGAGAAAAAATTTTACTATGCTTCCATAAAAGAGAGGAAGTGTCTTGATTGTCTTGACCTAGTATTTAGTTATTAGAAAAAAGGCTTTCAGTATTTACTAAAACAGACTTAATATTAATAACTATCTCATAGAACTGTTTCATCCAAGGGAAAAACTTGGTATCTATCAGAAAAATTACTGAAAAAAGCATCCTAATATTCTAATAAAGTTATATTTATTTATATTTACTTATATAAATTTTCCACTTATTCTTAACAAATCTCTGTAAAGACACAGTGGCTTCTTCATACAAAAATGTCATAGCTTTGCATGTTTTCTAAAAGGTCCATAAATCCTTCAAAGTTAATTATGAAAGCCAATATCCTTCAAACCCTTTTCCCCCATAAAATCTTGCTTCCAGACTACTGAACAGTAATTACAAACTCTGACAAATTCTTTCTTTTAAATTAAGAGGCTTAAAGCTTGCCAATGGTATTTCCTTACTTGGCTTTAAAAAATCTAAGAATAATTTTCATAGAAACTCCCGAGAAGGACTACCATAGTTCATACAAAAATCTACTTTTTCACCTCATTTCTTAACTATTTCCTTCCACATACAACAGACTGCAGGACAATCCAACTTTACTACTGGCTGTTTTGTTGCACTTAACCTGTATCATTGTCTGTGCTCAGATTATGGTCTTTGAGAAAGCACCTTACTCAACAATCACACAGAATTTGACAGAAGTGATCACTTCCTCTTCCTTGTAACTCTTCGCTTGATTTCAGGGATACCATATTCTCCTAATTTCCTTGTATCTCATCAGTTTATCCATTCTATTTTCCTTTGCTGGCTCATCCTTTTCATTCTAACCACTCCCATATATTGGAAAAACCAGGCTTCAGTTAAATACACTACCTCTCTGGTGATCACATCAAATTCCAAAGCTTTAAATATATGGATGCCCTTTGACCTTTGTAATATTTGTACAAACACCGGTCTCTACCTCTTTCAAGGTCCTTACAAATGCACTTCTTGCCCAAAGAATGATTTGCTCTTCTCCCAGGCCCATCCAAAGTCAGAAAATCCTCTCTTCTCCCACCAAACTGCCAAAGCAGTATTCATCTCTCTTTACATAGCATTTATTCCCTTCTCATTTACTATTACTTATATTTAGGTTATGTCTGATTTTAGACTATCATATCCCCAAGGATAAAAGACCTCTCCTAGATCTCTTCATTCTCCATAATACAGTCAACAAGCAGACTTACAAGTGGCACACTCAATAAAAATTTAGTAAAAAAATTCATTACTTCATATCACATAAAAAAATTAAGACTTGGAAACAACCTGAGGGTTTTGAAGGGGCGGGGGTGGGAGGTTGGGGGAACCAGGTGGTGGGTATTATGGAGGGCACGTATTACATGGAGCACTGGGTGTTGTGCAAAAACAATGAATACTGTTACGCTGAAAAAATAAATAAAAAGGAAAAAAAATATAAAAAATTTTATAAAAATAAAAAATATTTAAAAAATTAAAAAAAAAATTAAGACTTGGCATTTGAGTAGTTTAGTGCAAGAAAAAAATAAAAACCTTGCTAATTGAGACTTTGGGGGAACAAACAGTTTTCTAAAAACTGCCATGCTAAATTATATAATTAAAATCAGTTTGACCTTTTCATTCTTTCCTGGCTCCTGAGGAACCAAATACATGCATTATTTTGTTGTTAAATTCTAATACTAAATAATAATTTAGTTTTAAATTCTATTAAAAATTGAATCTAGAAATAAGTTAAACCTACCAGCTGTCCTGCTTTGTATATTTTTCCATCCCATTCTATGGCTGAGTATGTCGCCCAGGGGCCCTGCTTTTTAGAAGGAAGATCAGGACGTGTAATTACTCCTTTAAAAGATGTAAATTTTATTTGTTTGTCATACTTTTCATGACAGTCCTTCAGCCATAAAGCAAATTCTCTGTCAATTTTCATTCGCTGCTCCTGTAAAAAATTTAGTTAATGTTCTATGAAATATAGCTACTAGTAAACAAATATAACCGCAAACATTGTCATTCATTCTTTTTTTCCTCCCACATACCCCACCCTCAGAAAACCTAAAAAAAATTAAAACATGTTCCTGGAGCTTTTTCCCATATAATTTTAGATTTCTAACAGAAGCATTGCTAAGAAAGAATATTTTTGCTATCATCTTTGGAACCAAGGTCTCAATGGTTACTACCAATAACAAAGATTTCCTTCCCTTGTATAAATGCTAGAATAAACCAAAAATGATGAACACTGGCTGCTTAGGAGTAAGAGAACTAGCTGGCTGGCCATGGGAAAGGGATAAGCGGAAGGCTACTTGCTGTGAACCATACACATTCTCAACAAAGTGATAAAAATCTCTTTCCATTTATCAAGCACAAATATACATACATATAGTAAACATATACAGTATATCTATAGTATGAAAATATCATTGGGGGAATGACTAGGGAGAAAAAAGCCTAAAAAGCTCCTTATGAGGATGATAATGAAAAGAAAGTTGAGAAACACTACTATACAAAACATATTTTTCCTTTTAGTTACATATTATATATACATATTGCCTACTCAAAAAAGTTAAAACATGAAATGAAAATGAAGTGTTTTTTTTTTTTAATAATAATACATAAGAAAATGTGTTATTTCTTACTGTTCTTTGCCCTGTTGGAAGATAAGAGAATTATACTTAAGCATTAGTTGTTTAATGCCTGTCTTTCAAAGAATTAGTAAGGAAGAAAATCTTCACCCTACATGCTTTCATGGAAGATAATACATAAAGTTAAATTTATTTCTTCTTTTATACCTTACTCTATTATACCATTTCCAAATAAAAATGGGACAAAATTAAAAATGATTTCACCTGAAATTTTTGTGACTTACAGTTGGAAAACCAGTATCTTAATCATTAAAAAAATTAAGCCTACCAAATTTTTACACTGCACTTCAATATATAGCTCTTGTAGTATATAATATTGCTCTCATACGCTCTCATCAAATTGACATGCTTCTGTAGCTTCTACTCACTGTCGAGGTCTTGATTGGGAGGTGGGATTGGGGGAGGGGGAGCGGGCTATGGACATTGGGGAGGGGAGGTGAACCATAAGAGACTATGGACTCTGAAAAACAACCTGAGGGTTTTGAAGGGTCAGGGGTGGGAGGTTGGGGCAACCTGAGGGTTTTGAAGGGTCAGGGGTGGGAGGTTGGGGGAACAGGTGGTGGGTAATGGGGAGGGCACGTTTTGCATGGAGCACTGGGTGTTGTGCAAAAAGAATGAATACTGTTACGCTGAAAAAATAAATAAAATGAGAAAAAAAAAAAAAAAAAAAAAAAAAAAAAAAAAAAAAAAAAAGATCTAAATAAAGATCTATACATTTTATCCAAACACAGTCTAATCAGTTTGAAATTTTTGAGTAATGTCAACACATAAATGCTCATGAAAAAAATTTATATATCTTTCGATTTAATAAAAAGCATGTAAATTATCAGTACAAATCTATTACTTGTGACTTTCATTGTACCTAAAATAGAACATACGCAAATATTTAAGATTGATATTTAAAATCATACCTGTCCATTTAAAATCCTTGTAAAAAGGGTGTTCTTATCTTTCAATTTTAGCTCAAGATCCATAAAAGTCAGTTTATTTGTGCTGACCTGGAATTTGTCATTAGTGAATAATGCACCAGATATTCTATTATAACATTCAATTGGTGAAAGCCCTCTCTTCTTTGGAGGAGTACACCAGTCAAAGCTTGAACAGAACAAAATATTAATATTATAGTTGGTAAAAATTAGATTTATAAAACAATGTAATTTCAGCAAAAATCAAAACTTACTCTTCAACAGATGTATATGGTATTAGCCGTCCATTCCAAAAACATTCAAAAATAGGCCTTTTCCCTCTTGCTGCTTTCTCAAGTATGAAACAATCATCATCATCATCTTCATCTTTTAGTTCTAAAGCAAAGGCATGAATGGAGCAAACTGTTTATTGCTATAAAATTTATGCAATTTTTTACCACTGAGTAACTAACTTCTTTAAGTGAAATATTAAAGTTGCCTCAGAGAAACTGTATCGAAAGCCCGTAAGATCTCTCACATTGCTTGCTGTCTATAAAACTTAATGACAGCTTTACTTAGTTTGCCCTCAGACAGGCAGATTTCCAAAGTGGTTCCACATTACCAGTGGGTGTCTCTGATTTACGTCAATATATAGTTACTTATATACTTATCAATCTGTGTTAGGGATACTGCACTAGCTGCTGAGCCTGCAAGCTTTAAAATCTATTTATAGAGTAAAAGGATCACACATGCAGAGATTATACCTTATAGCAGAAGCCCTCTTCCCTACAAATACAGAAGCTTGAATCCTGTACTTCAAATAACAAGTTTCATAATTCTGTCAGAACTAGTATGTTCACATAACAATCACTGGGAAATCTACAGTGTCTAGTAACAACAACTTTGCCTAGTATGAACAAATCAATCAATACTAAATTTAATTTTATTTTAAATACTAATTTCTCAAAGATCAGATTCAGGTGATACACAGCTAGAATTATTATGTTACAAAGCATCGAACACATAATTAGCACAACTGCCTATAACATTTTTATGTTTCATACCAAAACATTTTCATATACTCAAATAAGGATCAAACACTATGATCCTGAAACAGTAACACCTTAGCTATTTTGGCATTAAGGCACCCACCCAAAATAAACCCTTCTTCCCCCCTAAAAACACAAAGAAGTTCCTTTCTATCAAACCAAATCACTTTGCTTTTAGAGAACCCCTCTGGATCAATCAACCTATTGGTTCTTATTTTAAGATCTCATGTGAAGAACTTTATCTTTTTTTTCTACAGCATACAAAAATTACAAATGTCAAATTAAAAAGGGCTCAGCAAAATCATGGGAGGTAGAGCCACTGAGTAATAACTTACTCAATAATGCTGGGCACTATTCTAAGGATTTGCATTGGTGGTTTCTTACCTAACATTCACAACACCTCAACAAGGAAATAAACTACCTCCCATTTCACAGATCGAGATATGGTGATAAGGAGTAGTCTGTCAAAGTTTACACAACAGAAAGTGGCAAAGATGGGACTCAACTTAGGAAATCTGGTTTCAAAACACGCAAGTCTAAAAATATACTAAGCAAGTATTCTGAATGAGAAAGTTTTATATTATTAATCTATGAATTCAATGCAATTTCAGTAACTCCACTAGGATTTTTCAAAGGGAATATAATTAGTAATTCCAAAATTTATCCAGAAGAGCAAAAGATTAAGAGTTTTTTCAAAAAAGAATAGTGAGTTTCCTACCCTACAGCTATCAATACATGGTATAAAACTACAAGAGTATCATTACTCATGTTATATAAACATAAAATACATTAATACCTTAAAGAATCCAGATCTATGTACTTACAGGAACTTATTATGAAAATAATATTTCAAACTATTTAAGAAACAGTAACATTCAGTAACTGGTGCTAGGAAACCAAGTACTCACATGTAAAATATTAAGTCAAAGCCCTACCTCTTCCTATATGCAAAAAAGGAGATTATAAATGCATTATAACCATCAATAACCATAAAATCAATAACCATAAAGTGGTTAAAAAATAAAACTACAGGATCGTTTTATAACCTGAAGTGTAAGAAGGCTTTCCACAGCAAGACAAAATTGGAAAGCATAAAGAAAAAACTGGCATGATTATATAAAGTTCAAGGCTTCTTTATAAGTATCTACAAAGATAATGGGAAGACAATGTGGGGAACATTTAAGGATTAATGTGCAGTACATAGCTAAAGGCTCATTAAGAAATCCATGAGAAAAGAACATATGTTCTTTAAAGCCAAAGCTTTTTTTTATTCATCTGGAAGTGAATACACACAAAAATCAAGAATCATAAAAATTATAAACACCTAAGATACACATAAGGAACAAAGTTTTATTTTATCTAGCCTTAACAGCCCAACTAATAATTGTTAAAAAATCCTAAATCAGAACTTCACATTTTGTAACTAAGATAACAAATTAACATACTTGATGGAAAGCATGGATCATCGGGGTAAGTTTCTCTATCATATAAGAAAGGGTGATACCGAATAATCCCTTCCACTACACCATCTCCTTCAACATGAGCCTTGAACTCAAAACTATCAGATGCTGTGTTTATATACAACGTCTGCATGTCATCTTCTATTTCCCTTAGGTTGACAATCTTAGGTGCCTTCCCCTTTTCAAACATAGAAATCTAAAATAAAAATAAAACAAAAATAATTAAATTCTATGGTGAATTGACTTTTGTTCTCAAATGATCCAACAACAGAATAGGCAAAAACTTGTATTTATGCAAGTAATCATATAGCTTAATTATATATATATATTTATATATGAGTTAAATAACCAGTAAGTAGCATCTCAATAAGGAATATAATATATTACTAAAAAAACAGAATGTAAGCAAAGAAAGAGCAAAGCAGAGCTGATGAACAGATACTCAAGAGTACATTTTAAGTTTCGTGCTTAGAGGTAAGAAGTGGGACAAGGATAATGTGAAATTCTTTCCAGTGTTGGGAAAGGATATTAAGAACCCAATATTCAAATGTTCTGTGCTTCTAAATCTTACTTCATTGTCATAAGACTTCTATGAACAAAGAGAAACATTTATACCCTTTTTTCTCCCTGCTTTGAGACATGCTGTTCAGCAACTACTCATATCTCTACAGAAGACAGAGGAAAAAGAGAAATCAAACACTATAGTAAATAAAGGTTCAAAACCCAAATACATCTAGCAATGATCTCTTTACTTAAATATCAAATTGCCAAAGTACTTCCTAGAAACACAGGGAGAGAGAGGTGGTCTAATTGATTTTCCTTATCCAGAGTCACTTGGAACTGGAACAGATACTCATAATCTGTAATATTCTAAGAAAGATTTTTATCTTACTTCAATATCAATGTTGTTGAAAGGTCCAACTTCTTTTGATGTACGTTTTTCATTTCCTTTTGGGCCATGAATATAGTAATGATAAATATGCCTAAAATATAGAAAAATAACTTTATACTTTTAATTCAATTTAATTCACAAAATTAGTTCTTATAATAATCCACAAAAAATATTTTATAACTACTATTTGTAGGTGCTAAGCACTATACTAAGCATTTATTTTTAGGGTGGGGCATGCAGGGGGAAAAGGGGAGAAGGAGAGAGAATATTTCAAACAGACGGGGAGCCTGACACGGGGCCTGATCTCATAACCCTGTGATCATGACCTGAGTGGAAATCAAGAGATAGATCCTTAACTGACTGAGCCATCGAGGCGCCCCTATACTAAGCGTTTTTTTTTTTTTTTTTTTATATACTAAGCATTCTTAAATACAGTATCCTATTTAATGGTAAAAACAATCCTAAGATAGGGGTATTATTACACCTCATTTTATGGATACAGAAATTGGGATGCAAGGGGCTTATATACTTTACCTAAGGTTACAGAACTAGAATTTAAAAGATGGACTACAATCCAGGCCTTTCCAACATAAAAAGCCCACAAAGTTTATACCTTCCAAAAGTATAGTTTACCAAAAAAATGAAAACCAGAAGGCAAGAGACTTTAATATAATTTACTTATCAGGAATTCTAGAAAGGATTTAAATATCAGGGAGTACGCAGGATTAGGTATCTTTAAATTATCTTCTCAATATGAGTATCATTCTGTAACACTCATCCCTCCTTTTCTATAGCATCAAGACAATCTCACTCCAACATTCCCCCCAAAATTGGTGATTTTTGAAGGGATAATGTTGAGTTTATTAAAGTTAATAAACTCAACATTATCCCTTCAAAAATCTTCAAGACAATCTCACTCCAACATTCCCCCCAAAAGTGGTGATTTTTGAAGGGATAATGTTGAGTTTATTAAAGCTAATAAACTCAACATTATCCCTTCAAAAATCTTCAAGACAATCTCACTCCAACATTTCCCCCAAAATTGGTGATTTTTGAAGGGATAGTGTTGAGTTTACTAAAGCTAATAAACTCAACATTATCCCTTCAAAAATCACTAATTCAGAATGTTTTAAAAGATATTTTGGTGAGATTATTCATGGCTAAACCACATCACGTCTATCATTACTCTTCAAACAGGAATTTGCAATATTCCTTTGTATGAATTTTAATTTTAAAAAATTATCCTAGCTACTCTTTTAAACACTGAGATAAAAGGAAATCAGTGGAAACCTTCAGGTCTTTCTTCATGCGCCTCAAAAGTGTTAACATCATTATCAACAGGTTAAAATAACACATTCAGAAAGAGTGTTGTAATTAGCTTAACAGATAGGTTTCAAAGAATGGTTAAAATAATAGGTTATTATTTGTTGAGCAAGATTATATTCTAATTATGTGTTATGTACACTGAGTTCCTTTAGTTAAAAGAAATAATTACAAAATAGCTAATGAAATATGGACTTAGAGAATAAAAATTCCCAAGTCCTATTTAAAATTCTTGGGTTACAGTCAATAAACAACAATATTCCACAAGAGAAAAGGTACTTCTAAAATAAAATTATTTTCCAGATGCCTGGGTGGTTCAGTTAGTTAAATGTCTGCCTTCAGCTCAGGTCATGTTTCTAGTGTCCTGAGATCAACTCTCACACCGGGCTTCCTGCTCAGTGGGGAGTCTGCTTCTCCCTATACCCTTCCCTTGTTTGTGCTCTCTCTCTCACACTCTCTCTCAAATAAGTAAATAAAATCTTAAAAATAAAAAAATAAAAATAATTTTCCCATTAAAGAAAAAATTTAAACTATTAGTATGCATTTATGTATAAAATAATCTTAAAAGATAAAATAAAATAATCTTAAGTGTAATAGCCTTTTCAGTAAATGTGAAAAAACACTTTTGAAAAATGGGGTGGGGGCACCTGGCTGGCTCAGTTGGTGGAGCATGCAACTCCCGATCCCAGGGTTTTGAGTTGGAGCCTAATGTTGGGTGTAGAGAGTACTTAAAAATAAAATCTTTAAAAAAATTAAAAAAAAAAAAGTGAATTTTGTGCAAATCTACCCATTTCTGCAAGACTCAATAATGTGGACTAATGCAAATTACTAAAGCAATCCACTAATTGATACTTACTATATAACTACGGAAAAAAACTAAGAACCATTAAATATTCTGATGATTTGTTCTAATGGAATATGTTATACTCTCTAAAAGTTTTTCTGGAATAGATATCCAAAGACTTATTTTCAGTACTATTAATACACTTGTATACATTATTTTAATAGACTTCACACATTCATTTGATTAACATTTACTGAGCAAATACTATTTAACAGGAAACACTAGGGATATAGCAGTGCATTAAAAAAAGGACATTCCAATGGGGGAAGGCAGAAAAAAAATAAAAATACATGGCATGGAAGATTATGATAGGTGCTATAAAGACTACACACAAAAGGGGAATATGAACATGATGGTGCTGAATTTGATACATTCTGAAGTTTATTTTTTAAAAGATTTTATTATTTGACACAGAGAGAGAGAGAGAGATCACTGAAGTTTATTTTAAATTTTACCATAGGTCTTATAAGCCTGCCCCTCAAATGATTATCAATACATTACAGGTAATCAATAAATACTTACAGAACAGAGAACTGTTTAAAAAAATTTTTTTTTAATTTTACTTATTTGACAGAGAGAGATAGATCACAGGTAGGCAGAAGCAGGCAGAGAGAGAGGAGGAAGCACGCTCCCCGCTGAGCAGAGAGCCCAATGTGGGCCTCGATCCCAGGACCGTGAGACCATGACCTGAGCTGAAAGCGGAGGCCTAACCCACTGAGCCATGCAGGCACCATGACCTGAGCTGAAGGCAGAGGCCTAACCCACTGAGCCACGCAGGCACCATGACCTGAGCTGAAGGCAGAGGCCTAACCCACTGAGCCACGCAGGCACCCCAGAGAACTCTTTTAATGCCATCATTAGAGTACTGGTTAGTGCACGAAAGGGAAGGAAATGAGACAGAAGCAGAGCCCACAGCCAAGAAGTTTCAATGTATCTCTAATATTTTCTGTCTTAAAAAGAAAACATAGCAACATGTCCTGAATCAAGTACTTACGCTAACTGTCTTGTCCAAAGGAGGAAATAATTTTTCAAGTACTGTATGTGTTCTGGTTGTACTCCTGTGATAACCACAGCAGTAAAGCTATCTTTTTCCTTCTCCTCTAAGATAAGATGATGTAGAAATCTTTCATCATCATTTGTAATGTGAACAGAATCAGATGGCTAGGAGAGTGAATATAAATACAACAGATTAAATACACTTAATGTAATATGCAAATAACATTTACATTAATTTTTAATATGATTCACTTAGTTTCATAAATGGGCTTCAAAAAACTTTTGAAGGAAAATAGCCCAAGACAAATCAGCTGAGTATGTAACAATAGTGTGAGAACAGGATATTTTAACACAGACTGCTAAACTGGCATATATACAGGAGCACCCTATACAACAATGCTGATTAAATCAATTTTAGAATCATAAAAGGTAAAAATGTATTTGTGTGTGTGTGTATACTGAGTTTAAAAATGCTGAAAAAAAGGAAGATACTTACTTACCCTAGGATGGAATGAGTCCTTACTTGGGATACCTAACACTTAACGTGGTGGGGACAAATAAATGCCCAGCCCTCCATGCTCAAGAAAACTGGGATGTAGGCTGAAACCAGTTGGCTTAGCCCAAAGGCACTGTGTTTAAAAGGGAATAAAATAATCCTGTACCCTAGTCCACTTTCAGAGATTATAGCTTGCTTAGAAGGGAAGTGGGGAGGGGAAAGAGTAAGGAGTGTTTGTGGATAAGAATTATCAATGTCTTGATTGTTACTCTAAGACTTTATGTGTTAAAATTACATGCATATATACATACTATGTATGTTGCTATATACATAAAGCTTTTAAGGATACACACTGAACTATTATATCTAGGAAGCTGGCTGATTTTTTTAAAATAAGCATATATTACCACTTCCTAAAAATAAAAACAAACCCTCCAAAACCATTCCAATGCATCCCTATACACTAATATTACAGCTACAACATATAGTATACAAGTGATATTTTATACACTTTAAGAGCTAGTGGATTAGTTTGAGTTTACTAGTGATGCAGGTTCATTACCAAATATTTATTGAACACTTCCAAGTTCTATGACTCAACATGGACACAAGGAAGATAAGAATTAATAAGACTAGTGCCCTCCCTCCCTATAAATTCTGATAAGATGAAAAACAAATGATTACAAAACAATGTGCCATTATAAAGATATGAACCAAGAGCTACAGAGTTAAAAAGAGGGTAATGTTTACCCAGAACATGAAAAGAACATTCTAGCCCAATGAGAACATGAAGGATTTGAGAGTATAAGGCAAACAAGGTAGTTTAAAGTATATGATAAATACATGATGAAAGAGGAGACTGGAAAGGCTGAATCAAGCAGTGAAAATGGACAGAAGAGAGGGCAGATGAAAAACTATGTTAAAAGATAGAACTGAATGGTGAATGATTAACAGGATTATAATTACTATTTGGCCAGGGGATGCTATTAATTGCAAAGAGTAGTTGGGGGAAAATCGAGGAAGAAGGAGGAAGAGAAAAGGTTGGTAGATAATATTTTATTTCAGATGTACCAAAAGTGAGAGATATTCATGGAACATCTAGAGAAAGGCATCTAACTGAAATGGGAAATGAGTACCCCAGACATGATCAGTTGGTATTAAGCACCCATTCATCCCACCTTTTATAGTCCCTTCCTGGACTACAGAGACTGGAAAGCCAAAGTCTACTTTTCAGACTCCCTTACATTTTAAGTTGTGGATGTACATTAGGTTTCACCAATTAGATGTAGCAGCCAAAAATTTAGAAGAGGAAAATGAGACAAAGGCCATTTCCTGATATTTCTTTAATGTTTTCTGTTATCACACAAGGTACTGAACAACTGATATTCAGGTTCCAGCTTCAAGTGTTAGCACTGATAAAGCACCGATTATAGCCAAAAGGTCTGTGTTTTGGTGTTAGAAAAACTGCACCAGCAAGACCTTTCCAACTCCTGGACCACTCACTGATAAGGCAAGATGTTTCTAAATTCCTGATCCAGTGGTGGTCTTCCAGCTACATGACTGTAGCAGATGTTGCAGCATCCCTTGAAGGTCAATTCAGAGTGTCCCAGTATCCTTCTATGAGGCTGAGCGTTCCTAGCCCTTCAAATAATTATGCAAGCATCAAATTCCCTTTATTAAATCCTTTTCTGTTTGAAGTGTCTAGAATGATTTTTTCCTCGATGGAGTCCAGCCTGATTCAGTGACTCAATCTTAAAAGCCTTGACAAGACATATAGATCAGAAAACTGCTGGCATTAAGTAGCATGTATATTGCCCCTAGAAAAAGCAAGACTCCTGGTTGTAAATCAAGAGCCACCAACTCTATACACAAGACTGTTTATGAGAGCTGGAGAAGCCAAAAAGTAGGCTGGGAAAGACTGGTCAGGGAAAAAAAAAAAGAAAAAAAAAAAGGACCAGGGGCTTATTAGTACCCATGAGATGTTTGTTGGCACAAATTAAGCACAAATTACAGGAAAAAATGGCAGAAATGATGACCCAAGAGATATTAGTTCTACCCAAGGTGTATCATACCTGTAGAGTTTTGAAAATCACTTAAATTATTTCCTATTTTTCAGCTGTTTTGACATGGCAAATATTTCCACAAATATACCTTACAGGTCTTCGTGGCGGTAACATAAGATGACAAAGATGGAATACTATTATGTAAATATAGTAAGATGTGTAAATTGTAATAAATGCAACAAATTTAAAAAGGAAAAAAGTGGGATGGGCAAAATGAAGAACTTTCCTGGACAGAGGAGAATGTTAAGTTATATAGGAAAAAGTGGCTTACAAATATAAGAAAAGAATTCAGTCCATTTAATAAAGAAAAAGTATTATTTTCACCTGTCAAATTGCCAGCATTTTGCTACTCCCCTCCACTCCTTTTTTAAAAACAAGGAAATTATCAGATAGGCACTTCCACATATTATTTTGAGGAGTGTATTTGATTTGGGTTTAACCTTTTAGAAAAGCAATTCGTAATCTACACCATGAACATTTAAGAAGCTCAAATTCATTGTCACACTATTAAGATTATAATCTGTATGAAGAAAAAACTTATTTGGACAAAATGTTATGCAAAGACAATCATGGCAGTGTCCTTATTTATAATTATAATAGAATCCTTTAAGTTAAATGCTTAACAGAATAAATTACAATACAGACAAAATACTATGAACCTAGGAAAAGTGTGTGTGTACAAAAATATTTCATAAAATGGAGAAGTACCCAAAATGTTAAAGAAATGTGGACTCAAAAATGTAAATATATTTTTAAAAGTAAGTATATGAAAGAGATTAAGAGTATACTTTTCTCCCCACCCCCAACTCAAGATGCCAATAAAGAGGTTTTATTTTAATTTCAGTGTTACAGTGTTACAGTAGTTTCAGGTAAGTATGCTTATCTCGATGAGCACTCAGTAATATTATAATATATATATATGGAATTGTTTAGTCACTATATTGTACACCTGAAACTAATATATAACATTGTATGTTAACAACACTGGAACTAAAATTAAAAAAAAAAATAAAAAAAAAAAAAAACCCTGTGAGCATATAAGTTAGACTAGA
Source organism: Meles meles (assembly GCF_922984935.1). Classification (NCBI taxonomy): domain Eukaryota; kingdom Metazoa; phylum Chordata; class Mammalia; order Carnivora; family Mustelidae; genus Meles; species Meles meles. Next base: position 43,269,864 of record NC_060077.1, read on the forward strand.
AATTCAACTAGAAATTTCTTCCCAGAATTTGAGACAATTTTTAAGTTTCCTATACATTTTTAACAACTTGTTTTACAATCAGAAAAGAATTTAAGAAGCTCAAAATTACTTTAAAATAAAGATTTTAAAGGCACCTAGCTGGATCAGTGGGCACAGCACATGACTTTTAGTCTCCATGTCATGAGTTCAAGCCCCAGTTGGGCATGAAGCCTACTTAAGAATAATAATTAAAAAATAATAATAATTTTTAAAAAACATTAAAAAAAATTCTAAACTGTTTCAAGTGGAGAAAAGTTGAATCATACAATAAATACTATATAATCACCACCATGATACAAATTTGTTAACATTATGCTCACTAAAATTGGAATCTAAGTACAAATATCTAACAGAAATAAATAACTCATTTATTTCTTTGGAGCTCTGATTTCCTAAAAGGCTATCATCCTGTAACTGTTTTCTACTCTAACTTGAAACTGTTAGACCAAAAAAGATTTAAAAATTCAATCTCAGTATAAGGAAAAAAGTTTACAATCTTATGAGCAATTTCTGGGAACCTAGCTTTACGAGACAAGTTGTTGCCTGAAGATTTCCAGCCTGAAAAAGCATGTAAATAGTCACTTTTTGCTATTCACATTAAAGGAAAAAAATGAAAAATAACACAATTTGAAAATGTCATACCTTTAAGTTTTTAAAGCAAGAGTTTAAGTATCTTGGATAGAAATTGAAAGAAAAATTGTCTCTATCATCTGTCCATCAGTAACAACTTTATAATGAGTTACAATGTATCATACCTTTCTGTTTCTAATATATCCACTATATATTGCCTCTTTATTTTTCTCCTTCTTCTCAAAATCTTCTTTAGAAAGCACAAGTTCATGAACATCTTGGGAATCTGCAGGTTTGCTTATCATCTGTTAAATATTAACAAGAGTACTTTAAAAATTCCTAAAAGTTAAACTGGTTAACACACTTAGAATCAAATATTTTTAATCAAAATATTTTTAATCAACTTTCATTTATAAGAAACCTTTTTACTTACTCTGGCTGATTGTCCAACAAAGAAAACAGCCTGCTTGCCCCCAACACCAAAATAGGAAATATCACTATTTAAACTGCGTGGCACTGGTACTGGACGAACATATCCTGAATGATCACTAAAAATAAAACATTAATGCAGTGATTTTAAACAGGCTACTTAGGTACCAAAGGAAATTGTTATAGAACTTTTATTAAGTGTTAATAAAATTAACCCCAAGCTAGATAATACCCTTATTCAAGGTAAAGGAATCAGAACCCAAAGTCAAGATACCACCTAATCCAGCAGTTCTCAAAATATATTCCCCAGACCACCTGTTATCAGCATCACAAAAAACTCAAAAAATGTACATTCTTAGGCCCACCCAACTAAATCATAAACTTTCTCAGCAAACAAGACTAAATAAATGTCTATATCCTTATCTATCCTACTGCCCCTATAACTGTCCCTTCAAAATTGTTTACTGCTTCAAAACTTATAAAAATATTCTCTGAAGAATATAGGAATTATAGCAAAGACATTCTTACTTCTATGTATCATGACAAAAGAACCTCTTATAGAACCATTAACACCACTCTGGAGAGTAGGTATCCGTGGGCTCTCAAAATACAGGCTTGGTGTCCATTCCCAATATCAGATATAAACAGAATTGGGGATGAGGTCAGAACCCCTATTACACTCAATGGAAAAGCTAAACACTACATGTGGCATAGCTGGAAGAATTAGAAAACACAAAGATACACTGAAAGCATGTTCCCATAAGAAATTTAAAAAGAAAAGGAACAGAAAATGTCAAAGTAGGTATAAGACATGAAGGACTAAAGGAAAATATCTCACACAAGTGTAGTACTGGAAAGAAGAGAAAATGGAAAAAACTACAAATATTGGTTGACAGAGCTGGGGAATGCAGGAAATAGGGAGAGGTTGTAAAAGAATGCAAACTTTCAGTCATAAGTAAGGTCTGAAGATCTAGTCACTAACATTCTATTGTATAACTGAAATCTGCTAAGAGAATAAAACTTAAAAATGCTCTCACCAAAAAAAAAAAAAAAAAAAAAAAAAAGTAAATATGTGAGGTAATGAATGTGTAAATTAACTAGAGGGAGGAATCCTGTTTAAAAGAAAACCAGCAGCGCCTGGGTAGCTCAGTGGGTTAAGCCTCTGCCTTCGGCTCAGGTCATGATCTCAGGGTCCTGGGATCTAGCCCTGCATTGGGCTCTCTGCTCAGCGGGGAACCTGCTTCCCACCCCTCCCCGCCTGCCTCTCTGCCTGCTTGTGATTTCTGTCAAATAAATAAAATCTTAAAAAACAAACAACAAAGAAAAACAGAACAGAGCTCAATATTTAATATATATCAATGTAAAATGTGTAAGAACAAAAGATCAAGACAGTAAATGTCATAGATATTACTGCTGTGATGTACTAATACTGTATGTGAAATGGCATGTTACTTGAGATAGGCTATGACAAATTAAAGATATATATTATTAATCCTAAAATTATCAGTAAAACAAGAGTAACAACCAGTAATCCAACAAAGGAAAGAAATAAAATAGAATTACATGCACATGAAACACTCAATTTTAAATAAGTCAGAAAACAAAAACAGGAATATAACAATAATTGCAGCGAATGTAATTGGTCTAAATCTCCAACTAAGCAGACATTCTGAAACTTTACGACACAATTATATGTTGCCTACTATAAAGTGACAACGGGTTTAAAAAGTTGGAAAAAGCCTTAGCATCTTAACACTAATGTAAAGAAAACTGGAGTTGCTATATTAACATCAAACAAAGTAGATAAAAGATTATCACCAGTATATGAAGAACATGAAAACAAATACACAGGTAAATTAAATAGATCACCCTTCTCCTCTTGAGTTTTTAAAATTATAGTAGATTAAAAAAAATAAATTAAAAAAATAAAATTATAGTAGATTGCTGAAATCAAAATAACACTATTTGATACGGTTCTCAATGTACATAGAGATAATACTTAAGAAAACTAAATTACAGGGCACCTACCTAGGTGGCTTAGCTGGTTAAGCATCTGCCTTTGGCTCAGGTCATGATCCCAGTGCCCTGGGATCAAGCCCCACATCAGGCTTCTTGCTCAGCCAGGAGTCTGCTTCTCCCTCTCCCTCTGCCCTATCCGTCAACACCCACCACCAAGCCCCCGCTCATTCTCTCTAATAAATGAATAAAATCTTGGGAAAAAAAAAAGGAAAGAAAACTAAATTATAAATGGGAGAGAGTTAAGGAACCTAAATAATTTGGGAATATTTCACTTTCAAGTCACCTTAGGTGGTAAAATACCTTACTAGTACAATGTAATGCTTTGTATATATACAGTATTACCTACAGTGATTGCTAAAAAACAAAAACAAAAACAACAAATACTCAAAATCACTTTATAAAGAAAATAGTAAAATATTCAATAGTAAAATATGTTCAAGTAATCCATAAAAAGGTCAGAAAAGAAAAATAAAAAATAAAGAAAATAGAAGTTATATCATTACACACTTAAGTCCTAATACATATACCAGTAGTTAAGTAAATGTAATGATGCAAATACACCAAATAAAATTGGCAGAGTGACCCATTAAAAAAAGTTACAAGAAACTCATTTCAAATATAATGATATAAGTAGGTTTAAAGAAAATGGATGAGAAAAGACATACCAGGTAAACATGAATGAAAAGAATAGCTGACGAACAGTACATAAAATACTCTTCAGAGCAAGAAAATTACCAGGGAGAGAAGAATATTACATAATGATAAAAGGATGCACTTACCAAGAATGCATAACAATTCTGTGTATACACAAAATAACACAAGTTCAAAATATACACAAAGCAAAAATTCAGAGAACTGAAAAAAGAAATAAATACACTTGCAAAGAAGGGGCAGGGGGGACTTCAATAAACCTATTAGTCATGACCACACAGAAAACCAACAAGGACATAAAAGAACTAAATAATATCATCAACCAACGGGATCAAACTGACATTTACAGAACACTCCTCCCAACAACAGCAGAATACATATTCTTTTCAAGAACACACAGAAAATTCCCCAAAACAGATTGTATCCTAGAGCACAAATCAAATCTTGACAAATGTAAAAGAGTATATATAGAGTATGTTCTCTGATCGTAATAAAAATCAAACTAGACATCAACATAAAGACAAGAGGAAATATGTTAAGAACACTTAGAAATTGAATAACAAAAAAATAAAAAATAAAAAATAAAAAAAAAAGAAATTGAATAACACTTTCCTAAAACAATCTATGGATCAAAGAACAAGTTGCAAAGGAAATAAAAAATACACCAAACTGGGGCGCCTGGGTGGCTCAGTGGGTTAAAGCCTCTGCCTTCAGCTCAGGTCATGATCTCAGGGTCCTGGGATCTAGCCCCGCATCGGGCTCTCTGCTCTGCGGGGAGCCTGCTTCCTCCTCTCTCTCTCTGCCTACTTGTGATCTCTCTGTGTCAAATAAATAAATAAAATCTTAAAAAAAAAAAATACACCAAACTGTAGGCATATGAATATATAGCATTATCAAAACTTGGGCTATCGTGGAAGTAGTTCTTAAAAGAAAATTTATAGGGATGCCTGGGTGGCTCAGTGGGTTAAGTGTCTGACTCTTGATTTGGGCTCCAGTCATATCTCAGGGTTGTGAGATCAAGCCCTGTGCCAGGTTCCACAAGTCGTCATGGAGCTTGCTTAAAAGTCAGTCTCTCCCTCTCTCACTCTCTCTCTCCCTCTGCCTCTCCCCTACCTCCCTCTCTAAAAAAATAAGAAAAAGAAAAGGAAAAAGAAAAAGAAAATTTATAGCACAAAATATTCATCTTAAATTATTGATTTGAGACTTGTGTAAGATTCCACAAGAATCTTGGGGCACCTGGGTGGCTCAGTGGGTTAAAGCCTCTGCCTTCCACTCAGGTCACAATCCCAGGGTTCTGGGATCGAGCTCCGCATCAAGTTCTCTGCTTTGCGGGGAGCCTGCTTCCCCCTCTCTCTCTGCCTGCCTCTCTGCATACTTGTGATCTCTGTCAAATAAATAAAAATCTTTAAAAAAAAAAAAAAAAAAAGATTCCACAAGAATCTTTTCTACAAAAAAATCAAAATAAAACTAAAGCAAGGACGTAAATACATCACAGAAATCAAAGAATTTGAAAAGAAAAAAAGAATTTGCAATCAGAAAAAAAAATTTATCATTGTTTCTTTGAAATGTTACCAATAACTATAAACTAATAAACTTGAAAATCTAATGAAATGGACTAACTCCAAGTAAAATGTAACTTACAAAACTAAGTCAATAAGTAATAGCCTATTCTTATAACTCTACTAACAAAATCAAAGTAATAGTTAAAAAGTGCTTCTGCAAGAAGCTTAACATACCCAAATGGCTTCCAAAGTGAGTTTTAAAACTCAAACTTAAAATAAAACAAAAACAAAAACAAAACAAAACTCAAACTTTCATAAGTGAAGTATGAATAAATAAATACAATCTCTCTAGAAAACAATTTGTTGGGGCACCTGGGTTGCTCAGTCAGTAAAGCATCTGACTTAGGCTCAGGTCATAATCATACAGTCCCACATTGGGCTCCCTGCTCAGTGAGGAGTTTGCTTCTCCCTCTCCCTCTGTTCCTCCCCTACCCCAGCTTGTGCATGCTCTCGCTTGCTCACTCTCTCTCTCTCTCAAATAAATGAATACTATCTTTAAAAACAACAACAACAATTTGCCATCACCTTGTATACTGGAACTTTCATCTTTATAACCCACGAAGTTCCCTTCTAGGTACCTAAGAACTTCTGTAGATTTGGACTAGCAAGCATACATAACACTGTATAACAGCATACACACATATGCACACACAATTATACAACTTA